>NC_073233.2:85945681-86248712 GCF_029281585.2 Gorilla gorilla gorilla | reverse complement strand
GGAATACCCCTCCCTTTTCTGTCTTCCTCCTTAGGGCTTTGGATAGGAGCCCTTTAATTGATGTTGACTAAACTAGAGGCCAGCCCCTGCATACCGGGAATGCCAGTGGCTTTGTTAGTTGAGGAGGGCGCTGCATTAGCACTGCCCTCTAAATCCCAGAGCAGGTGGAGGAAATCTAATTAGCATTTAGTAAGCCAAGGTGCCCTGGGGAGTTTCTGATAAAGAAAAGGTCACTGCAGACGGAGAAGGGACACTGATAGGGAGACTTCATTTTCCTTTTTATTTATTTATTTATTTATTTATTTTATATATATATATATATTTTTATTATACTTTAAGTTTTAGGGTACATGTGCACATTGTGCAGGTTAGTTACATATGTATACATGTGCCATGCTGGTGCGCTGCACCCACTAACTTGTCATCTAGCATTAGGTATATCTCCCAATGCTATCCCTCCCCACTCCCCCCACCCCACCACAGTCCCCAGAGTGTGATATTCCCCTTCCTGTGTCCATGTGATCTCATTGTTCAATTCCCACCTATGAGTGAGAATATGCGGTGTTTGGTTTTTTGTTCTTGCGATAGTTTACTGAGAATGATGGTTTCCAAGAACTTTCTGAAATGGACTGGGAATCAGGTGAGCTGGATTCTAATGCCTGCCCTACCAGTGGCTTTTTAACCACACTTAAGTCCCTCTGCTTATCTGAGATTTCATTTTCTTGTCTGTGTCTAGTCCGTTACCAGACTCCTTTTCCTACACAAATATTTGTTTCATAAAAGTGGAAGGGACCTCAGATCATTAAGTTGCTATCACCTTGGGGTGACAGGTACACTAAAATCTCAGAAATCACCACTAAAGATCTTATTCATGTAACCAAATAACACCTGTTCCCCAAAACCCTGTTGAAATAAAAAAAAAAAAAATGACTGCAGCCATTCCCACCCTTGTATTTCAAGCATAGCATTGCCACCTACTTGCAAAATACTATATAGACGTATATATATATATATTTTTAAAAAGGTGCTGTTACCTGGGAAGCTTTTCCCAACATTACATATGTCCAAATCTCACTCTGTATCTACTGAATCTTCTGATATCAGTAGATATGTAGTAAATATGTATAGTTTGGGGAAAATTTCTCAGGAAAGTTTGATAAAATCTCTGGTTTATGCTTTTTTGAAGAACTTAAACACATATAGCAAACTCAAGGCCTATTACAGCATTTGCTATCATAGTTGTTAGTAATATGTTTGGAGAGGAATTTCTGGGGGTGGCTATTAAGTGACAAGCTAGAGGTAGAGTAACCACTGCAAGCAATAAGCATTTTACAAAATGGGGATTGAGCTCTATTCGTAGGTGATGAAATCAATGGTAATGAGTTGCTACCAGTATTTTCAAAGTAAAATAGTATACAAAAAGTAGCATGTATTGTGTCCAGTTAAGGATATTTATTGAAACTTTTAAGTTCATTGTATTTATAGATACTGTGCTACAATTTAAAAGACATTTCTTCCTGAATTTTTGTCAAAATCCATTGACCTAGATAGGAATCTGTATTGGAGTAAAGATGGTTCTAAGGGGAAGGAGTGTAGAGAAGCAATGTGGGAGCCACATGCGGTGGTTCATGCCTATATTCTCAGTACTTTGGGAGGCTGAGGTGGGAGGATAGCTTGAGGCCAGGAATTCCAGAAGCAATGTGGAAAGGACACTAGGGAATGTAGGTTCTAGTCTTTATCCAAGCTCTTTGACTTCAGGCAAATCACATTTTTCTCCTGGACCTTACATTCTTTTTTCTCATTGCCCTTAGTACCTTCTGTCTGACTTCAACCCCACATCTGCTTGACAAGAATTAACTCAAATATCTCTTCTTAACACCTACCTGATTCTGGCATACAGTAAGTGCTTATAAATATATGTTAAATGGATGAGAACCTTTCCCTTAGGTCTGTAGGTACTTTCACTGGGCTTGTATATCTACCACTCCATTTAAAACTCTACTTACAGCTTTTTAAGAAAATGTATTTCTAAGCCAGGCACAGTGGCTCATGCCTACATTTCCAGCAGTTTGGGAGGCTGAGGTGGGTGGATTGCTTGTGCTTGGAAATTCGAGACCAGTCTAGGCAACATGGCAAAACCCCATCTCTACAAAGAATACAAAAATTAGCAGGTCATAGTAGTGCGTGCCTATAGTCCCAACTACTTGGGAGGCTGAAGTGAGAGGATTGCCTAAGCCTGGGAGGTGAAGACTGCAGTGAGCTGTGTGTGTCCCACTGCACTTCAGCCTTGGCAACAAAGTGAGACCCTGTCTCAAAAAAAAAAAAAAAGAAAAAAGAAAATATATTTCTATTTATCTTTTACTGGGTTGTGGTCCCCTGGAAAGCAGACATTTTTATTCATCTGTGTATTCTCAGTACTTAACACAGTACCTGGTATGTAATAGGTGCTTCATAGATGTTGGAGAGAATACATATTTTTAAGAGGAGTATTTTAGTAGATGACTCATAAAACATTTATTGAGCACCTACTATATACCAGGCAATGTGGTAGGTATGGGAAGTGATACAAATGTGTGTAAGAGACCAACATCTTCCCTTGAGGAATTTAGAGATTAATTGAAGCATATGCACACAGAATTGCTGACAAAGCCATTAGTGTTAGTCTCTAGCTATGTGGTTGCTTATGCAGCTCATGTGTAACTTCTCATTTCTTTATTTGAATACTGGTCACCAGAACCAGACAGGAAGAATGTCTTTCCGTTCTGATTAATTTTCTTAGGAATTAAGTAAGAAATTGTGTATCTGATACGGTGATCTAGTTCCAAGGAAGGTTAACTTGAGTTGGCAAAAGGAGCCTCATCTTTTTTATATTACTTACTGGGAGGTTGTTTAAAAATCTCCCGTTATGTAATGGACTTGTCACTTTCTACTTATTGTAATGGCAATTCTTGCTTTATATATTTTGAGGCCATATTACTAGGTGCACATACTTTTTAGAAGTACGTGACTTCTGGGCCTTTGAACCTCTTATCTTTGTGAAGTGCCTGACCCTCTTTGCCTTTTTGCCTTAATATCTTTTTTTTTGCTTGGTAGTCATATAGCTGCAGCAGCATTCTTTTGAGTAATGTATATGCTTTATGTAATTTTTTCCATCCTTTGATTTCAACCTACCTGTGCTCTTATATTTTAGGTGTATCTTTAAAAAACAGTATGTAGCTAGATTATGTTTTCGTTTAGTCTGAAAAGTCTTTCTTTTAACTTGAGAATTTAGTTAATTCACATTTATTGTGGTTAATACAGTGAGACAGGCTTTATCTTTTAAATGGTGAATTACATTGATTTACATTTGTTGTGATTATGGAAATGTTTTGATTTGTTGCAACCGTGTAGTGTTGTACCTTATCTTACACTGAAATTTTCTGTTCTTTTTTTTAATCTCACCTTTTGGATTGAACATTTTGTTTCCTTTTTCTAATTTTCTTTTTATCCCTCTGCTTATTTGGAAGTTACACTCTAACTACTTCATTAGAAGTTACTCTAGGTATTTTATTATGCATACTGATTAAAATGTTTAAATTTAATAGATAATACATGCACATGGCTTAAACACTAAATATTTGAAAAGTATACTGTGAGAAGTCTCTTCTCTATCCTTCTGCCGCCATCTGCTCAGTTCTAATACCCTGGTATATTTATCTTTATAATGTATGTTGGCCTGTTAACATATTAGATATGTTAGAATATATCTAATAGAGATTATAAATACACATACAAATACATATTAACTCCTCCATTTATACAAATGACAACTTTCTCTATACTTGCTTTCTTTTTACTTCATAATATATCTTGATGCTCTTTCCATATTGATACATGAACAGTTTTCTTCCCCATGCCTTTTTAAAAAGCAGCTGAGTGGTAGTACATCAATTGGTGAAGGCATAACTAAGTCTTTACTGATGAGCATTTACATTGTTTTCAATATTACTCTTTTAAATAGATCCCAAAATGCACATATGTCATTGTGCACATGTTAGTTTATCTCTAGGATAAGTTTCTGGCATTGCCTGGTTAAAGGATATATACTCTTACACTTTTGGTAGATTATATGTAATTTTGCCACATTGCCCTCCAGAGGGTTTGTAACTATTTACACTCCTGCCTCTTTTTCCACAGTCTTGCCAAGATGATTACCAAAGTTCTGTATGTTTGCCAGTCTAATGAGAGAAAAGTAACATTTAAGTGTATTTTTAATTTGTATTCCTTTTGTAAGTCAACATTGATCTTTTCACATGTTTAAAAATCATTTATAGTTATTTTTCTGTGAACATTTGCTTATTTTTCTGCAGGGTTAATGTTCTTACTGATTTGTAGGAGCTCTTCATGTAAGAGATTAGCCCTTTGTAATAGGAATTGTGAATTTCAGCGAAATATTTATGACTTCTAACCCAAGTTACCATTTTTTTCCTTGCTTTGTCCATAGGCGTTTGTGTGGGTGTGGGGGGGTGTGTCCGTGTTGCCATGCAGGATTTGAAAATAGTTTTCATTTTTATATTTATGGGTTTCTGTGTAGTCACTGTAACAATCATTGTTATGGTTTCTGGATTTTAGGTAATAGACTTTCCCTCTTATAGGCTATAAAAGAAATGTGCTATGTTTTATAATTTCATTTTATATTACATTTAAATCTGATCCAGTTGGAATTTTTCCTGATCTATGCTTAGAGGTACAGGTTCAACTTTGTTTCAGCTTTATTTCTAACAGTGTCATTAAATCTTTCCCATGGATTTGAGGTGCTACTTCTATCATAATCTAAGCATTTTATGCATTAGTAACCATTTGTGAACTCACTAAGTATTAAATTCCATTAGTTTGTCTGTATACTTATAAAATATATATAGCAATACGCTTTGTTTTGATTAATGAGGTGTGTTTTACCGTATGGTTGTAATAGTGTCCTCTGCTATTCTTGTTTTTCTTTATGAAGTTTACAATTATGAACTTTACAATTATATTCTCTTATTTAGAACAAATATGGTGGGGTTTTTGTTGTTGTTGTTGTTGTTGTTTTTCTTTGAGACGAAGTTTCGCTCTGTTGCCCAGGCTGGACTGCAGTGACAAGATCTTGGCTCACTGCAACTGCCGCCTCCTAAGTTCAAGCGATTCTCCAGCCTCAGCCTCCTGAGTAGCTGGGATTACAGGGACATGCTACCACCCCCAGCTAATTTTTGTATTTTTAGTACAGACAGGGTTTCGCCATGTTGGCCAGGCTGGTCTCAAACTCCTGACCTCAGGCGATCCACCTGCCTCAGCCTCCCAAAGTGCTGTGATTACAGGCATGAGCCACCACACCTGGCCAAAAATATGGTGTTTTTACTGAGTTTATGTTAAATTAATAAATTCACTTAGGGAGATTTGAGCTCTTTATCAGCACATATATTTTAATTTTTTAATTTGGCCTAAAGTACAGCAGTATATTTACTCTCTGTATTAGTTTCTTTTTTCTTTCCTCCTCTTCTTCTTCTTTTTTTTTTTTTTTTTTTTTTAAATACAGAAACAGGACTTCGTCATATTGTCCAGGCTGGTCTCAAGCACTGTGCCAGCTTTGGCCTCCCAAAATGCTAGGATCACAGGCTTGAGCTATCATGCCAGGCCTGTAGTAGTTTCTTGTAGTTGCTGTAACAAATGACTACAAATTTGTTGGCTTAAGAGAAGAGAAATTTATCGTCTTACAGTTCAGGAGAGAATAAATCCAGGTGTTACAGCGCTGTGTTCCTTCTGAAAGCACTGGGGAAAATCTTTTGGCTTCCGGTGGCTCCACATGTTCCTTGGTTCATGGTTGCATCACTCCAATCTCTGCCCATGGTCACACTGTCTCTTCCTCCTCTCTCTTCTGTCCCTCTGTCTGTTCTCCCTCTATCTCTGTCTTATATGGATACATATGACTACATTTAGAGTTTCCCTGAATTCTCCAAGAGAAGTGCTGCCTATGAATATTATCTTATATGGCCTAAGGGTCTGAGACCTTCAACTTAATCACATCTTATGTGATATAAGGTAATATTCACAGGTTCCAGGGATTAGGACATGGGCATATCTTTTGGGAAGGGACCATTCAACGCACTACACCCTTCTTCCAAATCATGTAAGAATCTTAGCATACCTAAACTTGAATCACTCCTCCTAACTTATGTTATTGTTGGCCGGTATTTTCTATCTTATTTATTTATACCCGCTTAAAATAATATTCTTGTTTTACACTGCAAGTGTTCAGATTTCCCACGTATTTATCAATATCTGTGCTCATCTTTGTTTTCTTTTATGTCAGACCTTCCATCTGGGATTATTTTTCTTCCTAAAGTATATCCTTTAGAATTGCCTTTAGTGAGAGTCTGTCTGTGACAATTTCTGTTTTTTTGTCTGAAAATATCTTTATTTTGCATTCATTGAGTTTGAATGGCTATTGACTTCTGCATTGAAAGTTATTTTTTCTTAGCACATTGAAAAATTATTCTATGATCTTCTAGATTTCACTCTTGCTGTTCAGGAGTTAGCTGATAGTCTAATTGCCATTCTGCAGGTGATCTCTTGTTTCTCTTTTAATGTCTTCTTTTTTGTCTTTGGTATTCAATTTCATTACAATATGTGGTTTCTATTTATCCTGCTCGACATTTGTTTAGCTTACTGGATATGCGGTTTGGTATTCTTTCAATGGTTCTGAAAACATACCAGCCAAAGGCAGGCATAGAATAATACTCCATCCTCTCTTATTTAATTATTGAACTTCAGTTACAAGATTAGATATATGTTAGACCCTCTTACTCTATCATCCATGTCTCTTAAACTCTGATTTTTTCATATCTTTAGTTCTTGGTCACATTCTACGGAATTTCTTTGGATTGCTCTTCCAGTCGACTAACTCTTTAGCTCTATTTAATCTGTTTAACTTGACCATTGACTTTTTCATTTCAATTGTAATTTTCGTTTTTGGACATTCAGTTTGGTTTGTTTTCAAAAGTATTTAGTTCTTTTTTATACTCTCGTTTGCTAATTTTTTCAAGCTTCTCTTCTAAATCTTAAAAATTTTATATTCTGTCTCTAATTCCAACATGTGAAGTCTTTGAAGATACGATTCTGTCATCAGTTTTTCCTGGCTGTCATTCATTATATGGTATTATGGCTTATTTCCATATATGTTTTTGTTTTACTTTTAAGAGCAGGTGTTCCTTAGGACTTTACCTGTGGATGCTATTTGAGGCCTAGGTTAAACATTTATTCTACCAGAATGGATTAGAGGCTGCTGCCTCCAATAGCCTCAGGACATTATTAATCCTGGACTACTTTTAGATCTTCACTTGAAGTATCATGAATTTGATCACAAACTTGCATTAGAGCCAGATTTTGATTACAGACTTTTAGGAAAGACATTACGTCTTTTTTTTTTGGTCACTTTATTATTATTATTATTATTATTATTATTATTATATTTTAAGTTCTAGGGTACATGTGCAAAACATGCAGGTTTGTTACATATGTGTACATGTGTCATGTTGGTGTGCTGCACCCATTAACTTGTCGTTTACATTAGGTATATCTCCTAATGCTATCCCTCCCCCCTCCCCCCACCCCACAACAGGCCCCGGTGTGTGATGTTCCCCTTCCTGTGTCCAAGTGTTCTCATTGTTCAATTCCCACCTATGAGTGAGAACATGCGGTGTTTGGTTTTTTGTCCCTGCGATAGTTGACTGAGAATGATGGTTTCCAGCTTCATCCATGTCCCTACAAAGGACATGAACTCATCCTTTTTTATGGCTGCATAGTATTCCATGGTGTATATGTGCCACATTTTCTTAATCCGGTCTATCATTGATGGACATTTGGGTTGGTTCCAAGTCTTTGCTATTGTGAATAGTGCCGCAATAAACATACATGTGCATGTGTCTTTATAGCAGCATGATTATAATCCTTTGGGTATATACCCAGTAATGGGATGGCTGGATCAAATGGTATTTCTAGTTCTAGATCCTTGAGGAATTGCCACACTGTCTTCCACAATGGTTGAACCAGTTTACAGCCCCACCAACAGTGTAAAAGTGTTCCTATTTCTCCACATCCTCTCCAGCACCTGTTGTTTCCTGACTTTAATGATCACCATTCTAACTGGTGTGAGATGGTATCTCATTGTGGTTTTGATTTGCATTTCTCTGGCCAGTGATGATGAGCTTTTTTTCGTGTGTCTGTTGGCTGCATAAATTTCATCTTTTGAGAAGTGTCTGTTGGCTGTGTAAATATCTTCTTTTGAGAAGTGTCTGTTCGTATCCTTTGCCCAGTTTTTGATGGGGTTGTTTGTTTTTTTCTTGTAAATTTGTTTGAGTTCTTTGTAGATTCTGGATATTAGCCCTTTGTCAGATGAGTAGATTGCAAAAATTTTCTCCCATTCTGTAGGTTGCCTGTTCATTCTGATGGTAGTGTCTTTTGCTGTACAGAAGCTCTTTAGTTTAATTAGATCCCATTTGTCAATTTTGGCTTTTGTTGCCATTGCTTTTGGAACCAAAAGACATTACTTCTTTTCTAGTGGTCAAGACAGGTCAGTTTTTTTATGGTTCCTTTCAGTGCTGCAGATGTATTGCCCACACTTGAAACAGTCATCACAATTGTCACTAATGTTTGTTACATAAATAACCTCAGGGCAAAAAATGGTTTTAGTGCTCTCTTTCTTTCCAGAATTTCTGCTTTCACTTATTTTTTTTATTGTGGTGAATGAAACATACATAACATCAAAATTATTTTGAAGTGAACAATTCAGTGGCATTAAATACATTCACATTGTTGCATGACCATCACCACCATCCGTCTCCAGAACTTCTCATCTTACAAAACTGGAACTGTGTACCCATTAAACAGTAACTCCCTATTACCCCCTACTCACCAACCCCTAATCCCTGGCAACCAATGTTCTACTTTTTGTCCTTATGAATTTGACTCTAGGTATGTTATATAAATGGGATCATACAGTATTTGTCCTTTTGTGACCAGCTTATTTCACTTAGCATAAGTCTTCAAAATTCATCCATATTGTAACATTTCAGAATGCCATTCCTTTTAAGGCTGAAATCATATTGCATTGTATGTATAAACCACATTTTTTTAATCCACTCTTTGTCAGTGAATATTCAGGTTGCTTCCACCTGCTTTCATTTAACTTTTGTTCTCTACAGATTCCTTACTTCTTGACAGCATGACTCATTTTCAAAATTAATATTTAAGAATATTTTATTTAGCTTTTAAATTGTTTTCTTTGGGAGTGTCATTCATGGTATCTAGGCTAACTTAATTGCTCAAAACCAAAGTCTTATACCTACTATAGGTGGACCAGAAGACAACCAGAAAGAACATAATTTGACTTTCTTTTGGGATGCTAAAAAGGGAAGATTCTGAGGTATGAAACAATTAATATGTAGTTTTGCATGTTTTGATTCTTGAGGTCTGCTATAGGTAATATTTTTTTCCTTGCATGTGAGAAAACCTTAAGAATACTATAAGAAAACATAAACATTTCTGTCTTGCAGGATTTGGCATTGTTACCATGTTGTTAGTACTAACCTCTCACCATCAAGTGCCCCAATATCCAGTAGTAGCATTTGAAACTTGTACAGAGATAACAAAATCATAAACTGCTTGAGCTGAAGGGGTCTAATTTCTAAACATCACCCCCTCCACCACTGTGTCTTTTTTTTTTTTTTTTTTTCTTTTTTTTGAGATGGAGTCTTGCTCTTTCACCCAGGCTGGAGTGCAGTAACATGATCTTGGCTTACTGCAACCACCACTTCCCAGGTTCCAGTGATTCTCCTGCTTCAGCCTCCTGAGTAGCTGGGATTACAGGCACACACCACCACACCCAGCTAATTTTTGTATTTTTATTAGAGATGGGCTTTCACCATGTTGGCCAGTCTGGTCTTGAACTCCTGACCTCAAGTGATCCACCTGCCTCGGCCTTCCAAAGGGCTGGGATTACAGGCATGAGCCACGAGCCACCACACCCAGCCACTGTGTCTTAAAGATGAGTTGGCTAAGGTTAAGTGACTGACCCAGCCAGGGTCCTATAAGGAGTTTGTGACATCAAGAACCTCAGTTGCCTCATTTTAATCTCAGTATACTTGGTATTTCTGTGTACTTTCTCTCTCTGAGAAGACCTGTGATCATTTAACGAGTTCTGAGCTTGGTCTTTTTTTTTTTTTTTTTTTTTTAAGTGAGACAGGGTCTCTCTCTGTTGCCCAGGCTGAAGAGCGGTGGTGCAATCATAGCTCACTATAGCCTCGGACTCCTGGGCTCAAGTGATGTTACTGTCTCAGCCTCTTAAAGCACTGGGATTACAGGCATGCGCCATCATGCCCACCCTGAGCTTGGTCTCTTGAAGTGTTGCTGTGGATGTTGATAAAGATGACCTGACACTGATACATGGGTCAGAGTAGAGGCACGAATTCTCATCTGGTTAACTGGTGAAGATCAAATAGAGTTGGCCTTCCAAATACTATTTCACTCCTGTCTCTCCTGTTCATGGAATCTTTTTTGATAACAGAAGGTTAGAGTTGGGTGGGAGAGCTCTTGTGATCATTCGTGCCAATCTCAAATTGCCCACAGGGACGTTTTGGGATCCCCTGCCCAGAAACTTTGCTGTTCTTTATAGATGAGGAAACTGAAACCTAAAAGATGTAAATATGGTTTCCCTCAAGTCACATAAAGTGCTTTTAGCAAAGCCAGAACTGGACCCACATCTCCTAATCCCTATTCCCGTGGAGGATCTCTATTACACTAATGCATTAACTTCACTCCTGATCTTTAAGTAAGCTCCACCTCTGTGGTCTCTGTTTTAAGATTGTGAAATGTCATAAAGGTGGTTTGCCTTTGAAAATAAGCCAGAACCTAGAGAGTTAATAGAAATTGAACAGTGAAAGTGGAGTCCTTTTCTTCTCCTCTCCTCAACTGGGGAGCCGCCAGGCTGTTTCACTTGCACCGCATGTGTTCCATTATGGTATAATGATGTAATTACCAGTAATGCTGCTGCTGCTTGAGTAGTGGTGAAGAGGCAGCATTAAGGAAAAGACTAGCCCCAGTTCTCTCCTAAGAGCCATTTCAGCCCACTTCAGTCTATTAGATTGAAGATGCTGGAAGGCGAATGGCTTCAGCATAGGAAAAGGTCAGATTTAAAAGCTTTTCTGGGTTTGGTATTTATTGTTGCTTTTTTGACCTTCAGAAAAGTCCCCTGTGTGTTTGTCCTTGATTCTTGCCTTTCCCATTAATGCTTGAAAGCTGTATTGCTGTCCAGACCAGGTCTTTGGCATAGATGATTTCCTTTGTGGTGTTAGAGAAAGCCTAGCCCCCACTCCAGATGACCAGTCCTATTGTCGTTCATGCCACGATTGCAGTGTCAAAAGCCTTTTTAACTCCTGAACTTTTTAGTTTTCAGCAATTCTGTATGTATATATATAATATATATGTCATATATGATACAATACATATGATATGATACAGTACAGTACATATGGTCTGTACTAATATCACATATTCTTTCACAAACTTGCCTAGACCTAAACAATTTATGAATTAATACTTTAAAATACAGAGAAGTAAGCAATAAGACTTGAGTGCCTTGAGCAAACCTTTCTGTGAATCTCTTTCAAAACGTACAGCCTGCCACCTGATGATTATGAGGAGGTAATCATGGTCTCTGGAACACAGTAGACACTTCCAAAAGTGTTCCTTTATTAGAGGGTAGCCATCATTCT
The DNA here is from genome assembly GCF_029281585.2 of Gorilla gorilla gorilla. Classification (NCBI taxonomy): domain Eukaryota; kingdom Metazoa; phylum Chordata; class Mammalia; order Primates; family Hominidae; genus Gorilla; species Gorilla gorilla. Next base: position 86,236,926 of record NC_073233.2, on the reverse strand, counting down.
TTCAGTAATAAGCACCTGCTGGGCCCAAGGTACAGGTTATAGGAAGACAGCAAGTTTTCCTTATTTCAGTAGTTCTCAAAGTGCCATCCCTGGACCAACAGCACCAACATCATGTAAGATCCCCTTAGAAATGCAAATTCTCAGGCCCCCAAGCCAGAGCTACTGAATCACAAATTCTAGGCTGGGAGCCTTCAGTCTGTGTTTTACCAAGCTTTCCAGTGATTCTGATGCATACTGAAGTTTGAGAACCACTTCTTTATTTTGTAGTTCAGTACCAGGAGCTATCTGATAATATAAAATACCTTATGTTTATCTAGAGCTGCACTGTCCAATACAGTAGTCATTAGCCATAGGCAGTTATTTAAATTTTAATAAATTAAAACCAAGTTATCTAGAGCTGCACTGTCCAATACGGTAGTCATTAGCCATAGGCAGTTATTTAAATTTTAATAAATTAAAACCAAGTAAAATTAAAAATTCAGTTTCTGAGTTGTACTAGCCACAAGTGCTCAGTAGACATATGTTGCTAGTGGAAACCATACTGGACAGCACAGATGTAAACATTTCTATTATCACAGGAAGTTCTATTGAATAATGCTGGGCTCAAAGCAGTGGTCCTCAGATTTTATCATGAATCGTATCATTAGTCTGTAAAATATACATTGTTGGGCCCCATCCCCAGTTTCTCCCAGTGTTTCTTTTTATTTGAGACAAAGTCTCACTCTTTTACCCAGGCTGGAGTGCAGTGGCACAATCTCTGCTCACTGCAACCTCAGCTTTCTGGGTTCAAGTGATTCTCCTGCCTCAGTCTCCCGAGTAGCTGGGATTACAGGTACACACCACAATGCCTAGCTAATTTTTGTGTTTTTAGTACAGACGAGGTTTCACCATGTTGGCCAGGCTGGTCTGCAACTCCTGATCTCAAGTGATCCGCCCACCTCAGCCTCCCAAAGTGCTGGGATTACAGGTGCATGCCACCACTCCTGGCTCCCATTCCCAGAGGTTCTGATTCAGTAGATCCGGGGTAGGGCTGGAGAAGCTACACGTGTAACAAGCTCCTAGATGATGCTCATGCTGCTGGTATGGGGACCACTTTTTCAGAACTACTGGTCTTGCATAAGGATTCTTGATCTGAAGTCTGTGAACCTTAAAAAATTATAGGCAAAATACTCTATGTACCCATATAATAGAGGTTGCAGGATATAGGACTCACAGTTTTAATCTGATTATCAAGTGGGTCAGCAGGTCAGGAGAACTTTTAGCTGCAGTTAACAGAGAATCTGACTAATAGTGACTTAAATCACAAGGACTTTGATATTCATTTAGCAAAGTAAGAGGCTGGAAGTTTCAGCATTCTTTCAGTGGCTCAAGCATGTCACCAGGAAAATCAGGCACTTTCCCTCAGAAAACCCCTTATGTTTTTTTGGCTAGGAATAGGTCACATGCCCACCTCTAGATCATTCCCAGCAATGAGGAATGGGATTTGTACAATTGCTTTTGATTCAGCAAAGGGAGGGGATTTACCTTCCCTGATACCATCAGATCTCCACCAGTCCTCTGAACAAAATATGAATTCTGTAACAAGGGTGAAGGGAGAAATGGCTATTTGGTCTCTCAGTGAGTGACCCAAAAAGTGTTAGGAGTGTCTGGTCTGCATCTTTTCAGCTTATCACATGCTTTCAACTTGCTAGGCAAGCAGGGCACAGACACGCCGAGCTGTGAAGCCCTGCTGAGCTCTGTCCTCTCGTGCCTTATGACGGGTTCTGTGAAGTCATCCTGCATGTAACGGGGATGACGTGGTATGAGATTTAAGAGCCTGATCTAGGCTTCTGGGAGTCGGCATCAAGTCAGCCTTAAAGCTAGTCCCCGTCTGACTTTGGCCCCCAGTTGTTTTGTGTGTTTGTGTGTTTTTGTTTGTTTGTTTGAGACGGAGTCTCGGTCCTGTTGCCCAGGCTGGAGTGCAATGGCGCGATCTCGGCTTACTGCAGCCTCCGCCTCCCGGATTCAAGTGATTCTCCTGCCTCAGCCTCCCGAGTATCTGGGATTAAAGGTGCCCACCATCACACTTGGCTAATTTTTTGTATTTTTAGTAGAGGCGGGGTTTCACCATGCTGCCCAGCTGGTCTTGAACTCCTGACCTCAAGTGATCCTTCCACTTCGGCCTCCCAAAGTGCTGGTATTACAGGTGTGAGCCACTGCACCCGACCTGGCCCCCCAATTCTTTTCAGAATTGGCTCTTGCTTGGTTCCTTTTGGTCAAGTCCCTGTCAAAGTACAAGTTTTTGTACTTTGATTCTTTAAAGACTCCCATTATTCTTTTCTCTCACCAGTCTCCTTGGAATTAGAGTCCTGGTCCTGGATTTGGGGGCCAAACACTTGGAATTCTGCTGCCAGACTTCCAGTTCCCTATCTACGTACCTAGCTCCCTGCTTGTCTTCTCCCAGCAGTATGCTTTAGATGCTTGGCTTTCAGTAGGGAGATAGTGTCTAAAAATGTACAATGTGAGACTATTTCACGTAGAAATGGTAAATGAAGCACTGGGAGTTAATGAGATTATTGAAGGAGAAGATGTGAGAATGAAAGCTCATACCACCCCTCTACTGAATCAAATGAAGGGCATGGTCATTTGTGTGTTCATCTGTACTCTCCACAAGTACCATGAATCCCAGGCTGAGAATCAACAAAGACCTTATAAACAAAGACCCAGGGCCACCTGGGAATCCAGAGGTGCCTGATGAAAGGGATGACAGCAGCTCAGCTGGCAGAGCTCTCTGCCTGCCTCCCCTGCCCCCTAGAGCAGTTCTGCTTTTACTTCTATGTTATGCTTCTATACGAAATCTTGTATATAGAAATAAATAATTCCACTTATTAAAAAAAAAAGGCCACTGGGTAAATGATGCCGAAGGCCCCTTCTAATACTGAGAATGGGCTCAAGGGCTAGAATACAGGTACTAGGCTATGACATGTGAAACAGAAGTGTAGTCCTGTCCTATTTTAGGAGAAGGAACTCTGGCTCCATCGTTCTCTGCATGGTTTTGAGCTGACAGTTGCCTCGGTCAACAGCTGGATACAGTACCCAATTGTTTGCAGCAAAAGTCCTGTGAGTGTGTTTCCTCTAAAGAGCTTCTTCCACGACTTCCTTCCCCCATCCTCCCAGGACAGAAGTGGACACAAGGGGGAATGTTTCAGTTCCCCTGCCGGGTTGTGTGTCTTCCTCTCAAACCACTGTTCAAAATGTCTAGGGAATTTTTATTTTCCAAAGTTGCTTACCGGAAACAACTTGGCAGAGCATAGTTTGGGGAGGAGGCTTTAGTTCAATGAGCACAAAAGCACATGTTCCTGTGGTGAATTCTTAACGTGTGTGAAGGGGAAGCAAAGGAGTTTTAGTAAAATTGCAGTTCAGGCCAAGTCAGGAATGGAAATGAGGAACAACCAGAAAACATCACAGTTTGTTTTAGAGCATTTAGTTCCTAACTCTCAATGACACACACTCAGGCTTATGGCTGAATTTCAGATTATCTTTGTATATACTTTTTAGAAGTTTTTATTTGGTATCATAATTTATAGTGTAACAATGAAAAGTCGCCTGGCTTTATAACAGATTTCAGAAAGTGAAACTTGGTTTCTGAGGAATAAACAGGCAGCAGAGCAATCCTCAAAGAGGAAGTGCATGAGAAACTGAGGGTTTAGGGAGATTATATTTGGTTAGAAATGCTGGGCCTTTGTTAAAAGTTGAAAAACCTGATCACTCCAGTCTTTGGAGGTTCTGCGGGAGAGCATGTCTTGCCAGAGTCTCACGGATGATTAGAGTTAATCCCGGCACCCAGGCCTCTTTACTTTCCCTTTGCAGTGTGGGTTCCCCTCCTGAGCTACCCCCTAGAGCCTAGTTTCCCAGGGTTTCTCTCTCTGGTCTGTTTTTGCAGCTCAAGCCATGTTCTCCTTGATCTGTTGGCCAGGCTTCAGGGGAGATGGACTACAGCTGGTCTGAAATAGGAAGACAGTAAATTTACTTAAACTTTCAGCATGACCCATTTGCCTAACTTTTTCAATGTGATGAATGAAAATATAGACAACAGAATGTTTCACAAGGCAGACAACTCAAAGAGAATAAGAATGAGGAGGTGTGCAATTTGCTTTTACCTTTAAAAAGAAGCATATTACAGAACCTCTTGAGTTTCTTTTTTTTTTTTTTTTCTTTTTTTTTACCTCTGTCATCTGTGATCCATTCGCCTGTTCAGCCAAGATATTTTGGCATTTTTACTCTGGGAAACCAGTGGGTGGGTGAACATGGAAGAACCAAAAGTTAACAAAATACCAGCAAATGCTGGAGCCAAGTGAGAGGATTCTCCTCTGCTCCAGAAGCAGAGGTGTACCCCACCTCCCACTCTCCCAAGCTGCTTTGAAAAAGGCTGCTAAAACTCCCCGACTTAAAAAAAAATTTTAAAAAGAAAAAAAACTCCCTTACTTGAGAGGATTTCTCAGTCCTGATGAAGGAAATCTCTAGGAGCTCTTCTTGTCCCTAGGCTATCAGGGCTTTTCCTTTCTGAGGATGCCCTAAGCACTGTAGGGAATAATAGCATTCGAAGGTAAGTTTATCTGGTCTGATGCCAGCATACATTGTTGAATCCAAATCTACCATTTACCATCGGGGTGACTTTCAATGAGTTCTTTAAACTTTCTGAGCCTGTTGTCTCATCTGTAATAGAGATAATAGTGCCTACCTCATCGAAAGTGTTAGAATTAAGTAAGATGATTTGTAACTTAGTACCAGACACCTCATTAATCATCAAATGTTTTTTGCAATACCACTCATTTTCTCACCAACTTCTATACAGCTTCCTGTTTTCCCAGTGATCGTGAGATATGGGAGGTAGTAGCTTGCTAACTTGATTCCAGTGGCAGCGGGAGTGGCAAAGGAAATTACTTTTTTTCCTTATCAACTTCAAAGGATAATCTACACACAGTGAACTATATCTGTGTACATTTAATGAGTCTGATAGGTGTCTGTCCGTACTCATGAAACAAGTACTACATTGAAGATGTAGAACATTGGCATCATCCCCAAAAGATTCCTCTTGCCCCTTTGCAGTCTGTCCCTTCCTTTGCCCTTAGCCCCAGGCAAGCACTCCTCTGTTCTTTGTCACTCTAAATTAGTTTGCATTTTATAGGAGTACAGTATGTACACTTTTTGTGCAGCTTATTTCACTCAGCATAGTGATTTCTGGATGTGTCCATGTTGTTGCATGTATCCGTGTTATTGCTGAGTAGTATTCCATTGTGTGGATATACCACCTATTGATGGGCATTGGGTTCTTGTTTCTGGCTCTTTTAAATAAAGCTGATACGAACATTCACTTGCAAATCTTTCTGTGGAGCATACATTTTCATTTCTCCCAGGTATACCCAGCAGTTGAATGGCTCAGTCATATGGTAGATATGTGTTAAACTTTTTGAGAAACTTCCAAACTGTATTGTTTTACTTTCCTGTCAACAGTGTATGTGATTTCCAGTTGCTTTACAATCTCAGAAGCACTTAGTGTGATCAGCCTTTTTAATTTTAGTCATTCTAATGGATTTATAGGTCATGGTATTCATTGTGGTTTTCATTTGTTTCCCTGATGTCTAGTGATGTTGAGCACCATGTGCCAACTGGCATTTTGTATACTATCTTCTTTTGTCTAGTATCTGTTCAGATCTTTTGCCCATTTAAAAAATTGTGTCATGTATCTTCTTACTGAGTTGTACAAGTTCCTTTTATGATCTGGATACCAGTTCTTTGTAAGATAGAAATATATTAAACATTTCCTTCAATCTGTGAAAACATGTGAATACAACTGATCCTTGAACAAAATGGGCTTGAACTGCATGGGTCCATTTATACTTGGATTCTTTTCAGTAAAAGTGACACTGAGTGTGCTTGCCTCTCCTGCCTCCCCTTCCTCCCCTTCTACCTCTTCTGCTTCTGTCACTGCTGAGACAGCAAGTCTAACCTCTTCTTTTCCTCTTTCTCCTCAGCCTACTCAATGTCAAGATGAAGATAAAGACCTTTATGATGATCCACTTCCACTTAATCAATACTAAATACATTTTAATCTTCCTTATGATTTTTTTCTCTATCTTTACTGTAAAAATGCAATATATAATATATAACATACTAAGTATGTGTTATTCCACTGTTTATAGTAGTTAAGTTTCAGGGGAGTCAAAAGTTGTACGTGGATTTTTGACTGCATGGGAGGGAGCCATGCCCCTAACCCCCATGTTGTTCAAGGTTCAACTGTATGTTCTCCCAGTTTGTGTCATGCCCTTTCCTTCTCTTAATTGTATCATTTGAGGAACAAAAGCTTTGAATTTTGATGAAGCTTCGTTTTCAGTTTTTCTTTTATGATTTATGCTTTTTGTTTACTTAAAGGTCACAAAGATTTTTCTCCTATGTTTTCTTGTAGGAGTTGTTTTAGCTTTTACATTTAGGTCTATAATCCAGTTCAAGTTAATGTTTGTATATGGTGTGAAGCAAGGGTTAATATGGGGATTATCTTTTAAGTGTCTATTATGTATCAGGAACTTTATTTCTCAAGAAATAAATGTTCTAAGATAATTATCCTTATTTTAATGATGAAGAAAGGAAGTCTCAGAAGTATTAACTTGTTCAAATCGTACAACCAAGGCTCAAGTCCATGATTGCCCAACTCCAAAGCCCATGTTCTTTCTACCTTATTATGTTGGCATTGTTTTCAACATCAGTTTGGATCCATATAAAAACGCCCAGCTGTACCCTATGAGGAGGATATAAAAATGTGAGATGGTAGTTGACACTCGGAAGACATTCATATCTCCAAACCCAACCTTATGAAATTGGCCACAGCAAGGATGTTGGGAACTAGAACCAGGGGTTTCATATCAAGCCATTTGCTTAGGTCTGTATCTCAAAAGCTTTAAATACAGCTTTTTTGGTGCCCTCTTGATAAGAAGTCTTATACTGAGCTCTTTTTCTCTTTTGTAGCTGGTCCATCAGAAAGATTAAATTAAACATTTGGCCACATGGACAGTTAATCCTTAGATCACCCAGCTGGATGGTTCAGTCCCGCTGTGTTTGGTTTGATTTTTTATTTTTGGAAAACAAATAGTGAGTCAGTCTGCTTTCCCTCCCTTTCTCTGCCTCACCACTCCTTCTGGATTCTCTTAGATGCTCTGGTCATACTAGGTAAACAGCATTTTTCTTAAAATTTTCCTTGAGCCATGACAGAATCATGAGAGAGCTCCCCTGGCTCTGATACTTAATGCTCCCCTCTAAAAAGAAAGGTCTATTTGAGGCTATTCACTTCAGTCATCTTGAAAGAGTCTCTGAGTCTTACCTAGCAGGAATATTTTGTTTCTTTTCCTAAAAAAAAAAAATATATATATATATATATATATATACGTATATATATATATGTGTGTATATATATATATATGGAGGGGATGTAAACAGAACAGCCCATACCTCTCTGTTCTAGGTTCTCATTAATGTAGATTTGGTAAATTCTCCTTTCTCTTCTCTTCTCTTCTCTTCTCAGGCAGCATGATGTAGGTGGGAAGAATATGGAGCTTTAAAGTGAGAAGTACCTACATTTGAATCCCAGCTCCAGTATTTACATAGCTAGCAAATCACCCAGTCTCTATGAAGTTCGATTTCCTATTCTGTAAAATGGGAATAACAAGTACTTTATGGGTTTGTTACACAGTTTCTAGCACATGTGTGTGCTTATATTATTTCCTCCTGTTCTTTTATTAGATCTCTTTCTGAAGAGTAAGGATGTGAGATGATACTCATAAAAAGTCTGAATAAGGGGGTGTTGGAAGCTTATAAAGGGTATGTTTTGAATACGGAGCCCTATTTAAGGTGCCTTAACAGATTTATTCCTTTCACTTTGGCTAATCCGGGCAGTTTGATTTCAAAGTCCAGACATGAAGGGTGAAGAATTGTAGTCATTCTGCCTGTTATTTTTAAAGTTATTTTTAATTTTTTACAGCTGTCGAGTTGATTGTCCTGAGTCTCTGTAAGCAAACTCTATTCTCTGTGATGCAATTATTTGCTAGTGAGAAATTTATCTTACGGGCAACAGTGCGACTTAGGAAAAGAGTGGAGGAGAAAAGACAGTTTGTCTAATACGGAGAGGATCAAATATAAATTGGTAGGAGAGACTGGGAAACTCTGATAACAAATTTGGGAGAGTTATACCTCTGTCTTGGGAAACAGAGCCCTGAGAAACACCAATCTTTGTGTCAGCTGGTAGGATGAGGACAGTCGGTGTCTCCCACTATCTTCTGGTTACCGTGCCTTCCAGCTGGCGTCATTTTCCTCTGTTCCATGAGAATTTTCTTTGCATTTCAGTCTGGGGTGCTGGCCTCTGCCTCCTTTTTGCCTACTAAAAATTCTGTGGACTCTCAAATTAACATTTTCAAACTGGTACATTCTTTGAGATGCAGCTCAAGGTGTACGTAGTTCTTCTAAGAAGCCTCTCCCTTGACTATTCTGCACAGTTTAATGGTGCTGAGGCCACCCTAAATTATTCAGGTAGCCTTGAGAATCTGAACCTTTGAATATTTAATGAATTACAAAATGTGTGTGTTGAGGAATAGGAGTTAGCTACAGAGAGACAGATCAGAGTTAGTACCAACTAGAAGCACTTATACCTGACTTCCTTTTACCACTTTTGTCTTCTCAACTAAATTCCTAAACCTTTGCAGGATGCCTTTCTAAAGCCAGGTGATTATATAACTCTAACAGATAAATATAGCTCTAGTTTCATCTATTTGCCCAGTCTTCATATTGTCTCTACAATTTTGGGTACAGTTTTTTGTTTTTGAGACAGGATTTCATTCCCATTGCTCAGGCTGGAGTCAATGGTGCGATACTTGACTCACTGCAACCTCCGCCTCCTGAGCTCAAGGAATCCTCCTACCTCAGCTTCGAAGTAGCTGGGACTATAGGTGCGTGCCACCACACCTAGCTAATTTTTGTATTTTTAGTAGAGACGGGGTTTTGCCATGTTGCGCGGGCTGGTCTTGAACTCCTAAGCTCAAGTGATTCACCCGCCTCCCTCCCTCCCTCCTGTGCCAGGATTACAGGCATGTGCCACAGCACCCAGCCTGGGTACAGTTTATTTCACTTAATGTTATAAGCTTAAAAATGCTTATTATAAAATTTGAGGATAATTTAATGGCTGCAGTGTGACTCACTCATTAAACCACTTTTGTGCCACCAAGACATTGGACCCTTTGTCTTCCTAGATTTTTTTAAAAAAACAGGATATTGTTGAATCATTAAAGCCTTTAGGCAGACTTGTCTTATGCCTAAAATTCTGTTTTTCCCTCTATAACTGTATACAGGATATTTTGACTGTCCAACAAGTAAGATGAAGGAATTAATTTTTTTTCTCTTAGAAGTGTTCACTGTGTAGACGAATAACATTTACAGTTAGATCTATGAAATATCTTAGGTTTTGTTTGTGATTGTTTCTAAGAATTAAACAATGAATATTCTTTGCAACACTATAGTCATGTAAATATTCACAGCATAGCTGAGTTTCATAATTTGACCCATAAGACAAAAATAAAGTTTGATGATATTAAGCCTGCAATATTTAAAAGAGAATATTCCAAACATCAAGATCAAATAGATTCTCTTTCCGTCACTTGCCACATTGTCTTTCCTTTGCATTTATACCTTGTCTTTGCTTTTTGTTTACCTTGGAATTTTTAATTGCCTTTTTTATCTTAATTGGAGATTTTTTTCCTGATTGAAGAAAAACAGCATCTGCCATTACCTTATGACTAAGATCACTTAGCTTCTTAATCATACTGTTTGTTATAGGAAAATGACTTTCATCTTGACACATTTTTCTCTAAGTCCTCAGAGTTCCTGTTCTAATTTCAAGGCCTTCATTGAAATCCTGAGTTAAATCTTTCTCACATGCCATGTCATCCTACTTCTTAAAACCCTTTTTAATTTTGCTGTAAATCATCCCTGGTAATTTGTTCAGAAAGAGTACACAGGAGTTAAACTTTCTAACTCCTTGCATATCTAAAATGTTTTGCCTAGCTGTTCTATAGACAGTCCTTCAACTCATCACCTTGATTTCTCCTCCTCTTCCTGCCGTTACTCTCCTTGTTGTCTAATTCTGTGCTATTCAGTATGGTAGCTTCTGGCTACCCGGTCTGTTGAGTACTTGAAATCCGGCTTATTTGAAGTGAGATGTGCAGCAAGTATCAAATACACACTAGATTTTAAAGACTTAGTACAAATGTAAAGATAAATATGTATACTATTTTTATATTGATTATATATTGAAATAATATTTTAGAAATATTAGGCTAAAATATATTAAAATTAATTTCACCTGTTTCTTTTTACATTTTAAATGTGGCCACTATAAATTTTAAAATCACATATGTGCCTCACGCTACATTTGTATTTGACAGTGCTGCTGTAATTCCCAAGAAGCAGCAGTGGCTGCCGCATACAGCCTTTCCCCATGGTCCTGAACCTGGCTTCTTTGGGTGGATTATGATACATCAGCATTGTAGTATGTCTATAATAATGTACATTTACCAATATAATCCCATCTATTTCCATCTTTTGAAAATAGTTAAAAATTTCTAGTCTGTCTTTTTGCCCTTATTCCTCTCTCCCTCTCCTTCTCCCTCTCCCTCCTTCTGTCTCCCTCTCCTCCCTCCCCCTCCCTCCCTCCCTCTCTCCCTCTCTCCTTCCCTCCCCTAATTACATTATTCCTTCTTGTACTACATTGCCACTTCTTTGGGGTTTGGGAGGAAAATGAATTTTCAGTCTATCAACAGGGAAGCAGAAGATTTTACTCATCTCATCACTATTTTTAACAACAGTGCAGTGGTTATCTTCATGTGTAAGTCAGTCTACATCTCTAGATATTTTCTCATGGTGGTTTTCTAGAAATAGATAAACTGTTCAGATTATGAATTTCTTGACTCTTGATATAGATATTGACAAGTTGATTCCTCAAAAAAGTAACTAATTTATATTCTCAGTGGGTTATTCAATAAAAGGTGGGAGCAGTTACTCAAGGGTACCTACATTCACATCTGAACCCCTTATGTGGGTCTTGTATCTCAGCTTCTGTGGAAAATTTGGCCTCTTTTCTGAATCACTAAACTTTTCTGGGCCTCTTTTATTTGTAAAACTGGGATAATCATACCCTGAAGTAATGTATGGGAAAGCTCATTGAAAGTAGTATTTTATTATTTCAGCAAGTGCTTAAGAGCCTCCTACTTGTACTAAATACATGTTCTGTACTAGGAACTATGGAGGATGTCTAAATGATCTGAACCTTGGCCTCAAAACCAATTTACAAAAAAAAGAAGCTACCACACAAGTCTTTTTGTGATATCTAACAAGAAGTGCAGGCCAGGCGCGGTGGTTCACACCTGTAATCCCAGCACTTTGGGAGGCCGAGGCTGGCGGATCACGAGGTCAGGAGATCGAGACCATCCTGGCTAACATGGTGAAACCCCGTCTCTACTAGAAATACAAAAAATCGCGCCTATAGTCGCAGCTACTCGGGAGACTGAGGCAGAAGAATGGTGTGAAACCGGGAGGCGGAGCTTGCAGTGAGCCAAGATGTGCCACTGCACTCCAGCCTGGGCAACAAAGCGAGACTCCGTCTCAAAAAAAAAAAAAAAAAAAAAGTGCTAAGCGTTGAAGGGGTTTAGAGGAGGGAGGGTTTGTATTGTATTTTAAAGATCAAGGACAACAGCCTAGAGGAGGTGGCATTTAAGGTAAGCCTTGAAGAAGGAGTTTAATTTCAACAGAGAGTAAGGCTGGGGGTAATGCGATGTGAGAATGATCTTGAGAAGAGGCACAGAGGGTAGGTTCAGGGCAGATCCGTTGATAGCATTCACTAGAGTGTAAGCAAAAGGTGAGGAAAACTGAAATTGTAGGTTGAAATTTTTGTTTCTGCGAGTATGCTTATTTGCATTTGCACAGAAGGTGGTGATCCCTATATTTATTTCTGCTGTGCATCAATAGGGGAGGTGGAGATAAATAATTTCATTGTTTTGGCTCTGGCCAGAATTCATTAGGCACAGTTTGTTGTCCATAGGGAGGGGAACACAACACACACTGGCCTTTGTCTCCCTTCCACACAGGCTGGTGGAGATTCTGAGGCATTTTTAAACATTGCACTTAGCCATTCAGATGATAACTTGGATCAGAAATTTTGAGAAGTGGTGGGATGAAGAAGATCCCTGAAGAGAGGAGTAACTGAGACAAAGGAGAGGCTAGCAATAGAGAGACAAGTGAGGGAATTAGACCTTTGGTATCATCATGAAAAGGTGAGTTTTGTGAAACAAAGAGTATGGCGGGCAAGTACCTAGCAGGTTCTGAATATTTGTTCTTTAGGAGTCACCATTTAAACAAGACCCCAAGAGTGACATTAGGTGTAACCAAAGTGAAATTGTTGACTACTTGAGATTCGTGAGGACAGGCATTAAATGATATCTTTTAAGAAACCATTGGCAGTCCTGGAGCTGATGACCCTAGTGCAGGATCATTATGGTTGCTTCTTTCATCATCTCAATTTGATGACATATTTGAGTTGAACTTAAACTATACCTAAGCCTTAATCCCAGGGTCTACTAGTGATTCAGCTCAGCACATCTAAAGGCAATGATTATTCAAGAGGATTACATTGGTATCTCCTGTCACACCAGCATTTAGTATTCTATACTTATTCCCTAAATATATCTCGTTGTCATTCTCGGATATTTACCATTTACCAATATTACCAATATGCCTAGAGCATAGCAATTGCTCAATAAAAGTGTATTGAAGAAATGACACATAATAGGCATTTAATAAATGTTGAATGAATAAATGAATATATCCAATAAAAGCATATGCTTCCTTTATTGGATGAGAGATGTGAAACCATAGACTCAAGAATAAAGTCATGGGGTACAGGGTAAAGTAAGATAGTAGATATAATCAGGAGCTTCTAGCTGAACTGGAGTCACCTTTAATGCCAGGCACATGAACTTGACTTCATTTTATAGGCATCAAGAAAGAGCATCTTTGAATGTTGCTGAAGATGAAAAATATCTTGGGCATGGTAGTAGGGAGGTGGGAGGGAGGTTTACTGTTCCTTAAATGAGCCTTATCCCTTCCTGCTTCCATGTGGCTGCTCACCATTGTGATGAGGAAAGAGATGATTTTGAGCCAGATCTGGGTTTGAGACCTAGATTTACCTTGGGCAAATTTCTTAAACTGGTTAAAGGCTTTGAGAGATACACCCTTTCCTAGGGTCATCTGTTGTGAGGTATAGATGAGAATTTATGTGTAAGTACTTAGCATGGTATCTGTCACGTGGTAAATACTTTGTTTTCTTCCTCTCCTGGGGAGTTTCCTTTTCTCTCTTCCCCCAGTCTTACTAAACTCCTGCCCATCTTTTTTTTTTTTTTTTTTTTTCCTCTTCACATAAGCAGTGTAGCTTTTCCAGGGTTCTCAGATGAGACAGATATAGGCTTTCCCTTTGTTCATCTTCATTTGTGGAATTTTAGACCTTTGAAGAAAGATTTCAAAGTGATAGGAGGAATGACACAGGAAAGGGTAGAAATCTGAACAAAATAATACTATATTTGGGAGCAGAAAAATAAAGGGTCCATGAGAGGGTGTATGCACAGTGTGAATAAAGGCATCTTGTCACTTAGGGCAACATCATTGATTCTCAGCCCATCTTTGTTCATCTAGGAGGCCAAAGAGGAAGACTGTCTTGCCAGTTCCTAGAATTTATCCACGAAAAAGGGGCTACTCACTCCTCTTTATTCAGTGAGAGCTAGCTACCAATCTCCCAGATAGCCCTGAGCTTTTAGAATATGATGGTATGTTTTGATTAGGATTAGGGCAGTCATTCTGCAGACTTTTTCTAGGAAAACCGAGCTTGGTAAGCAGAATAGAAAACATCCAGAATGACATCAGTCTGGTAAGCTTTGAAGGAAACAACCAAAGATGGTCAACACAACTGCTTGTTCTTTTATTTACCATTTCACACCTGGTGCAGTCAGGAAGCTACATTTAAAAAACAATTTTCTCTTTAAAAAGAAAAACAACCCGTAGTCAAAAAAGCACTCATTCGCTATAAAGCTGGAAGGATTCATTCATTGGAGCTGATTGTTCACATTTGTAGAATTTAGAATTTTGTGGATGGAAGGGGCCTTAGAGTTGAATAAGGTCTTCAAAAGGAAACAAAAGGCTCTTGCTTTCTGTATGAACAGAGTTTATTCACAAGACAGTTTTCCATGATCTATGAGGAGTGATTTCAGACAATTAGCTAATTGGTTGAGGCAGGTGACCTATCAGCTCTGTAGAGGGGATGTTTGCTCTTAGGGATCTACATAAAGAACATATCTTACACTTTCCATGACAGTCAAAAGCAGCCCCATTAATCCTCCTGTGTAATGGCCAGTCATAACCACAGATGAGGAGTGCATTTCATGAGAACCTTAACAGCTGTCAACAGTTGATCACTGCCACCATCAGCTCAGTGTTGTGTGGGGCTTTGAAATATTACTGAATGATCTTCCAATTTGTTGTATTGTAGGGCATAAGCGGCTCTCCAGATATAGTCTGCTATTTATTTTTTAAGTGTTATCAGATGCTTAGTCTGTTGAAATGACACTTGTCTATTGTATGAAAAACAAGGGCAGGACTGACTTGTGACCATCTTGAAACCCCAAATGGATGCAAAAAAAGAAAAGAGAACAGGGAAAGTTTGGCTAGGCAAATGTTATATTTTTCTGGATTTCAGGTGTGAAAGAAATTCAAAATGAAAGAAGAGTGTCATAGATTTGTCATGAAAGGAATCAGGGCCGGTCACAGTGGCTCATGCCTGTAATCTCAGCACTTTGGGAGGCCGAGACAGGTAGATCAGTTGAGGCCAGGAGTTCAAGACCAGCCTGGCCAACATGGCGAATCCCTATCTCTACTAAAAATAAAAAAAAAAATTAGCTGGGTGTGGTGACACACGCCTATAATCCCAGTTACTCGGGAGGTTGGCGCACAAAAATTGCTTGAACCTGGGAGGCGGAGGTTGTAGTGAGCTGAGATCATGCCACTGCACTCCAGCCTGGGCAACGGAGTGAGATTCTGTCTCAAAAAAAAAAAATGTGGGGGTGTACGGGGAATCAGGAGAAGATGACCAGTATGTATGAATCAGTGAATTCAGTCTCGTTGCCCTTAGTCTAAAACCCAGTGAAATTTGGAGTCATTGTTTTTGGAACATATTATTAAGGTGTACCCAGAATGTAAAGTTTTATGAGGAGAATGGCTGTGACAATCATGGGATGACTGGTCCTTCAAACCAGAACAACCACAGTACTGGTCATTAAGAGATCTGGGTTTTTTGACACTGTGTGTATCCTTGTTAGTGTATTGGTTAAGGTCAGGGCTTTGGGTCTGTCAGAAATGGGATTGAATTCTGTTTTTGTCACCTACCTACTTTATAACCTTGGCCACGCACATGGTAAGCATTTATCTCAGGAATATTTTCAGTTTATGTAAGAGAAAGTGCATAGTGTGTTAAATAGTTGATTTTTCTCACATTACAAGAAGTCTAGAATAAGCAGTTCCTGCCTTTGGTGTAGACAGTCAGTGTTGCAATCAAGCATGCTTCTTCTGTCTTCCCAGCCAGCCATCTAGTGTGTTGGCTTTCAGCCTCATGGTAGCAAGAGAATCAAAAGCTTTCCCAGGAACCTCCAAAAGATTTCTACTTATGTCTTATTATTCAGGACTGTGACATGTGGATACCTCCAGTTACCAGGAAAGTAAACATTCTGTTTGCCTAGACGCTCTAATTAAGGACGAACAAGGAAAAGGGATTGTGAATAGGCATTATGTTATCCAGCCAACAGTGCAGTGTCTGGCATTGAATTGAACATTGAACATTCAATGCTCTTATGATGGTGATGGTAACAGATAATTCACTTCATCCTGCTCTCCTGAAGAGTCAGGTAATATACTTAACATTTTATACTTTATGGAGTACTTTTGTGAGACATTTGATGGTGTATTGTTTTTATGTGTTTAGAAGTTCCTTGCTGACTGAGCCAAAGAAAGAAGATGAACTGGGAAGGATAATGTAGTCCAGGCCTTCATACTGACCTGGCCTGGCCTCGGGTCTTTTGCTTACAAAGCTTTCTCAAACCACTCTGAGCTACAGCAGTTGTTCATGCCTCTAAACTCCTAATATTACTTCTGACTTAATGCTGTATTTGTGCTGCTTTATATTTTAAAAATGTACATGGCTTCTTAGCTAAGTTTGGAAGTCCTTAATTACAGGATCTACACAGAATGTGTCTTACGGAATATACAGAGGAACTCATTTGTGATTCATTTATTGACAAAACATTTTCTACTTCTCACCATTAGCTGCACTTGAGATAGGGTAGGGATGGGAAGTTACTAGAATAATGCTTTCTTCTTCTATGAGGGAAGACTTTTATTTTCTTTGCATAATACTCTACCATTCTTTCTCCAACTTCCACCTTCTTTCTCTTTTCCCCGCCTCTAAGAGAACGGTGTGGGTTGTCAGGGGAGAAAACATATCATTCCATTCTTTTATTACTTTCTAGCCCCTCCTTAACTAAGTCTTGTCTGTGACATCACTGTGGGGAATTCTGCCTTACTTCCTAATAGGGCAAAAACTTCTGACCCCTCCCTGCCATTTCTGAGACTACAGCAAAAAGGAAACCCCCGCAAAGTAGCTTCTGGTGCCTTTTGCATATTGCCTTTTGCCCTGTCCTTATTTCTTTTTAGACATTTGATTTAAGAGGCAAATAGTACTAGATGAGGAAATCAAACCCACTAACTGAAATCTACACTGAGAAGCAAATGATTATCTGATCTTTTGCTGAGACCAAATGCTAAGAATGTGTTGAGATCTTGGAACCCAAAGGTATTAGATGAACATTGAGCAAAAGCATTTAATCGCAAGGCTAGTTGCCCAGTCCAAGGTTCTTTGAATGTTGTTCCCTGCTAGTGCTAGTACTATAGTCTTCAGAAGTCCATAGTCAAAGGTAAGTAGATGCTGGAGTACTCACAGTCAGATTTCTGAGCAGTTGAATACAATGGTTTTTCTTCTCTTTACTATGATATTTTAGAAATAGAAATGACTAGATGCTAACATATTTTAGTTCAATATATATCACTTCTTAAGTCATTAATTCAATTCTTTTGTTTATTTTGTTTCTAATTGCACAGATAACAAGAATTTCCTAACATTTTTCTCATACCCTTTGGCCACTTAATGTTCCCATGCTATTTATTCCTGTTCATTTTTCACTGTTTGATGATGGTTATTGTTGAAATTTAGCAAATAAAATGTCAGCTGTGGCACCTGTATTTCCAGGGTCTAAAATAATGTGTAGACATCCATAGACAAAACACAAAATTCTAACTATTATCTATTTTATAAAACAAAGCACTTTACCAAGGTTTTAGAGATTTAAGGTGCCCGTTAATTATCCCTCCTCCAAGGAAGTCAAATTATCCTTGTTTGCTCATGATATGATCTCATATTTGGAAAAACCTAAAGACTTCACCAAAAAAAAAAAAAAAAAAAACACAACAACTATTACAACTGATAAATTCAATAAAGTTGCAGGATACAAAATCAGCATACAGAAATCAGTAGCGTTTCTATATGTCAACAGTGAACAATCTGGGAAATAATTCTTGTTTTGTTTTTTTTGTTGTTTTTGTTTTTGTTTTTGTTTTGAGAGACAGTCTCGCTCTGTCGCCCAGGCTGGAGTGAGTGCAGTGGTGCGATCTTGGCTCACTGCAACCTCCACCTCCCAGGTTCAAACAATTCTCCTGCCTCAGCCTCCTCAGTAGCTGGGACTATAGGCATGCACCACTATGCCCAGCTAATTTTTGTATTTTTAGTAGAGATAGGATTTCACCATGTTAGCCAGGCTGGTATTGAATTCCTGGCTTCCAGTGATCCGCCTCCCAAAGTACTGGGATTGCAGGTGTGAGCCACCATGCCCGACCCGGAAAATAATTTTTTTAAAAGTAATCCCATTTATAGTAGCCACAAATAAAATTAAATGCCTAGGAATTAATTTAACTAAAAAAGTGAAAGATCTCTGTAATGAAAACTATAAGACACTGATGAAAAAAACTAAAGAGGGCACCAGAAAATGGAAAGATATTCCATGCTCATGGGTTGAAAGAATTAATATTGTTAAAATGTCCATACTACCCAAATCTGTAGATTCAATGCATTCCCTGTCAAAATACCAATGACATTCTTCACAGAAATAGAACAATTCTAAAATTTATATGGAATCACAAAAGACCCAGAATAACCAAAGCTATCCCAAGCAAAAAGAACAAAACTTGAGGAATCACATTACCCACTTCAAATTATACTACAGAGCTATAGTCACCGAAACAGCATGGTACTGGCATAAAAACAGACACATAGACCAATGGAATAGAATAGAGAACCCAGAAACAAATTCACATACCTACAGTGAATTCATTTTCAACAAAGCTGCCAAGAACACACACTGGAGGAAAGACAGTTTCTTCAATAAGTGTTGCTGGGAAAACTGGATATCCGTATGCAGAAGAATGAAACTAGATCCCTATCTTTCACCATATACAAAAATCAAATCAAAATGAATTAAAGACTTAAATCTAAAACCTCTAACTATGAAGCTCCTACAAGAACTGATTGGGGAAAATCTCCAGGACATTGGTCTAGAAAAAAATGGCAAGTGATAACTCCACAAGCACAGACAACCAAAGCAAAAATGGACAAATGGGATCACATCAAGTTAACAAGCTTCTGAACAGCAAAGGAGACAATCGTTAAAATGAAGAGACAACCCACAAAATGGGAGAAAACATTTGCAGACTGCCCATCTGACAAGGGATTAATAACCAGAAAATATAAGGAGTTCAAACAACTCTATAGGGAAAAATCTAATCTGATTTTTAAATGGGCCAAAGATTTGAATACACATTTTTTGAAGGAAGACATACAAATGGCAGACAGACATATGAAAAGGTACTCAACATCATTGATCATCAGAGATACATAATCAAAACTACAATGGGATGTGTCACCCCAATTAAAATGGCTTTTATCCAAAAGACAGGCAATAGCAAATGCTGGGCGAGGATGTAGAGAAAAGGAAACCATCTTACACTATTGGTGGGAACGTGAATTAGTACAACCACTAGGGAGAACAGTTTGGAGGCTCCTCAAAAAATAGAGCTACCATGTGATCCAGCAATCCCACGGCTGAGTATTTACCCCAAAGAAGGGAATCAGTATTTTACACAGAGATACCTGCACTCCCATGTTTGTTGCAGCACTGTTCACAATAGCCAAGGCTTGGAAACAACCTAAGTGTCTATCAGCAGTTGAATGGGTAAAGAAAATGTGGTACTTATACACAATGACTATTCAGCCATAAAAAGAATGAGATCCTCTCATTTGCAACTACATGGATGAAACTAGAGATCATTATGTTAAGTGAAATAAGCCAGGCACAGACAGATAGACATTGCATGTTCTCACTTATTTGTGGGATCTAAAAATCAAAACAATTGCACTCGTGGAGATAGACAGTAGAAGGATGGTTACCAGAGGCTGGGAAGGGGAGTGAGGGGTGGTAAGAGAGGTGGGGATGATTAATGGGCACCAAAAATAAAATAGAAAGAATGAATAATACCTACTATTTTATTGCACAACAGGGTAACTATAGCCAATAATAATTTATTTGTACATTTTGAAATAACTGAAAGAATATAATTGGATTATTTGTAACACAAAGGATAAATGCTCAAGGGGATGGGTACCTTATTCTCCATGATGTGATTATTACACATTGCATGCTTGTGTCAAAACATCTCATGTATACCTACTATGTACCCACAAAAATTAAATATAAAAAAGTTACAAAATTATAACCGTCAAAAAAATTATTATTAGTCCTCCCTTCTGTTGTAGAAAATAGGAAGGAACCGAAAGGAGATGAACTTATCAGCTTTACTCATGACAGCTCAAGAGGGTCTCAGATATAGTCTGGAGATGCCAGTCTAGGAGTACTTGGTACAATGAGAGAAATATGAATCACCAAGCAATATATAAAGACAAGAGAAAACTGAGGGTGAAATCCCAGGGATCATAGACCTTAAAAGGATCCTTATGATGACTGAAAATGAGGATAGAAATGCAGGAAATTGTGGTGTCAGGTAATCTAAAGGATTTAGGAGAGGAGCCTTCAGGTGTCTCAAATGCTGCCAAGAAATCAGTGAAGATAAGCACAGCAGTAAGTATCTATGGGATTTGACAACAAAAAGTTTTAGATCACCCATGGTGAAAAACTTACTGTTCTCCCTGCCCAGTCTCCCTAGACTAATCACACAGGACCACCTACATTTTGTTTTTCAGTCTGTCTTCACATCTGGCTCCCATTGTGTATAAAAATATGCCACTGGGCAGGGGGTGGTGGCTAACACCTGTAATCCCAGCACTTTGGGAGTCCAAGATGGAAAGATCTCTTGAGGCTGGGAGTTTGAGACTAGCCTGGGTAACATAGGAGACCCCCCACCTCTATAAAAATTGTTTAAAAATTAGCTGGGCATGGTGCATTCCTGTAGTCCTAGCTCTTGGGATGCTAAGGCAGGAAGATTGGTTAAGCTCAGGATTCGAGGCTGGAGTGAGCCATGATCGCACCACTGCACTCCATCCAGCCTGAGTGACAGAGCGAAACTTTTTCTCTAAAAATAAAAAATAAAGTCACCAAAAGATCTTTGGACTCAAATTATTCATTATAATCCTAGAAGAAGGACTTATCAGTATGTGTATGATTGGAAGATGGTTAGTGATAAGATTTTCCTTTGTAATTGGAGCCCAGTATTTCCGGGTGAAGACTGTAAAGCACTGGATCAAGAGTATACTGATGGTACCACATGTCCCAGGCAGGCTCTGAAACAAAGCCCAGCATTATCCTCCTCCTCCTGTCATTTGAAGGACCATCTTTCCCATTAAATTATAAGAGATTCTTGATCTGCTATAGGGGATACACCAGTGTTGGGGCTCAATAAATATTTGGCAAAATTAGGCTCTGCAGGTATAAGACAAGGCAAAGGGGAAGGTTCTTAAAAAAACAAAAACAAAACAAAAACTATATCTTCAACTTTCTGCTCAGACCCTAGGGCATGAGGGAACTCCATGTGCCTGCTTCTTCCTCTAAGCACCTAGAAAGGTTCTTTCTCAAAGTCAATAAACAACACTTCTTAATAGTTACTTTTTGGTCTCCTAAATGTTACTTTTTAGTTTCCCTACTGTTCAAGCCAGGGCTGTGATTTGTCATTACTCACATATGCCTTCAAGTGCAGATAAATTTCCTGCATCCCATTGCTACCTCTTGCTGCATCCCATTAGACTCTTACTTAAGTTGTGAGGTTTATTTTTTGATAACCAAAATTCACTTAAACATAGGATGTCATTTGTACTACTGATACGTTTCTCTCATCATTTGAGTCAGGATATGTGTGTAGGACACTGGGGCATTTACCTTCTTTTTGTGCTATCATAGCTTATATGAATAGAAAGCTCAGACACAGTGAGGACTTGATCAATATTGAAATGAAATTTAAATCATACCAGGTACCCTATAAGCTTCTCCCCCAGGCAAATAAAGCCAGTGTTAAGTTGATCTCCCTAGGTTGGTGGGCAGGGAAAGCCCCAAGCCTGGTGGCTTCCTCAGTCACTTCTTTAAAAACCAGGGGCCTCACCACTGGTTTCCAATAGCCTGTGTATTTTTAGTCCTGCTTTTCATGTAAGTTTCCCGTTAACTGCTTGCAGGAAATCTTTTCTTGGACATAATCTGCCCATTTCCTGAAGTCTTCCTCCCGCATTGTGTCAGTTTGGGGATGAATCAAGTCAGCAGTTTTGGAGGGGGTTTGTTCTGTTCCCCGCCACAGGCTCCCCACTTTGTGGAGTACCAGAAAGCTGCCTTTTTTGTCTTTTCCTAGAGGCAAAGGGAGGAGGGGCAAGCCCTTGGTGTGTGTCTGCCTCTTGGGTTGCCCAACACAAATGTCCTTTTGTGTGTGGAGGGGGCATGTGTGTGTTTTTTCCCCTTCCCAATGGACACTTTCATTTACGAGGTCCGGATGGTGTCCTCTGGGCTATAAACAATGGCATAGGAGATAAAGAGCTGCCTTAGTGACCAGGCTGTGGTGGCAGCCACTGGTTTTCCATCTCTGTCTCTGTTTTCCAATCCCCTTGGTCTATTGTGAGTTTGGTCTGATCTGAGCCAGCCTAGGACCTCTGTAATCCCTTTCTAGGCCCAGAGCAGCGTGGGCACTGTTCCTCTTATTCTGAGGACTTCAAGCTTAGAGAAAGAGGTTTTCTGTGGTAAGGATAGCAACTCCTCATGTTTGCACAATGTGTTTAAACACATTATATCTTTTGGAGAACTGAAATTCTGGATTTGTTATCCCTTAAGAATGGAGGATTCGGGGCTGGGCGCAGTGGCTCACGCCTGTAATCCCAGCACTTTGGGAGGCCAAGGCAGGCGGATCAGGAGGTCAGAAGATCGAGACCCTCCTGGCCAACGTGGTAAAACCCCGTCTCTACTAAAAATACAAAAAATTAGCTGGGTGTGGTGGTGCATAACTGTAGTCCCAGCTACTGGGGAGGCTGAGGCAGGGGAATCGCTTGAACCTGGGAGGCAGAGATTGCAGTGAGCCGAGATTGTGCCACTGCACTCCAGCCTGGCAACAGAGCGAGACTCCATCTCAAAAAAAAAAAAAAAAAAAGAATGGAGAATTTGGATCAAAAGAGTTGGAGTGCTGGTCCTGCTATTTATTTATTTTATTTTTATTTATTTTTTGAGACAGTGTCTGTCTCTGTCACCCAGGCTGAAGTGCAGTGGCACGATTTTGGCTGAGTGCAACCTCCACCTTCCGGGTTCATGCAATTCTCCTGCCTCAGCCTCCCAAGTAGCTGGGATTACAGGTGCCCACCACCATGCCCTGGTAATTTTTGTATTTTTTAGAAGAGACAGGGTTTTACCATGTTGGCCAGTCTGGTCTCGAACTCCTTACTTCAAATGATCTGCCCACCTCAGCCTCCCAAAGTGCTGGGGTTACAGCCATGAGCCATTGCACCCAGCCTGGTTCTACTATTAATAACTGTGAGACCTCAGGCAAATTCTAGAACTAATACCTTTCTACTTCATAGGGTGTTCCACAGTTCCATTAAGAAAATACGTTAAAGTGCCTGCCATATGGGAAGCACCCAAATGTAAACCAAACAAGGAGGGGGTGGGAAGAGGAAATGTACAATGAGATAATATAAATGAATACGCTGTGCATAAGATGCTAAGTGTATAGTCACTGTTTGATTTTAGAGGTCTAAGAGTAAGTCTTTTCTCCCGATAAATCTACCCCTTGACTTGGATTCTCATTCTGACCATCACTTCCTTCTCTGTCATCTATCACTATGGGCCCTTCTTTCACATGTTGACATGACTCTCCTATCTCAAAGCAAACCACTATTTCTTGATTCCAGCCCCTAGCCCAGTGCTTGGCCCAAAGTAAGGTTCAACATTTTCTTGAATGGATACTTGTGAAAAACTCCAAAACGCAAAGCCTTGTATTTCCCTTCTTTCCTGTCCCCAGGGACCTGCTGTTTGTCACTCAAACTTCTTTATTTTTATACCCAGGGATCACTGTGAGAAATGGAAACCACTCCAGATACTTTAAACAGGAAGGAATTTAATACAAGGAATTAGATGCTTACCAAATGATAGGAAGAACTAGAGCTGCATGTTCTAGTTTAAGAACTCCATAGGTGACCTCCTAGGACACCACTGGTGATCCATTTAACCCCCACCCACACCCCATAGCTGTGGTCTCGGGTATGGGAGGTCAGACTTGAGAAGCTACTAATGAACCTGCCCCATGGCACTCAGGAGGCTGGATAATACCTCAGCCACATAAAACAATCAAACGTCTATATCCTTTTTTGCCAGTAGAAACGAGAAATAGCCAAAAGAGAAATGGAAAATGGTCTTAGCCTCGTTTCCACCTTACCAGTCTTATATGAATGCAAGTAATTGGCAGACTACCTGCAAACAAATTTGGTAAAGGTGACTTTTAGTTTTCCAGATTTTCTAACTAGAAGGGGAATGGAATTGATGTTGAGTGGGCCAACCTATCGTACGTACCAACCAACTTCATCTAGAAAGTATTTCAAGTAGCAATATGGCGAGATACATGCTAGATGAGAAAATCCAAACAGATCTCTCTGTTTCTAGTTACAACACCTTCCAAGTACAAAACTGCTTCCATAAAATCATGCTTTTCTGTGGGAAATCTTCACATTTCCCTGTGGCCTCTAAAATGGTCTGGTTGCCCTAGCAGCCAGCTCGCCTTGTACTTGTTGAGTACCTAGGGTATTCTCAACAAATGCTTGAGTGAGTGCCTACTACATGTGTCAGTTACTGTGAACACATCAAAAACACATCAAAAAAGAAAGACAAGGCCCTGCCTTCAAGGAGTTCATGATGGTCTAATGGGGGGATACAGAGATGAAAACAGTTACAAAGTGATATTATAAATGCTAAAAGGAAGATATTATAAATGCTAAAAGGAACACAGATGAGAGATACATAAATCGTATTGGGGGATAAAATGAGGATAAATATGAAAGGGCCATCTGTACTCATGTAAAAAGTTAAGTGTAAGGGATTTTTAATTAATATAAAGAGCTTACAAGACTGGCCTTATAAACTCTCTACTCTCTTCCTCCTAGCTACGCAACCCAGACACAAAACCCCAAAAATGTTCTTTATTTTTGCTAACATTTCTAAATGAAAAATTTCAAACATAAAGCAAGATTGAAAGAATTTTACAATTAACACCTATTTATCAACCATCTAGATTCTGTCATTAACATTTTACTGTGCTTGCTGTACCACTTATCTATTTGTCTATCCATTCCTTTGACCACCCATTGTGCATCTTATTTTTTATAGCATTTAAAGTAAATTGCAGACATTAGCACATTTCTCCCTAAATACTTTAGCATGCATATCATTCCCTAGAGTTCCACATCTGTTGAGTATTTTTCTTTGAGGTAAAATGTACATGGAGTGAAATGTCAATCTGAAGTGTTCTTTGAGATGTGACAAAAATGTAACTAAAGCTCCTATCAGACTATATAAAACATTACCATCGTTCCAGAAAGTTTCCCCATTCCCCTTTCCAAACAATTCTCACCCCACCCCCACCCTCCAGAAGGAACAATCATTCTGATTTTTTTCCTACCATAGATTAGTTTTGCCTGTTTTAGAATCTCATAGAAACAGAATCATACAGTATGTACTCTTTTGTGTAAGGCTTCTTTCATTTGGTATAATACTTTTTGAGATCCATCCATGTTGTTGAATGTATTTATAGACCATTCCTTTTTATTGCTAAGTAATATTCCATTGCATGAATATACCACTTTGTTTATGCATTCTCCTTCGGATGGATGCCTGTGCCGTTTCCAGCTTTTGGATATTATGAGTAAATCTACTCTAAGTCTGTAATGTCATTTTTAATAGACTTTTTGTCAGTTTTATTACAGAAGAACTGAGAAGATGGTACAGAGTTCCCATATACCCCACACCCAGCTTTCCTTATTATTAATGTCTTACACATAATGTCTTTTTTAAAAAGCCTTCCGCGGCTTAGTGTTTTTGGTGGCTGCTTAATGGACTGCTGATTGGGAAGACTGCAAATGCAATGCTACCAGTAAATGCCCTGCAACAGGAAATTGTTTCTGTCATCCCATTGAGATTATTGACCCAGGATTTATTTTATCAAACAATGTGGACCCGAGAGTGCCTAGTGTTTGGTGTGTATATCCGTTTCTCGGAATCTTGCTCAGGGAAGGGTCCAAGGTCAGGTCCTTGTGTCTGCAGGTGAGGGTGATAGGGCTTTGTCCTCATCTGCACAAGCAAATGATCAGCCCACCACGACTTTCCCACTTTTCCACTTCTCCACTTCTAGGCCTTCCTCTCACCCACAACAAATTCCCAACAAGTTTGTAAGATGTTTTGCCAAAGCACAGCTTATTATTATAATGACAATATTTATGCTGTACTTGCCAGTTTATAGAGGTCTTTAACATCCACTTCTTCAATTCAATCTAGTAAGGTATTATATCCATCTTCTAGAGGAAAAACTAAAATTCAAAGAAATTTAATGATTTATCCAAAGTGACACTGCTAGTTATTAAGAATTTAGGATATAAACCCAGCTGTCTTGCCCTTAAATCCTGATTTTTTTAAATGTATTATTATTTTCAAAATTTGGGGGGCTCACCATTGTTTTTCAAGGCAAAGTTCAAACCATTTAGTACATCATTTAAGTCCCACTGTGGTTGGGACTCAACCTACCTTTTCATTCTCATCTTTTCCTGGCTCCCTGTAGGCTCTAGAAACACTCAATGATATGTTGTTTCCCAAACACTTCATGAATATTGCTACCTCTGTGCACTTTAATGATGCCTTCTCCTTTATGTTCAGAATATTATTTCCTTTGTTCCATGCTTCATATCTTGGCCCCAAAATCTGTTTCTGGGAATATTGTTCATCCTTTAAGGCTCATTGCAGATATTGTTATCTTCATATGAAGCATCTCTTGATTACTTTCCTCCTCCCACAACCATTCCCAGCTTGAGGTGCTTGGTTCCCTGTTCTGTTCATTGATTAGACTTTGAATGCCCAGCAGACCCCATTTCATATTAAAATGCAAAGATAATTAAAACATGATTGTTTATCATTCTTATAGGCTATTAGTGAATCAGACATGTACAGAAGTGATGATAATATGACATGAGGATTAAAATTGACCCAGATACCGATTTATTGAGTTCCCACTGTATACCCACCACAGATGCTCAATTTGTAGAATTGTATTGAATAATAGACATGATGCATTTGTGCTAAATAGGAATGATCTTGAGTATAGACAAAGAATGGTGGCTTACCTGCTGTGGTTAAAGAGCATAAATGGGATCTTTGCTCAAATAAATCTCCATCCAATTTCTTCTTAGCCTTCATCCCATCACTCCACCACCAGTTTCTGGCTTTCCTACTTCTAGGCCTTCTTCTTACCCCCAGTAAATCCTCAACAAGGTTTTAAGACTTTTTTCCCAAAGCATAGCTTATGGGGAAATTTTACCGGCTCAGAACTGTGTCTGCTTTGTATATATTTGAGAGTAGCAAACTGAGTTAGTTCTGAGATGACTTAAAAATTCTCTACAATAGAATTTCATGTATTCAACAAAAGTTACTAAGGTCCTATTCTGTACTGAGAACACAAAGATGAACAAACTGTTATCCTTGACCTCATGAAGCTCATAGCAGAATGCAGACACCACACACAAATTCATGGAAGCAACGTGACTCTTTTTTTGGAAAAAGATAGGACAGAAATAATTTGAAGTAACAATTTCTTATTCCTACAGGAAGGCCCTTCAGAGTGCTTTCATGACCAAAGTTTCAGTTATTTACTCTTCATTTAGAAAAAAAAATTGTCCAAACTTGATTCAGTAGGGTTTACTGTTATCCTGTTAACCTGCGACCACTGTATGTCATTTCCTTTTATAAAGAAATCCAAATAAATGCAGAAATGAAGTCCTCTTAAAAGTTTCTCAGTGTGACCTTAAGTAATGTTTGCATTTCAGTGGTGTTTGTGTTTTATAGCCCTCCTCTGACATCAAGTTGTGATATTTTAAATGAGACATTTATGTAAAAATAAGGGTATGACACTTTTTCTATCACACAAGGTTGGAAGCATCTTTCATAAAAACTAATGAAGTTATTTAGATATGGATACAGAATAAGCTCCAAGATATAAGTGGAATAAAGCAAAGTGCATTTAATATACTATGATGCTTTACTATATGTATTAAAAGGGGGAAGACATTATATATATTCACTCTCATATCCATAAAATATCTGTGAAATGAAACACAAGATAAGAATGATTGTCTCTACAAAGCAGAATAGGATGGCTGGAGTTAGGGTAGGGAAGACTTATAGTTTGCTATTTTATACCTCAATTCTTGAGCCATATTGTTAAAAAATAGTGTTTAAAAAGAAATGAACAAAAATGGTTTGGGGGTAGCTTATTGCTGAAGGTTCATAGGAATAGACTCTTGTGAATTTTCTTTTTTATTCGTGGCATTACTAATGGCATATTTTCTAGAGAAATTACCTGTGAAGTATAATCTTTATATCTTGTGATTTAACTACTGACAATGTAGTGGTTGTCAGGATGTTGCTAAGTCATGTAAGATCTTTGAAAGCCCACACTTTATGTGGGTAGTAGTTGCTGTGGTCAGGAAAAAGGCACATCAGAACGCAGATAGAGTTCTTAGAAATCTAGCATCATAAACCCCCAGGGCTGAAAGAACCAGAGTTCATTCTAGTCCACCTCTCTGTATGTTCGTATGTCCTCTACACCATTCTTGCTTAGGGATCTTTGTAATTCCGGTGTTGTTCAATATTATTAATAGAGCCTCAGCAACGTGGTTTCTGTGCTGTCTGGAATGATCAGTGGACTAGGACTCAAATTACTTGGTTCCTAGTCTCAGCTCTGCCACTAATTAATTCTGTGGCTTCAGGCAAATCACTTTGCCTCTCTGGGCCTCTGTTTTTTCATGACTGAAGTTAGAGCATTGGGCTTGATGGTTAAGCACATGGCATAGTCACTGTTGCTTCCCCTCCCCACCTATAATAGACATTACTTCTTAGTTTTGGCAGGTTCTTTATGGTGGATAACTACAAACAAAGTCTCAGAATCCTTCTCAACACAGCCTTCCAGGCAACTAAAATCAGTAGATAGAACTTGGATGGGACTTGACAAACAAGATAAAAGTTACTTACTTCCATCTCTAAGGTTCTCAAGTAGCAGTGTGCAGGTACATATTTAATGACAAGTTCTCAGCAAAAAAGTAAGATGCCCTGGTTTGCATCGTTTGCCAATTCCCATGGTGTAAATATTCACACCATGACTGATTTCAGACTATCATTGCGAAGTAAATTGGGTTGCAAAGTTCCCGAAAGTTTAACAGTCAGCTTTTATGAGCTGATAGAAGCTGTCTCTGGCCCATCACTGTAAAATTAATGACTTTAGATTAACTGGCCATAACCATAAGTGAATATGAAAATGACCATCTTCCTTTGGGAGTTTTATCCAGAGGCATAATTCTTACCTTGTACGGTCTTTTGGACTTCGGAAATACTTGGTTGTCATCAGACCTTGATGTTTTACTTCCCTGAACCTCAGCTACACTATCTGGAAAATGGAAATAAGGATTCCTACTTCAGAAGATTATAGTGAATAATGAGAGACTATGTATAAAGCACTTAGCATGGCATCTAGCATATGGATTGATATTCCCCTTCCCTTAACAGTGTGGTAGATTATATCTTTATCTTTCCCAGACTCATGAAACGCTAGCCATTGCTTTCCCTCTAGCACCTTTCTTTTTCCATTATACTCCCTTGGCATTCCATTTTCCTCTACTCTAATTTACTTAATCTTCTGTCTGAGTGGAATGTTAAATATTTAATCTTACCTATTCTTAATGTTTTATTTATCATCTATCCAGGCACATTTGTGAGTAGAGACCAGCCCTGTGTAAGTCTCCTGAATTATACACCATCACAGCATCATAAGTAAATACGTGCTAATAAGTCCCCACTCTTGGGATCAAACTTAAGGATGATGCTGAAGGGAGCTTGTGTTACATGAGCACAAGAGGAGGCTGCTGAAGATCAGCCAGAATATGATATACTTGTAGAATTCTGTCTCCTCCTGTGTACTTATGGCTAATGACCTCACAGCAAGTAGAAAGAATTTCACATTTTAAGAACATGCCTCTTTAAAAAAAAAAAAAAATTCAGAGGGAGTCAGGCATGGTGGATCATGACTGTTATCCCAGCACTTTGGGAGGCCAAGGTGGGCAGATCACCTGAGGTCAGTAGTTTGAGACCAGCTTGGCCCACATGGCAAAACCCCGTCTCTACTAAAAATACAAAAGTTAGCCAGGTGTGGTGGCAGCCACCTGTAGTCTCAGCTACTCGGGAGGCTGAGGGAGGAAAATTGCTTGAACCCGGGAGGCGGAGGTTGCAGTGAGCTGAGATGGTGCCAATGCCCTCCAGCCTGGGCAACAGAGCCAGGCTTTGTCTCAAAAAAAAAAAAAATGAAAGAAAGATTCAGGGGGTACACGTGTAGGTTTGTTCCATGGATATATTACAAGATGCTGAGGTGTGGGCTTCTATTGATCCTGTCACCCAAATAGTGAACATAGTACCCAACAGGTAGTTTCTCAACCTTACCCCCCTCCTCCCTCCCCCGACCTTTTTGGAGTCCTCAGTGTCTACTATTTCCGTCTTTATGTCTGTGTATACCCAATATTTAGCTCCCACTTATAAGTGAACATTCTAAGTGTGGTGTTTGGTTTCGTTTCCTTTTTTTTTTTTTTTTTTTAATTGGGGAGACGGAGCCTTGCTCTGTTGCCCAGGCTGGAGTGCAGTGGCATGATCTCGGCTGACTACAACCTCTGCCTCCTGGGTTCAAGTGATTCTCCTGCCTCAGCCTCTCAAGTAGCTGGGATTACAGGCACACGTCACCATGCCCAGGTAATTTTTTGTATTTTAGTAGAGACGGGATTTCACCATGTTGGCCAGGCTGGTCTTGAACTCCTGACCTCAGGTGATCCGCCCGTCTCAGTCTCCCAAAGTGCTGGGATTACAGACCTGAGCCACCGCATCAAGACTGGTTTTCTGTTTCTACATTAATTCACTTAGAATAATGACCTCCAGCTGCATACACGCTGCTGCGAAGTATGTGATTCCATACTTTTTACAGCTGTGTAGTGTTCCATGGTGTATATGTACTATACATTTTAAATCCAATCCACCATTGATGGGCACCTAGGTTGATTCCATGTCTTTGCTGTTGTAAATAGTGCTGCAGTAAACATATGAGTGCATATGTCTTTCTGGTAGAATAATTTATTTTCCTTTGTATATATACTCAGTAATGGGATTGCTGAGTTGAATGGTAGTTCTATTTTTAGTCTTTGCAAAATCTCCAAACTGCTTTCTACAGTGGCCGAAGTAATTTACATTCCCACCAACAGTGTATAAGGATTTCCTTTGCTCCACAGCCTCTCCAGCATCGGCTGTTGTTTTTTTTTTTTTTTACTTTTCAGTAATAGCCATTCTGAGTGGTGTGAGATGGTCTCTCATTGTGGTTTTGAGTGGCATTTCTCTGATGATTAGTGATGTTTGTGCATTTAAAAATGTTTGTTGGCCCATTGTGTGTCATCTTTTGAGAAGTGTCTGTTCATGTCCTTTGCCCACTTTATAATGGTATTATTTGTGTTTTTTATTGAATTATTTAAGTTCTTATATAAAGATTCTCAGTATTAGTCCTTTGTCAGATGCATAGTTTACAAATATTTTCTCTCATTCTGTAGGTTGTCTCTTTACTCTCTCGATAGTTTCTTTTGCTGTGTACAAGCTCTTCAGTTTAATTAGGTCCCACTTGTCAATTTTTGTTTTTGTTGTAATTGCTTTAGAGGACTTAGTCATAAATTCCTTGCCAAGGCTGATGTCTAGAAGGGTATTTTCTAGATTTTATTCTAGGATTTTTATAGTTTGAGATCTTACTTTTTTTTTTTTTTTTTGAGACAGAGTCTCCCTCTGTCACCCAGGCTTCAGTGCAGTGGCATGATCTCGGCTCACTGCAACCTCCGCCTCCTGGGTTCAAGTGATTCTCCTGCCTCGGCCTCCTGAGTAGCTGGGATTACAGGCATGTACCGCCACGCCCGGCTAATTTTTATATTTTTAGTAGAGACAGGGTTTCGCCATGTTGGCCAGGCTGGTCTCAAACTCTTGACCTCAGGTGACCCGCCCATCTCAGCCTCCCAGAGTGCTGGGATTACAGATGTGGGCCACTGTGCCCAGCTGAGATCTTGCATTTAAGTCTTTAATCTATCTTGAGTTAATAATTATGTATCATGATAGGTAGGAGTCCAGTTTGATTCTTCTGCATATGTTTAGCCAGTTTTCCCAGTACTATTTATTGAAGAGTCTTATCCCCATTGTTTTTTTTTTTTTTTAACTTTGTCAAATATCAGTTTGTTGTAGGTGTGTGGCCCTATTTCTGGGTTCTCTATTCTGTTCCATTGGTCTACATGTCTGTTTTTGTAACAATACCATGCTGTTTTGGTTACAATAGCCTTTTAGTATAGTTTGAAAGTTGACTAATGTGGTGCCTCCATCTCTGAAGAACATGTCAATTTTTAAATGCAAGTAGAGTACTTTTCAAAAGTTTCCCAAAAACTGAACTTTTGTTAAATCTTACATATAATCTTCTCCCTCCTCTAGTACAATGTTTATAAAATGAGAGATATTAGAGGAAATGCAGTGTGATATGTGCTGCATCTCTTAATTACAGGAACCATTTCTCCACTTACTGAACACATACTGCACTCCACGCTGCTGTGGGCTAGGAGTAAAAAGACATGAGCAATTTTTCCTGCTTGCAAGGAACTTAAAATCTATAGTAAAGAGGTAATTCAGCCAAAAAGTATAACATAAAGTGATAAGTTCCATTGGTAATAGAGGTAAGCAGGAGGTAGAGCAGACCATAGATACGGGTCATTTCCATCAGCCAGGGATGGATAGAAGATTGTGGGAGAGCATCCTGGAAGGAGTGATGTCAGAAACATCTGTTCCCCTTCTTTCCTCTCTCACAGCTCTTAGTACTGTGCTAAGGTTAATAAGTCCTTGGTACAGGGGTACTCATATCTACCCCCATTGCTTCAGTTACCTTTCCTATATGCTGATGACATCCAAATTTACATCTCCAACCCATGCATGAACTTTTCAGACCAAATCCTTGGCCTACAGCTCAGGAAACCTGCCTCAGTAGATGTCATAGTTGGCTCAAGCTAGAAACCTGTAAGTCATTCTTCACTCTGTTTCAACCCCCACATTCCAGCAGTGACTAAGAAATTGATCAGTTAAATATCTCTTGCATTACCTTCTCTCTCTCTCCATTGCCCACCACAGTTTAAGCCATAATTTCTTACTGGGACTATAATATCTCCCAGTTGAGACTGGGCACAGTGGCTCGTGCCTGTAACCCCAGCACTTTGGGAGGCCATGGCAGGTGGATCACTTGAGCCCAGGAGTTTGAGATAGATCAGCCTGGGCAACATGACAAAACTCCATCTCTACCAAAAAAAAAAAAAAAAAAAAGGCAAAAATTATCCAGGTGTGGTCATGCACACCTGTAATCATAGCTACTTGGGAGGCTGCAGTGAGCTGTCATAGCACCACTGCACTTCAGCCTGGGCAACAGAGTGAGACCTTGTCTCAAAAAAGAAAAAAATCTCCCAGTTAGTATACCTGATGCTAGGCTTGCTCTTCTCAAGCTTTTCACACAGCAGCCAGAGTGATCTTTCTAAAACATAAATCCAGCCATAGCACTCCTCTTTTCTGTTGTCCTTAGGATGATGTCCAAATTCCTTATCTTCTTCCCACATTGAACAAGGATAAGACCCTCTTCCTTGCTATTAATTCTCATGGTGCACCATATTTTCCTTGATCATAATATTGATCATGCTTTATCATAATTACCTGTTTCTTAGCTGGGCATGATGGTACATGCCTGTAGTCCCACCTACTGGGAGGCTGAGGCAAGAAGATTGCTTGAGCCAAAGAGCTCAAATCCTGCCTGGGCAACATAGTGAGACCCCTGTCTCTAGAAAAAAAGAAAATAAAATTGTTTTTCAAAATTATCTGTTTCTTCTCACCTGGGCGCAGTGGCTCATGCCTGTAATCCCCGCACTTTGGGAGGCCAAGCAGGGGCAGATCGAGGCCAGGAGTTCCAGACCAGCCTGGCCAACATGGCGAAACCCCATCTCCACAAAAATGCAAAAGTTAGCCAGTGCGGTGGTGTGTACCTGTAATCCCAGCTACTCAGGAGGCTGAGGCAGGAGAATTGCTTGAACCCAGGAGGCAGAGGTTGCAGTGAGCCGAGATCACACTGGTGCACTCCAGCACTCCACCCTGGGTAACAGAGCAAGACTCGGTCTCAAAAAAAAAAAAAGTCTGTTTCTTTATATCTCTGCCAGATACTCGGCTCTGAGATCATGGACCATGTCTGTTTTGTTTACTGCTATATCCTCAGCCCGTAGCACAGTGCCTGGTTTACAGTAGAATAATAAATGTGTAAGTTAATTTTTTATTTTAAGTGCACTTTATTAATTTTATATCTCATAAAAATGAAAAGGCCTCAAATGTGGCTCTCTGCTAAGTATGGTTAGTCATATAGTAAATTATTTTTATAGCAGATCTTGTTTAGGTTGTGAACATGGGTGAGAAATTCCAGTTTCTGTCATTATGTCTGGTTCTATGAAGAGCCATAGAGATGAACATTACCAAGCCTAAGGGTAAGTTAGAGAGGAAAACATGGGAGAAAACTGTAAAGAACAGAAACTCTACCACTTTTTTTCCCAACTAGTACTGCAATATATATCTTCCTACATACATCTTTTTCTTTCCTTTGAATTATTACCTTAAAGTCAGATGCCAGAAATGAGAATTATTGGGCACAAAGGGATGAACATTTTTAAGGCATTTGAAATACTGCCAGATTACTTTCCAAACACATAATACCAACAAATAGTTCAGAGCAACATGCAAGGGTGTCTGTTTTATCACACTACAGGGAATTGTCATGAAAATCTTTTAGCTGGTTTAATGGAGGAAAAAATGGAGGAAAAAAATTTATTTTTAGTTAAGGTTTGGTGTTTTTCATCTGATTATTTATGCAGCTCCTTCTGAGGGTGCATCCAAACGCTCACAGGCTTGTTCAGAGGCTGAGAGGCCTGCAACCTCAGCGGCCTCTGGGGCACAGCATCTCTGTTGTGCAGCAGCAGGGAGGGGCAGTGATGGAGGGAAAACATAACACAGACCACACCATTGTTAGGGGATGAGGTCGCTGGGATAATGCTGTGAGAAGGGATGAAAAGAACGATTCTCCATTCTTGATTGTTGTGATTTCCAGGGATGAGCCAACAGCTCCAGTGCGGGAAGGGATGGGTCTTTACTGCATCCAGATGCTCCTTTTTCCAGTGCTGCCTCCGATTATTTCTGGTGAGAAGGGGTGGCGGATAGCATAGCAGCTGAAACAGATTAACTTTTATGCCAGTTTCCTCCCTTTAAGTGATTGCCCTGGACCTGGGGACATTCAGAATTCGTCAGAAACTATTTTAGAAATAAGAATGTGGTTCAAGGTCCCTGGTGTGCAAGAGCCAACCTTCTGGAGTTTGCGTACCATTCCTGCCTTTATCTGTGGGAGCTGCTTGAGGCAAAGGGATCTTTCTTTCCTCTCCTTCCCTACTGCCACTGCCGTTGTTCAGGCTCTTATCCTGTTTTGTCTGGGCTTCCTGTTTCCCTTAATCTGTCCTCATCTATGCTGTTGCCAAAGTGATATTTCTACTATGCACACTGGATCCTATCCCTCTCCAGTTAAAACTGTCAGTGGTCCGCCACTGCCTTCAGGATAAAAGTCAAGCTCCTTTTCACAGCTTTTTTTTTTTTTTTTTTTTTTTTTGGCATTTAACAATCGGATCCCAAAATGTCTTTCCTGACTGGCTCCCACCGCTTCTCTGGACTGTTCCAGGACCCTGACTAGTGCATGCACTCTGTAAGGTGCTTGTGCTGGTCCCTCCTCCTGATAGCCCTTCTGCCTCTGTTCCACCAGATTCACTCCTAATCCCTCCTCTCCCTCCTCAAAAAGAAGTCTCCCTCAATTACCAACTCTCTAATGGATTTTCCCTGGTAGGTAATCAGTTCTGTTCCTGTAACCCTCTAGTAGCAACTATATACAAGATTGTGATTTCTATTATTATTTTCCCCTAAATCAGGAATTATCTTCCTTTTGTATATTCATATTTGTGGATCCCCAGCCCTTAGTACAATATTTGACACATAATAAATGCTCCAGAATATCTTTTTCTTCCTTCCTGCCAGGTTGTTTGTAAGTTCTTTTACCTTCAATGTGTTCTTAGTTTTAGAGTTAAAAGGAAATGTAATGTAGTTTAATCTTCTTCTTCTTTTTCTTGTTTTTTAATGGTTGACAAAACCAAAGCCCAGAAAAGAAAAGAATTCGCCCTGGGATGCTCAGCCAGATATAATGGCAGGGCTGTTTAGGGCTGATCTCCTTAGGTAACTTAAAAAGAACCTTGAAACAAAAGATTGCATCAGGAGGAAAGGAAGGAGCAAAGATTCGTTGCCAAGTTCTTTGCTGAATGCTTAATATATGTTACCTTTTAAAAAAAATTATTTCTTCTTTTGATTGTGATAAAATACGCATAACATAAAGTTTACCATCATAATCATCCTTTTTTTTTTTTTTTGAGACGGAGTCTCGCACTGTTGCCAGGCTGGAGTGCAGTGGCTCCATCTCAGCTCACTGCAACCTCCGCCTCCCAGGTTCAAGCGATTATCCCGATTCAGCCTCCCGAGTGGCTGGGACTACAGGTGCCCGCCACCACACCCAGCTAATCTTTGTATTTTTAGTAGAGATGGGGTATCACCACGTTGGCCAGAATGGTCTCAATCTCTTAACTTATGACCTGTCCACCTTGGCTCCCAAAGTGCTGGGATTACAGGCGTGAGCCACTGTGCCCGGCCCATCGTAATCACTTTTAAGTGTATAGTTCAGTGACATTAAATGCATTCATATTGTTGTGCAGCCATTACCACCATCCATCTCCAAAACTCCTTTCAGCTTCCCAAACTGAAACTATACCCATTAGACATTGATGCCCTATTCCTCCGGTCGCCTAATAACCACTGTTGTACTTTTTGTCTCTCTGAATCTGGCTACTCTAGGTTTGCCATGTAACTTTGTCATATAAGTGGAATCACATGATATTTTCTAACTGCTTATTTCACTTAGCTTAATGCCCTTAAGGTTCATCCCTGCTGTAGCATGTGTCAGAATTTCCTTCCTTTTTAAGGCTGAATAGTATTCCATTGTATGCATATACTGTGTTTTATATCTCCATTCATCCACCAGTGACATGTGGGTAGCTTCCACCTTTTGGCTCTTCTGACTAATGCTGCAATGAACGTAGGTGTAAAAATAATCCATCTGTGTTCCTGCTTTCAGTTTTTTGGGGTCTGTATCCGAAAGTAGAATTACTGGATCATATGGTAATTCTATTTTCAATTTTTTGAGGAATTGCCATACTCTCTTCTGTAGCAGCTGCACTATTTTATATCCCCACCAACATTGCACAAGGGTTCCAGTTTCTCCATATTCTCACCAACACTTATTTCTATTTTTTAAAGTAGCCATATTAATAGGTGCAAGGTAGTATTTCATTGTTTTGATTTGCATTTCCCCAATGATTAGTGACATGAGCATCTTTTCATGTGTTTCTTGGTCATTTTGTATCCCTTCTTTGGAGAGATGTCTATTCAAGTCCTTTGTCAATTTTTAGTTAGGTTGTTTGTTTTTGTTGTTATTGTAGTTCTTTATATATTCTAGTTATTAACCCCTTATAATCCTGTACTAGTCAGTGTTCTCCAGAGGGACAGAACTAATAATATGTATATATGAAAGGGAGTTTATACATATTTCATAATATGTATATTATGAAGTAAAGAATTGGCTCACACAGTTATAATGCGAAGTCCCACAATAGGCCATCTGGAAGCTGGGGAAGAGAGAAGCCGGTAGTGGCTCAGTTTGGGTCTGAAAGCCTCAAAACCAGGGAAAACAACAGTGCAGCCTTTAAGTCAGTCCCAAAGGCAGGACACCCACCCCCTGGCCCCCCGTGCAAGTCCCAGTGTCAGGCCAAAGAACCTGAAGTCTGATGTCCAAGGGCAGGAGGAGCGGGAGGAAGCATCCAGTATGGCAGGGGGAGGGGGAGTGGGGAGAAGGAAGCCAGAAGCCTCAGCAAGCAAGCTTATTCCACCTTCTTCCGCCTGCTTTCTTCTGGCCATGCTGACAGGCAGTAGGATGGTGCCCAACCATATTAAGGGTGAATCTTCCTTTCTCAGTACACTGACTCAAATGTCAGTCTCCTCTGGCAGCACCTTCACAGATAAACCCAGAAACAATACTTCACCAGCCATCTAGGCATCCTTCAATCCAATCAAGTTGACACCTAATATTAACCATCACAAATCCTTTACCAGATATATGATTTGCAAATATTTTCTTCCATTCAGTGGATTGTCTTTTCACTTGGTTGATTGTATCCTTTGATTCACTAAAGTTTTAATTTTGATGTCCAATTTATCTATTTTTTGTTTTGCTACCTATACCTTTCGTGTCACATCCAAGAAAACGTTGTCAAATCCAGTGTCATGAAACATTTTTTCTATGTTTTCTTCTGAGAGGTTTATCATTTTCACTCTTATATTTAGGTCTTTGGTCCATTTTGAGTTAATTTTTGTATATGGTATAAGGGTCCAGCTGTTTTTTTTTACATGTGGATATCCAGTTTTCCCAGCACCATTTGCTGAAGACTTCTGTTATTTCTTTTGCATTTGTGTGATAGTCCTAGGATGTGTTATAATTACCTTATAGATGAGAAAACAGAAGGTGAAATATTCCTGAGGATCCCCTAAAAGCAGGCTTCTTGCTATCCTTGGCAATTCAAAGACATTAAAAAGGGGGGAAAGCCATTTTGAAATAATGCGAGAAGAAGAGGGGAATAGACTGAGAGGAAAAGCAAAACAAAATAAAATAAGATTGGGATAGACAGCCAGCCGTGAGCAGAACTTTGAAGTGTGTTTATAATTCACTCAGAGACCTCCTCCCCCCTGCCCTTTTACTCTCCTTCCTTCTCTTACTCTCTCAATTAGCTCCTTCAGTTTGCTGTCTCTTCTGAAACTCTTTGAAAGCTTTTCTACAGTCTGTGTCCAGCCTGTTTTCTGAGCTTTATCTGCTGTCTCCCTCGCTGCCACTGTGAAGCTGCAATGGAGTCGTGTTAGTTCTCACTGCTCCCATAGCAAGCCCTGCCTTTACAGACCACGTTCATTTAATTCACTTTACCTTTAACGTGCCATGGTCTTTCTCCAAGGCCTCTTGACGGTGGTGGCACCTCTTCACCTCTGCGTCCCAGTAGCATTGTGGCACAGAGGTGGCTGTTCTGTAAATGTGTCAAAAAGATGACTAAACCGACAGTTTTTGTTCCTTTGCATAACCATTCCACATATGCAATATAGTCTTACCTTCCGGGATTTAAAGTAAGCATGTGACCTGGTCTCTGTCCACCAGTGATTGTAATCTAGCTGGGAGAAAGCAAGGTACTTTTATATACACTTGACACTTTAATATTCTGTATAACATGTTATACTTGTAACCTTCAGTGAATGACAGGGAAGACTTGTTTTATCTCCATTTTATTAAGATACTAAAGCACAGCAAAGTTGGGGTTTGGCTGAAATCACATAACTAGCAGAAGATCAAGGTGGGACTTAAACCTAGGGGACTGACTTCAGGCAAGATGCTTAACCACTTAAAGCTACTCAGTTTGTTCATCTACAAAATGAGGATAATAGCATGTACTTCCTAAGTGGTTGTATTAAAAATTACACCATGTGAGTGAAGAATTTTGGCATGTCATATGGGACGCAGTGCAAGCTACTATTACTTGTCTGTCTATATGGTGTTTTTTGTCACTGTTACAACACACTTTCAGTGTATTACTTTGGAAAAGAGGCTTGCAAGTACCATCACAACGGTTTCTCCCTGGACTTTTGGAAATATTAATGGCCACTCCTGTTTTACATGCGAACCCTATGTCAAGCACCTCCTGTGATGCCTGCCTGACTCAGGGCTCAATAAATGGTTCCTTTACTTCCCCTCCTGGCCTTGTGCTTTTATGGGTGAATTGCACAGGACTTGACACTCCCACATCCAGAGGCTAACTAGCTGAATAACCCAGCTAGAACTAGAACTTAGAATTCTGCCATGTTTTTCAGACTGTGTCTTCTTTTCCATTACTCTTTCTGCAGTCTTTCATGTGCTCTCTTCACATTTTTTTGGTAGGTGGATTTAAGTTGGTAGGATCACTGAGGCATAGTAGAAACTAATCTGTACTGATACCTTATTTTCAATTTGTAGAGGCCCCAGGGCACTTGTGTGATAAATGTTGCTATGTAAATTAAAATGCAACTAAGGGTCTCTTCAGTGTTTCTTAAATAAAGTTTATTATATGTGGTAATTTGCACCTAGAGGCTTTTGTTGTTATTTGTTGTAGTGACTATGGCAGTAATGAGCCTGCTCCCAGAAAAGCTTGGCACATGCCCCATAGACAGTTTATTTGCATTTGGCTGGACTCCATGGTGTACCCTGAACAAATGAATCAGCCTATTGGAGGGGTAGAGAAACTGAATCATAGGGAGGCTGTGGGTCTTGCACATGATCCCTGGTGATCCTGAGGTGGGGCAATACCAGAGTTCTATGTCCTGTTCCTAGCTGGATTATTCCTTAGCCTCAGGATTTGGGAGTATCAAGCACCTTGCAGTTCACCCTTAAAAGCACAAAGCGAGGAGGGGAAGTAAAGGAACCATTCATTGAACCCTGAGTCAGGCATCATATGAGGTGCTTGACATAGGACTCGCATGTAAAACAGGAGTGGCCATTAATATTCTCAACAGTCTAGGATTCGGATTCAGTCTTTGCTTTATTGTGGTAGGTAACGCTGTTTATCTGGCAGCTGCATTGATCCAAACCATGTGAAGAACTGGAAAAAAAAGTGCTGGGAAAAAAAAGCTTTAGAGTGATCCCAAAGAATACACTAAGGCTTATACACATCAGATTCTCGTGACAACCTTATGAACAGAGCAAGTGACACCTTCTTCATGAATCCTAGCCCAAGGAACTTGCCTGAGATGTGGTGATCACACAATAAATAGCAGACCAAGGACTGATAGATCACCACCCAGAGATTCTCTAAGAGTTAACATGAAACAGTATATCATGTTTTATATTACACACACACACAAACACATATTTTTTAGTTCCCGTTTCTGCCACCCTTGATGGGAGTTGAGGACACTAGATCTGAGAAGTTTCAGTACTTTTCTGAGACATGTGGGGCAGGTCTTGGTGAGCAAAAAGAGCCCAGAGGACAGAGTCATAAGTCCTTGCTTTGCCGATTTATAACTATATATCTACAATTAAGTTACCTAACCACTTCACCCTCCCAGTTTCTTCATCTTTAAAATTGGATAATAGGCCAGGCGCAGTGGCTCACGCCTGTAATTCCAGCACTTTGGGAGGCTGAGGCGGTTGGATCGCCTGAGGTCAGGAGTTCATGACCAGTCTGGCCAACATGGTGAAACCCTGTCTCTACTAAAAATACAAAAAAAATTAGCGGGGCATGGTGGCGGGCACCTGTAATCCCAGCTACTCAGGAGGCTGAGGCAGGGGAATTGCTTGAACCAGGGAGGTGGAGGTTGCACTGAGCTGAGATCGTGCCACTGCACTCCAGCCTGGGTGACAGAGCGAGACTCCGTCTCAAAAAATAAATAAAATAAAATGAGATAATAATAGTAACAACTCACAGGATGTTGTAAGGATGGAATGAACTCTTATCTGTAAAGTGCTTAGGAGAGTGCCTGGCCCAAAGTAACTGTATTTTGTTTTTGTTGTGGTGGTGGTGGTAAAGACCACACAGCTTGGAGAAACCCCAGAATCTCCCTCTTGTTTTCCTCTTTCTTTCTTACTGAAGAACTGTAGGGAAATAACCTTTTTTTTTTTTTTTTTTTTTTTTAAACTCCACAGGTCATGCTGGCTCAGAGTTTACAGTAAACACCAGGGACATTCTGTTGGTTGTGCCCTCAGTTCAGGGCATCTTGTGTAATGTTCTGCCCTATGACACAGACCTAGAAAAAGGGCTGTTTTCAAGCCTAGACATGGGAGGAAGGTTGGTATTCTTCGTAATTTGCAGCAAGGCATGAAGCTGATGTCTATCACTAGAGCTAGCCCTGGACAGCATTGTTTGTTAGGTAAAATTGTCAGTAGAACTCTGCTCTGCCTCTTACCTGTTTCTCTCACCCTGTCTCAGGGCCTCAGGGCTCTGGCCTCTGTATGACCTGGTGGGATTGAGCTTCAGTAGGCACCTCTTCTTGCCCACAGCCTCATACCTAACTACCGCCTCGCTCCAAGTCCAGTTGTCTCAGGCTTTCTAGGTGTCTTGCTACTCTGGTAAACTAATTGTATCTTATGTATTTATGGAAAGAATTAATGAATAAACAAATGCATGGAGGCAATTTAAAAGCAATATAATAAGCAGTACCAACACCACTGCCTGGCCCACAGCCTGGACGCAGAGGCTTTTGTTGTTATGTTACAGTGGCTCAGTGAAAACTTATTGAATAATTTATTACTTTTGGTGTAATGCATTTACTATCCTAACCGTATGTTTGAATCCCAGTTCAAATGCTCTATCCTTTGTTGAACTGTTCTTATATGAAATACAAATTCTTCCTTTTCTATAATAGAACTTTATAGGAAAGTTTATATATATAATATTCTTTAGGGAAAGAAAAAAAAAACAACCTTTATATTACCTTACTTGATTCTTGTAACAACCTGGTTAGGATTATCATCTTCATTTTATAATTGAAACTGAGGCTTAGGTATATGAAAGAGCTCATGTTTATGCAGCTCTTAAGTAATGAAGCTGACCCCAAAACTTACTTTCATGTATATAAAATGTACCTAATAAGTGTTCAGTAAATATGGGGGGAAGAAAAAACTTACTTTCATTTAGTAAATTATTTTTACCTCAGTACATTATATAGGCAGATGTATATTTTATGAAGTTGTGCCCATATTTTAGCTTCCCCACTAGAACAGAAGCCCTTTTGATCTGAGAACTGTCCCATCTTGTTGCCTCTGCTTCCCAGAGCTTCATACATAATAAATGTTTGAAAGTAAATTGCTAATTTTAACAGGGTTCTTCAGTGGCAGAATTTCATACAAAATCATTGTAGTGAAAGAAAAAACCTTTAGTAAGGAGACAAATCAAACTTTTTTCCCCTGTGTAGAGAGCTCCCTAATGGGTCTTCTTATTTTTTTAGAATGAACTGTAGGACATACCCACAAGGGTACTCTTTCTGATGGGTGATACGAGGCTCAGGGTTTGTGGCAATGAACTTTGCTCTTTCCCACACCTGAAGCTGCAGCTGTAACACACATCAGAGACTGAAGGACAGTGGCGCTGGAACACGACCAGGCCTGGGCTGCGGTTCGCCTTGGCGAACTGAGATTCATCACTATTAATATCTGAGTTTCCATTAATAACCCTTTTCACTGTGAGCTCATTTAAATCTTCTGTTCTCTAAGCTATTTTTAACCACACATTCTTGGGCCTGGGCCTGGTTCCCGCTTACAGATCATAACTTTCATTTTGATTTTTTTTTTTTTTTTTTTTTTTTTGAGACAGAGTCTCGCTCTGTCGCCCAGGCTGGAGTGCAAGTGGCATGATCTTGGCTCACTGCAAGCTCCGCCTCCCAGGTTCACACCATTCTCCTGCCTCAGCCTCCCGAGTAGCTGGGACTACAGGCGCCCGCCACCACGCCCGGCTAATTTTTTTTTTTTTTTTTTTTGTATTTTTAGTAGAGACGGGGTTTCACCGTGTTAGCCAGGATGGTCTTGATCTTCTCACCTCGTGATCCACCCGCCTTGGCCTCCCAAAGTGCTGGGATTACAGGCGTTAGCCACCGCACCCGGCTCATTTTGGTTTTTGTACTTGCAGAAATAATAGGAATTCTGCCCAACCCCTCACTCCCTCCACCCCCACATTTCTCAGAGGAGTGTATTGAAATTGTAGGTGGGACAATTCTTTGTTATGCAAGATTTTATCCTATGCATGGTTTGAGGTTAATATACCTGTCCTCTGCCCTCTAATGCCTGTAAGGCTTTCCAATCATTGTGACAACTTACCCCACCACTGCCACCACCACACACACAGGCGCGCGCGCACACACACACACACACACATTTCTAA
This sequence comes from Gorilla gorilla gorilla, assembly GCF_029281585.2. NCBI lineage: Eukaryota > Metazoa > Chordata > Mammalia > Primates > Hominidae > Gorilla > Gorilla gorilla. The sequence continues at coordinate 86,192,765 of NC_073233.2, read as the reverse complement.
CCCTCCCCAAAGTGAACCGTACTGGGACTGACTGAAAGCCACTATAACCAGACACCTCTCTCTGCCACCCTTGATCTCTCTCTGTTGACTTGAGTCCCTATCCAAGGTAGAACTAGGAAACAGGATGTTACTGTCTATATCCTGAGAAAAGCAGCTTTTCTGTTTCTCCAGAGCTCTCCACTTTGTGAAATAGAGAAGCAAATTAAGATCTTGGGGATTGAACTGCTGAGACCAGTTGAATATCATTGTTGCTCTGTCAAGACAGGTTTTTAAAAAAAATATTAGCCAGGCATGGTGGCATGTGCCTGTAGTCCCAGCTACTCAGGGGGCTGAGGTGGGAGGATCCCCTCAACCCTGGGGAGGTTGAGGTTGCAGTGAGCTGTGATCATGCCACTGCACTCCAGCCTGAGCGACAGACTGAGACCCTGTCTCAATTAAAAAAAAAAAAAGGCAGGGGGCAGGGTTTAACCACAAGATTTTATTCTCTTAAAATTACATGAAGGCTGGGGAGGGGGACAGGGACTGGGGAAAGGCTGTTAGTTAGTATGGAATTTCTTTTTGGGTGATGAAAATATTCTGGAATTAATAGTGGTGATGGTTGTACAACCTTGCAAGTATACTAAAAGCTACTGAATTGTACACTGTAAAGGGTAGATTGTATTGCATGTGAATCATATCTCAATTTTTTTAATTGCTTGAGTCTGCTACTCTTAATATTTCCCTACCTGTCATCTGATCTCCCAAGCTTGAAACTTTTATCTGGCAGTTACTTTTGACTCTTCTCTTTCCCGCAGTTTTCATTTCTAGTGGGTCACTAAGACCTAACTCCTAAGTAATTCTCAAATGCCTTTTTTTCTGTCCCCACTCCCAGTGACATTACTCAGGCTCTCCCTTGCCTGTACTGTCGTGACTAGCTGTTAATTTCTCTTCCTGTCGCTAGACTTCTCCTACCCTCAGCATCTTTCCAGGATGTTTCCAACTATGTCTTCAACTTTTTATTGTGAAATGGAATACACACACAAAAATTATATATAATATATACTGTACTATAAAGGAAACACCCATGTAACTACCACCCAGGTCAAAAAATTGCCAGCATCCCAGAAATCCCTGAATGTCTCTTTCCAGTCATATTCTTCTTATTCCACTCCATCCCTTCTTCCAAGTATCATGACTTCTGTGGTAGTCATGCCCATGCTTTTGTTTGCAGTTTTACCATAAGTATGTGTATTCTCAAGAAATATTGTTAGTTCTGTTTATTTTTGAACTTTTGAAATCACATTTTTATACTTGCTTCCTTCTCTCAACTTTGTGTTTGTAAAATTCACTCATGTTGTGTATATAGCTTGGTTGTGTTTTCTTAAAATCTTGATCTGATCCTGTTTCTTCCAATCACATAGATGCTAAGTTCAAACTCCTTGATAATGGCAACATTCAAGGTCCTCCAGGATCCTGTCTTGTAACCCGCCTCTCCATCTTCATTTGCAGCGACCTCTCTCCCCACATCCTTTCCCATAATCACATCAAAGATGCCCTGTCTTTCTTTGAGTAGGGATCTTGCTCTGTCCCCCAGCCTGGAGTGCAGTGTTGCAGTCATGGCTTACTGCACCCTCAGCCTCCCGTATGCCCTCTCTTTCTATGCGTCCTGTGCTTAAAATCTAGACTGTCTTTCTACTCTTTCATCCTAGTGTATTTTTGACTCCCTCCTCAAAGTAGAATAGTCTCATTTTCATAATTATTTATACTCTCTCTCCCTGTTTTAACACTTATAATATGTCTTGTATTGTAAGTGTTATAGGCCCAAGCATCTGGAGTTCCGATGTCCGAAGGCCCAAGGATTTGGAGTTCCAATGTCCAAGGGCAGAGAAACATGGGTGTCTCAGCTTCAGAAAAGAAAATGCTTTCCCTCTGCCTTTTTGTTCTTCCAGGCTCTCAACAAATTGGATGGTGCTCACCCACACTGGGTGAGAATGGATCTTCCTTACTCAGTCCACTGATTAAAATGCCAGTCTCTCCCAGAAACACCCTCAAAGACACACCCAGAAATAATGCTTTACCAGCTATCTGGGTGTCACTTAACCCAGTCAAGTTGGCACCTAAAATTAACCATTACACTGTTATATTCTCACTTCTTTTGTATTAAAAAATAACTTTCATACACTTTATTCCATTGAATATCATGAACTCCTATGTTTGCAGATTCAATTAGTTATAAACTTAAAATGTTACAACTTGGACATTGGGAGCCCCTTTAAATCGTATCTTTTGACTCAACATCTCTCTCTCTCTCTCTCTCTCTCTAACATTTTTTGTAGAGATGGGATCTCACCATCTTTCCCATGCTGGTCTCAAACTCCTGGGCTCAAGAGATCCTCCTACCTTGGCCTCCCAAAGTGCTGGGATTACACGTGTGAGCCATCATGCCTGGCCAAGTCCTTAACATTTTTTTTTCTGTGATTTATTTTTTCCTTTATTTATTTTCCCCATCACAAATTTCATACACAATTCTGTGATATATTTTAAAGCAACCTTGCTTTTATTATTGAACAAAAATAATTTTCAGGCTTACCTTAAATTTTTTTTTAACTTCACAACATAGAATCAACCCCTTTCCAGAGAGTTTTGATTCCTTTGGTAGAGAATAATGCAAAGGACCCACTTCTAGGACTCTAGGTGCACATGAGGTTGTAGAGGTTGTAGTGTTCATAAGCACTGTTGCTGTCATGGGCTACTCTTAGTGACTGAGTTGGAAAGTTAATTTTTTCAAGGTTATGAGTTCACATAAGGGTGCTGTATCTAACTTTTCTTAGAATGCTTGGTTTTATTGACCATTAATACTGTCTCCTACATAAATATTAGGAAGTATTTTTAATTACTTGCTGTGATCACTTGCATTGAATTATGCCCAAATACAGGCCTGGTGAGAGATACATGTTCAAAACAATTAGAAGATAAAAGTTGATATTTATACATAACACATTTTGTAAAACATATATACCTTTATCTCTTTCTGTGACTATGTGAGATGGATGGAATGTGGTCTATTTTACGAACAAGGAAACTAAGGCACACAGCAGAAGTTAAGTGACTCATTAGGGTCATGCAGCTAATAAGTAAAGGCTGGAATTTTAACCTGTATCTTCAGAATCTAAATCCTGTTTATTTTCCACTGTCTGTACATCCTTTCAGTCTCTGCCTTCAAGACGCTTACAAACACTTGTGTACCTGAAATAACATAAATAACATTCATGATGAAGCTTGTAGCTTTATAAACCAAGGATTGCTACCAAATGAAATCTATACTTATAATCCTTTCAGAGAAAACTTATGATCTGAATGACTATATTGATAGCTTAAGAAAGTATACAGGGGCCGGGCGCAGTGCTCACCGCCTGTAATCCCAGCACTTTGGGAGGCCAAGGTGGGCAGATTGCCTGAGCTCAGGAGTTTGCGACCAGCCTGGGCAACATGGTGAAATCCTGTCTCTACTAAGAATATAAAAAATTAGCCGGGCATGGCGGCGTGTGCCTGTAGTCCCAGCTACTTGGGAGGCTGAGGCAGGAGAGTTGCTTGAACCTGGGAGGCGGAGGTTGCAGTGAGCCAAGGTCGCACCACTGCACTCCACCCTGGCTGACAGAGTGAGACTCCATCTCAAAAAAAATAAATAAATAAAAATTAAAAAGTATATAGGTTCTAGATTAGATTGGGATGGATTTATATTAGTAAATCAGGTTATATTCTAGTTTATTGAAAGCTCATGTCCATTTGGGGTAAAGTTGAAGGTTCTAACAAAGATAAAGTATTAAATTTCTAGGTATAGGGCAGGCTTGGTAAATAGGTATAGATGTTTTAATATAGGGGTTTGCATTCTAGACGTTAAACTGCTGGGCTTGATTCTGTATTTTTGACTGCTACAGTGTAAAAAATATTTTTGCTCAGAGAAGGATTAAGGACAGAAATGGTTTGTTTCAATCTTAGAATTTTATTTAGAATTTCACTAGGGTTGAGCATGGGCAATACTTGCCTTTTCCTCTAGGAAGCCATAGCTCCTCAGTTGGAATCTGCAAACTTTTGCTCTGAGGTCTTGGGAGAAACTGAGACCTTGGGAATGCATCCCAGACTCCAGAGAGCCCTATTCCTCAGGGTCAGGATGTCTCAAGATGAAAAATTGTCTAAAAACTATGTTTCAACTCTAATATTTATTTAGCTGCATTTTCCACTCAGGCACAGGCAAAGAAGAGTGCCAGAAATAAAAAGACCAGGGATTTTTCACTTCTTAAGATGAAAAGATCCTGGTGCTTTATATCCAGAAGTGCTCATCACCTACCTCCACACAGAGGCAACTCTGAACCTGCTAAGTGGCCACACCAGATTATAAAGTTACAAAGAAGGCTGGCTGCAAGGCACCTGGAGCCTCCCTGTGCCACCTCCCCTCTGTGGAGCTCTCTCTTGCCCTGCCTAAACATTCAGGATTCATTCCTGTCTAAAGCCCTGATCTCCATTCTGTATTAGTTTTATATCTTAAAGTAAACCTAAATTGTGTAGAACACTGCTGGGCAATTTTTGCAGTTTCAGAGACAAGACTCATTTTAGAATAAAAGGCTTTGGGTCCTATCTATAAAAAAATAAAAAAAGACTAGAGTTTTTGTCCCAGCTCTGCCACAGACTTCCATGTATGAGTTTAGTAAGATATTACCATTTTCTCAACCACTGCTCCTTGATCTGTAAAATGATTATGATAATCCCTTTCTTTCCCTATTCATAAGGCAATTTTGAAAGTATGAAAAGGGATTTATATTCTGAGGTCTCATCAGTACTGAGTCCTCAGTTGGCATTCAGCTCAGCTCAGTTCCCGTACTATCTCTAGAAGGGAAGGAGAGGCACTGTGCCTGTCCTCCCAGAGAGAGTAAGGAAGGCTTTTGGGCATTCAAGTGGAATCTTGAAGGATTAATAGGATTTTCACAAGGAATATCACATTAAAGCAGTTTGCTTTGCCTGGAATGTCGGATGTATTGAGGCTGAGAAATAGGCATGCAGGGAGGGAAGGTTGAAAATTTCAGGTAGCAGTTTGGAACCAAATGAAGGAAGACTTGGCACTGTAGGACAGTGCTTTTCAGACTTTTTCATATTACATTATACAAAGAAAACAATACTTTAATGTCAGGCTGCAGGTAGCTATTGGCAAGGGGTAACTGGCCTAGGGACTACAGCTTCTCTGAGGGCTGAAGGAGTTAAAAACTTTTAATAACTTGGCACTTCATCACTGGTTGAAAAGCACTGCTAGGCAATAAGGAGCCTGGTCAAGAAACTTCAGGAGAAATATTTCTTCTTTGTCTCTCCAGAGTCTAAGATTGTAATGTGACTTCTACTCTAGATTCTTGCCTTGGGAGCCTGACCCTTGCCGAAATCGAGTACACCAAAAATGAGTCAGCCTATCACTACAGATCCTATACCATTAAAAGGTTAATAGGAGATTAGTAATTGCCAGGGGGTGGAAGAAGGGGAAGATGGAGATTGACTAATGGGTATGGGATTGCTTTTTGGGGTGATGAAAATGTTCTGGAATTAGATAATGGTGATGTTTGCATAATCTTGTGAATATACAAAAAAACCCTAAATTGTATACTTGAAAGGGGTGAATATTATGAAATATAAATTATATCTCATTAAAAAATAAAAGCATAATAGGAGAATGTTATGAACAACTTTACTTCAATAAACTTGATAAATGAAATTCTATAAAAGACACACATATCAAAACTGACACAAGAAAGCAAACATCTGAAGAGCTCTATACCTGTTAAAATAATTTAATTATAATTTTAAATATATAATTTAAATATAATTCATGGGCCTCATTTGTCTGCCCTTCCCCCAACTTTGCCCTGATTTTCACTAAATCTTTGCTTAACTCAGTGCTTTGGATATAACTGAGATCAGTTCTTTCAAGGACATGAGAATGAGGTCCCTCAAGAGAATGACTTTTGTTTCTCCAACATGCAGAGGACTGGCAACATCTCATCTGTTGCTTTGCCAACGGGAGAGGTAAGAAACCTCCAGGCCTGGATGGCTTCTTCAGTAAATTCAGTCAAACAGTAAAGGAAACATAATCCCTAAATTGATCAATAGATTCAGTGAAACCCCAGTCAAAATCCCAGCACTTCTCTTTTTTGGGTAAAAATTGACAAACTGATTCTAAAATCCATATGGAAATGCAAAGGACCAAGAATAACCAAAACAACTTTGAAAAAGAACAAAGTTGGAGAACTTACACTACCTGATTTCAAGACTTATTATAAAACTGCAGTAATTGAGACAGCATGATACTGACATATATAAAAAATGGTATTATTTAAACATAGGAAGTCTAGAAATAGGCCTACATGTATTTGATCAATTGGTTTTTAACAAAAATGCAAAGGTAATTTGATAAGAAAAGGATATTTCTTTTCAACAAATGCTGCTAGAACAGCTGGATATCCATGTGTAAAAAAATTGAACCATGACCTTTTTCTCATACTCTATACAAACATGGGTCATAGACAAATATCAAAGCTAAAATTATAAAACATTTATAAGAAAAGCAAAAAATCTTTTTGACCTTGGGGTAGGCAAAGATTTCCTAGATAAGACACAAAAAAAGCCTAAACCATTTTTTAAAAAATTTTGTATTTCCACAGGTTTTTGGGAACAGGTGGTATTTGGTTACATGAGTAAGTTCTTTAGTGGTGATTTGTGAGATTTTGGTGCACTCATCACCCGAGCAGTACACACTGAACCCAATTTGTGGTCTTCTGTCCATCACCCTCCTCTCACCCTTTCCCTAGTCCCCAAAATTCATTGCATCATTCTTTCTTTTGCTTTTGCATCCTCATAGCTTAGCTCTCATTTATGAATGAGAACATGCAATGTTTGGTTTTCTATTCCTGAGTTAATTCACTTAGAATAATAGTCTCCGTCCCATCCACGTTGCTGTGAATGCCATTAATTCATTCCTTTTTATGGTCGACTAGTATTCCATCATATATCTATCTGTATAGATATAGATATAGATATATATAGATATTTATATATCTCAGTTTCTTTATCCACTCATTGATAGATATTTGGGCTGGTTCCACATTTTTGCGATTGCAAATTGTGCTGCTATAAGCATGCGTGTGCAAGTATCTTTTTTGTATAATGGCTTCTTTTCCTTTGGGTAGATACCCAGTAGTGGGATTGCTGGATCAAATGGTAGTTCTACTTTTAGTTCTTTAAGGAATCTTCACACTGTTTTCCATAGTGGTTGTACTAGTTTACATTCCCACCAGCTGTGTGGAAGTTTTCCCTTTTCACTGCATCGATGCCAACATCTGTTTTGTTTTTTTTTTTAATGGCCATTCTTGCAGGAGTAAGGTGGTATCCCATTGTGGTTTTGATTTGCATTTGCCTGATCATTAGTGATGTTGAGCATTTTTTCATATGTCTGTTAGCCATTTGCATATCTTCTTTTGAGAATTGTCTGTTAGTGTCCTTAGCTCACTTTTTGATGAGATTGTTTTTTTCTTGCTAATTTGCTTGAGTTCGTTGTAGATTGTGGATATTAGTCCTTTGTCAGATGTATAGACTGTAAAGATTTTCTCCCACTCTGGCCTGTTTACTCTGCTGACTGTTCCTTTTGCCATGCAAAAGCTCTTTAGTTTAATTAAGTCCCAGCTATTTATCTTCGTTTTTATTACCTGTGCTTTTGGGTTCATGGTCATGAAATCTTTTCCTAAGCCAATGTCTAGAAGGGTTTTTTTTCTGTTATCTTAATAGAATTTTTATAGTTTCAGGTCTTAGATTTAAGTCCTTGATCTATCTTGGGTTGATTTTTATATAAGGTGAGAGACGAGGATCCAGTTTCATTCTCCTACATGTGGCTTGCCAGTTATCCCAGCACAGTTTGTTGAATAGGGTGTCCTTTTCCCATTTTGTTTTTGTTCGCTTTGTTGAAGATCAGTTGGCTTTAAATATTTGGGTTTATTTTTGGGTTCTCTATTGTGTTCCATTGGTCTATGTGCCTGTTTTTATACCAGTACCATGCTGTTTAATGACTATAGCCTTATAGTATAGTTTGAAATCAGGTAATGTGATGCCTCCAGATTTGTTCTTTGCTTAGCCTTGCTTTGGTTGTGTGGCTAAATGACTCAAAAAAGCCTGAACCATTTTAAAAATTGATGTTGGACTCATCAAACTGAGAAACGTTTGTTCTTTAAAAGATACCACCAAAGACTGGGTACAGTGGCTCACGCCTGTAATCCCAACACTTTGAGAGGCCAAGGTGGGCAGATCACCTGAAGTCAGGAGTTCAAGACCAGCCTGGCCAACACAGTGAAACCACGTCTTAAAAAAGAAAAATACAAACATTAGCCAGGCTTGATGGTGGGTGCCTGTAATCCTAGCTGCTCAGGAGGCTGAAGTGGGAGAATCGCTTGAACTTGGGAGGCAGAGGTTGCAGTGAGCCCAGATCACGCCATTGCACTCCGGCCTGGGTGACAGTGCAAGACTCTGTCTCAAAAAAAAAAAAAACAAGATACCACTAAGAAAATGAATATGTATAATTATTATTTGTCAATTAAAAATAGTAATTTAAATTCCAAAAAAGAAAAGGCAAGCCACAGACTGGGAGAAAATGTCCTCCCTTGCTCCCATTATGTGTGTGTGTGTATGTGTCTGTGTCTGTCTGACAACTGCATCCAGAATATGTAAAGGACTTATAACTCAATAATACCCCCAAAATTAATTCTAAAATGGCAAAAGAATTGAACAGACCTATCACAAAAGAAGATAAATGACAACTAAACACGTGAAAAGTTGCTTACCATCGTTAATCATCAGAGAAATGGAAATTAAAACCACAGCGAGGCTGGGTGCAGTGGCTTACACCTGTAATCCCAGCACTTTGGGAGGCCAAGGCAGGTGGATTACTTGAGGTCAGGAGTTGCAGACCAGCCTGGGCAACATGGTGAAACTCCATTTCTGCTAAAAATACAAAAATTAGCTGGGCATGGTGGCAGGTACCTATAGTCCCAGCTACTTGGGAGGCTGAGGCTGGAGAATTGCTTGAACCTGGGAGACAGAGGTTGCAGTGAGCCGAGGTCATGCCACCGCATTCCAGCCTGGGCAACAGAGTGAGGCTCTGTCTCAAAACAAAACAAAACAAAACAAAACAAAAAAAAGCACCACACAGTGAGATATCATTACCCACCCCCTACAGTCGCCATAATGACCAAGTCTTGTGAAGGAATTAGAATTCTCATACATTGTTGATAGGACTGCAAAAACAGTACAACAATTTCAGAAAACAATGTGGTAGTTTTGTTTGTTTTTTTTATAAAATTAAACGTAGACTTACTATGTGACCCATCCATTCCACTCCTAGGTATTTAACCAGGAGAAATGAAAACCTATGCTCACAAAAAAGACTTGTACAATAATGTTCATAGCTATTTTGTTCATAATGGCTCCAAGCTGGAAACAACCTTATTTATTATCCCTCAATAGGTGAATGGATAAATAATGGTACCTCCATCATACACTACTCAGCAATTTTTTAAACTACTGATACGTGTAGCAATATGAGTCAGTAATTACAACTTCATGTTGTGCATAAAAAGCCAGGCACAAAAGAATATATACTGCATGATTCCATTTTTTGTGATGTTCTAGAAAAGACAAATTTAATCTATAGTAATAGCAGATCAGTGTTTGCCTGGCACCAGGATAGGGAGTGAGGATTCACCTGGAAAGGGCACAAGGGAACTCTTTGGGGTCATGGAAATGTTGTGTCTTGATTGAGGTGGTGATTAGATGGTAAATACATTTGTAAAATTCATCCATCTGAACTGTTAAGATGGATGCATTTTACGTTATCTAAATTATATCTATGTAATGATGATTTCTGGCAACAAGGAAACAAAAGAAAAAAAAGGATCAGCCCAGGGTCATTCTTTTAATTCTGTGTACTGAATTCTTACAAATTAAACAAAAGCCTTTCCAATAGCTCCTAGAGAGGCTAAGGAAGTCTCTGTATGGGAATGTTTTCCAGCTATATATGCAATACTCCAAGCAGCTGGACAGATGTAAATTGGGGCTCCCAGGAGCAAGATAGTCCATTTACTTGATCACCTGAATTAATCTTTGGAATTAGGTTCTGTTTCTCATGTCATCCTTTGAATGATTTCCCTCCATTTTTGTAGAATACTGTGACCAGGGAAGAGAAGCCAAGTTCCTGAAGGGCCCCATTATTTGTTCATTCTATACCTTGGAAGTAGCTTTTCATGATACTGTATTTGCTTATGACCAGCAAATTCCACTGTGTACTGGACTCCAGATGGGTAGTCCAGATGGGAAAAGCTCTCCAGAAAGCACCAGACTTTGTGCGCATGTTCACGTGTCTTCACAGTTTGGGCACCTTTGGGAGAGTCAGTCTAGCACAGTCCAGAAGCTCTGCCTGACATTTTCAATCCTCTGTCTTTTCCTGTGATCTTAAAATGTCAGAAATTGAAGTGATGGTGGGAACAATAATAAAGTCAACACTTGTACGTTATAGATGAGGAAATGGCCCAGAGCAGGAAAGTGTTTATTTTCCCCCATAAGTTCACATTTCAAAGACAGCTGGAATCACAACCTGAATATCTAAACTCCTGATACATTTATTCCTCTAGTGCAGGTCACTAAGTCAAGGCTACATCCTGTCAATCATCATTAACAATTTAGTGCATTGTTTCTCAAAATAGGGTCCTTGAATAGTCTGTAGTAGAGTCATTTGAGGTTTGTATCCCTGGACTCTACTCCAGACCTACTGATCTGAATCCCTGTTGAGACTGAGGCCTGGTATTCTCTATTGTGAACAGATGTCTTAGTGATTCTGATGCACAATGAAGTTTGAATACCACTGTTGAAGACAGTAGTGAGCTAATTTAAAGCAAAGAAGTAAAACAATCAGATGTATATTTACGAAAATATGGAACCAGGTCTTTGGAGGGCCTGCGGGACTGAGAGAGAAGCCTTTGTCCCAGAAGAAAGGAAACAATTTATATTCCTGGGCATCATTTGTCTACTCTTCCCCCAGCTTTGCCCTGGTTTTCCCTGGTAACCTTTGCTTAATTCAGTGCTTTAAATATAACTGAGATCAGACCATTCAAGGACATGAAAGCAAGGTCCCTCAGGGGAATGACCTTTCTTTCTCCAATATGCAAAGGGTTGGCAACAGCTCATTTGTTGCTTTGTCAATGGGAGAGGTAATTCCCCTAATGGATTTCGAGTCCTCTGTAGAAAGGTTGACCTGGTCTTTGGGGAATGAACCTCACAGAATTCAATCAGTGTAATTACTGATACAGGGCTTTTTGGTTTCCCAGATGTGACCCTGTCTCTCTCATACACATCAAATTGATCTTGTCCCTTTGTCTTTCATGTGGTAGAGGCAGAGAATGGATAGAATGCACCATAATAGGCTTGTCAGAGAGATGTGACTGTGATTCTCTTCTCCATCATAATGAGTCATAATACAGCCCACCCACTTGCTCAAGCTGGAAATCTTGAAGTCTTTATTCTTCCTTCTCCAGTATCTCCCATATTCTGTCCATTATCAAGGTTAGTCATTTCAGCCTCTGAAATATATCTTGGTTGCATATGCCCTCTTCAATGTATATACCTTTTGCCACTGCCCTGGTCCATATCACCATTATTTCTTGAGCAGTAGTCTATCTGGGCTTCCTACTCATGCTCTTGCCCTACTTCAATGCAATTATTATAGGCCAGAATGATCTTTTAGAATTTTAAATATGGAAAAATTTAAAACCATTCACTGCTCTCATGTTCTGTTTACTTAAAAATATAGAATTATGTGGATTAAAATGTGAAAGTTCCCTGTATCTTTTCTCTTATATGCCCATTCCCCTCAACAAGGAGCCATTGGTAGCAATTTGAAATGCTTTTCTAAGCATTTGTAAAATGTGTGTATGTGTGTATGCTATATATACACTTTATGTGGTTGTATGTATGTTTGTGTACATAAACATGGTATATTTAATATAAATAATATGTGAATAATATAAATAGTATAATATACGGTTCTCAAGCTCATTTGCCAATATATTGATTTATTAATCATGCCCCTATTGAGGGATCTTATTAAGATCCCTATTGAGGGATTTTATTTAAGATAAAATCTAAACTTCAATCTAACCCTGCCTTTTGCTTGTTCTACTTTCCCCTTTGTTTACTGTGTTCCAGCCATGACCTCCTGTCATGTTCTCCCATAACCCAAGCTCGCTTCCTCTTCAGGGCCTTCACCTATGCTGTTCTCCCTGCCTGAGCTACTCCCCTGGGTGCACGACAGTAGTTCCCATATGATGGACTGCTGTGTCCTGGGTCCTTCAAAACACACATACTCCCTCACACCCAGTATTACTTATGAACTGAATAAGTGTTTTCCATGAATTTGTACTTTTTTCCCCAAAAAATATGGATATTCTGATTAAAGGAATAATGAATTCATTGTAGCTTTTTCTTCATTAACAAATAGTTAAAAATATGTTATTTTCTGGAGGAATTCTCAGATTTTTTAATTTTATAATATTTTAAAATATATTATTATAATATTTGACTTACCTTCAATAATTTTCTCTCCACAGTTTTCTCATCCTCCCCACATAAATGTCACCAAACTTACCTTTATCATTTGAGTACACCAAACTTTTTCATATACAGTGAATCCTCATATTCACACATTCTAGATTCTGTACTCACTGAAATTTACTTGTAACCCCAAAATCAATACTCACCATGTATGGTCTGAATGTTTGTGTCCCTCCAAAACGTGTATGTTGAAATCTTATCCCTGATGTGTTGGTATTAGGAGGTGGGGCCTTTGGGAGGTGATTAGGTGGGCTGTGAGGGCAGAGCCCTCGTGAAGGGGATTTTTGCCCTTACAAAAGCAGCTTGAGGGCTTCCGTTGTCCCCACCACCTGTTAGAAACAGGGCCCTCACCAGACAGCAAATCTGCTGGTGCCTTGATCCTGGACTTTCCAGCCTCCAGCACTGTGGACTGTAAATTTCATGTTTATAAATAACAGTCTGAGGTATTTTGTTTTACCAGCCTGAACAGACCAAACAGCATGCTTTGGCTGTTAATCTCAGACATTCACATGGACAGGGCAGTGAAAACATCTGAGTCTCCTGACATGCACATTCCCAGCTGAGGTGGCACAAGGCAGTGTTCTGTGTACTTATTTCACCTCTCATCCTGTAAACAAGTGTCTTCTTTGTCATATATCAGGTACCATGTTTTTTGCATTTTTGTGCTTTTTGTTGGTGATTTCACTGTTTAAAAAGATCCCCAAGCATAGTGCTGAAGTTCTGTATAGTGTTTCTAAACACAAGAAGGCTGTAATGTGCCTTACTGAGAAAATACATGTATTAGATAAGCTTTGTTCAGGCAGAGTTGAAGTGCTGTTAGCCATGAGTTCAGTCTTACTGAATCAACAAATATTAAATAAGGTGTCTTTAAACAGAAACACACATAAAACGAGGTTATGTATTGACCGATTGATAAAAATGTGACCAGAGGCTAAGAGGAACCTAATCTGGTATTTTTCCCCTAGAGCAGGGGTCACCAGCCCTCTGGGCCGAGGACCCTTACCAGTCTGGCCTGTTAGGAACCGGGCCTCACAGCAGGAGGTGAGCAGCTGGTGAGTGAGCATTACTGTCTAAGCTCCACCTCCCATCAGATCAGCGGTGACATTAGATTCTCATAGAAGAGTAAACTCTATTGTGAACTGCACATGCAAGGGACCTAGGTTGCATACTCCTTATTAGAATCTAATGCCTGATGATCTGAAGTGGAACAGTTTCATCCCAAAACCGTCCCTACCCCTTTCCATGGAAAAATTATCTTCCACAAAACCAGCCATTGGTGCCAAAAAGGTTGGGGATCACTGCCCCAGAGGAATGATTCAATATTAACTAATACAGTGTTTGTGCTGACTTTACAGACCATAACTACCAGAAATAACGAGTCACCTATACTCATCTTACTCTCTTTTCCTGAAAGTTCTCCCTCCAGCAGTTTTTCTTCACCCAGCAAAACTCTTCACATCCTTCAATACCCAATCCAAGTGCCACCTGTACTGTAAAACTTCTGTGACTCCTCGAGGCAAGCAGAGTAGTCCTCTCCGTCAAGCATCCACTATTCATGTGGGTGCTGAGAACACCTACATGAACTGTGCTGAGAACCTCTGTTCATACCATTATAAGGGCACTGACCATGTACTGAGTTACCTATGTACTGTACTTGTCTGCCCTTTCCATAAGTCATGAGATCCTGAAGGACCTGGCATTACTGGATTTCATAAATGTTGATTGAATGATTGGAATGAGGAAGGGAGAGTTTGTGTAGGTGTGAGTACATGCTAATGGAAAAGACATTGAAAGTGAAGGAAAAAGAAAGTGGATTGAATAATGAATATGATCAGGGCTCTTGTAAAGGACCCCTGAGTTACTCCGGTGGTAGCAAACTGGTTCAGACACATGGTTACAGCCTGTATTGATCAGTGACCTAAGTTACCTTAAATGAGGAAAGAGTTTATTGACCCGGAAAGTCTAAGGGGAAAATCTAAATCTGGCCTCAGCCTCAGGTTAAGACTCACATTTCGCCATTCTAACTGGTGTGAGATGGTATCTCATTGTGGTTTTGATTTGCATTTCTCTGGCCAGTGATGATGAGCATTTTTTCATGTGTCTTTTGGCTGCATAAATGTCTTCTTTTGAGAAGTGTCTGTTCATACCCTTCGCCAACTTTTTGATGGGGTTGTTTTTTTCTTGTAAATTTGTTTGAGTTCATTGTAGATGCTGGATATCAGCCCTTTGTCAGATGAGTAGATTGCAAAAATTTTCTCCCATTCTGTAGGTTGCCTGTTCACTCTGATGATAGTCTCTTTTGCTGTACAGAAGCTCTTTAGTTTAATTAGATCCCATTTGTCAATTTGGGCTTTTGTTGCCATTGCTTTTGGTGTTTTAGACATGAAATCCTTGCCCATGCCTATGTCCTGAATGGTATTGCCTAGGTTTTCTTCTGGGGTTTTTATGCTTTTAGGTCTAACATTTAAGTCTTTAATCATCTTCACTTAATTTTTGTGTAAGGTGTAAGGAAGGGATCCAGTTTCAGCTTTCTACATATGGCTAGCTAGTTTTCCCAGCACCATTTATTAAATAGGGAATCGTTTCCCCATTTCTTGTTTTTGTCAGGTTTGTCAAATGACGATCATTAAAAAGTCAGGAAACAACAGGTGCTGGAGAGGATGTGGAGAAATGGGAACACTTTTACACTGTTGGTGGGACTGTAAACTAGTTCAACCATTGTAGAAGTCAGTGTGGCGATTCCTCAGGGATCTTGAACTAGAAATGCCATTTGACCCAGCAATCCCATTACTAGGTATATACCCAAAGGATTATAAATCATGCTACTATAAAGACACATGCACATGTATGTTTATTGCGGCACTATTCACAATAGCAAAGACTTGGAACCAACCCAAATGTCCAACAACGATAGACTGGATTAAGAAAATGTGGCACATATACACCATGGAATACTATGCAGCCATAAAAAATGATGAGTTCATGTCCTTTGTAGGGACATGGATGAAGCTGGAAACCATCATTCTCAGCAAACTATCGCAAGGACAAAAAACCAAACACCGCATGTTCTCACTCATAGATGGGAATTGAACAATGAGAACACATGGACACAGAAAGGGGAACATCACACACCAGGGCCTGTTGTGGGGTGGAGGGAGCGGGGAGGGATAGCATTAGGAGATATACCTAATGTTAAATGACGAGTTAGTGGGTGCAGCACACCAACATGGCACATGTATACATATGTAACTAACCTGCACATTGTGCACATGTACCCTAAAACTTAAAGTATAATAAAAAAAAAAATAAAAAAGACTCATATTTCATCAATATCCATCTTTTAACCTGCTTGCATGCTCTCGCTCTCCCTCACTCTCGCATGTACTCTTTCTCTCTTGCTCTCTCTTGGTTGGCTGTTCTTAGGCAACAAATAGTGGTTCCTGCAACTTCAGGGAAATATTGTCACAACCCTTTGTCCAGTGACACAGCCAGTTTGAGTAACACAAAACAAAAGTCCTGGAGTTGAATCTTAATGACTCTGAGCTAGCTTGGAACATAACGCTTGTCGCTAAACTGATCACAGTGGCATGTAGGATGAAATGGTGCAAATTGGCTTAATCTAGATTACCATGATCTATCTACTCCTTGAAGCCTATAGTTGGAGTCAGCTTTATATAAAGGATTCTAGGTGATCTTTTGTGTTTATGGTGTCTGTTTACCATCTTACCTGGAATAGAGATTGTGTTAAATTAACAGATCATCTGACTGAGAGGTTTTTTTCCCCCAAAACAGAAGCAAATAAACATTATTTTGTTCCTTTGGTATAACTTTCATTGAACAGTTACATAGTGCTTTGGAAGTATCAAGTCCTGTGCTAAATAAATGCTGGAGATACAAAAGCCCCTGACCTCAGAATGTCATAGTCTTGGGGTAAGAAAAAATTCATTCTGTGCCCGAGGAGCAAATAAGTTCCTTTAGAGTCCGAGGGAAACTGTACTTATCTGCCCTTTCTCAGATGAATGAGTCCAGAACAAATACAGTTAACTATGCTGCTCTCTCTTAGGGAATTTGCATTTCAGGAGTGGAAATAACTTTGGACTAGGAGCTGAGGCCTAGATTCTAGTTGCATTATTGCCATCTGCCATCACCAATTAACTATAAACTTGAATTCATAAACTCTGTGGCCAGTGTTTCTCAAAGTGTAGTGAGCAATTCATCTGCAGTAGCTTCACCTCAAGTTCTTTGTGGGTCTGGACCCACAGAATAAGAAGATCTTGGTCTGTGGTCTCTGTAAGTTGTTTAATCTCTATGAACTTCTTTTTCCTCATCTGTTAAGAGGATCGTATTTACCTTGCAGCATTTGTTAAAGGATTAAATGTGATAATGAGTAGAAAGCACATGGCAGGTAGCGAGAGCTCAGCAAATACCCTTTTAAAAATTTCCTCAGAGAGTATAAAGTCTCTATGGTCCAGAGTAGTCGAAGGATTGCTAGAGGAAGGATAGCAAAAAGCCTTTCCTCACTCAGGAAGTGGTGCCTTCAAAAATGTGTAACTGTTACATGACTCCCACTGTACTCTTGTAATGTTTGCTGTTAACTATTATGGGACACGAGACTGGCATAGTAGCTTCGTGTTGAAATATATTAGGATAGACTTGTACATCATATGTTCAGAAGTGAGATCAGATTCCCCTGTGTCTTTGTGTTTGTTTGAGCTGGAACTCAACCACATCACCACCTGGGAGTTGACAGTTGAAAATATTTCTAAACTTCCAGAATCTTCTATCTTCTGCCCTGACTTTGGTATACCAAAGATAACAGAACTCTTCTTTGATGACTAAGGACTTCTCATGGTCTCAAATCATCTTTTCTGATACCTAATCTCACGTGCCTTGTGGCTAAGGTTGTAGAAGGGGGGCAAGACATTACTTGGAAGAGGCTTTTGCGAAACTCCTGGAATAGGCGTGTCCTTTTAACTTCCCGCTTTCTGAAGAGGGTAAAACCAAAAACTGCCAATAAACCTAGAGAATCCTATGAAGTGAGGTTTATGGTTAATCTGAATCTAACTGAGGTTACTGGGTGATACCAATAATTTAAACCTGTTAGGCGGGTATATGAAGAACATAATAGTTGTATCTTCAAAAAGCTATTTGCCTTATTTTTTAAAAATTCACCAGTAACAAAGACTGACTCACTCTCTCTCTCTCTTTCTCTCTCTCACATACACACACACACACACCACACACGCACACACACCCCTACACACCTCTTAGTGAAGCTTCCAGGTGGAGATGTGGTTATTCAGAAGAACACATCCCTCTGTTCTAAGAATCTGAGTAATCTGATTAAATGAGGTGTTACCATATCATGTTTTCTTAGTTAAAAAATACATAAGGGGCTGGGTACAGTGGCTTATCTGTAATTCCAGCACTTTGGGATGCTGAGGTGGGAGAATTACTTGAGCCTATGAATTTGACATTAGCCTAGCCAGCATAGTGAGACTCCATCTCTAAAAAAAAAAAAATTAACTGGGTATGATGGCGCATCCTGTGATCACAGCTAAATGGGAGGCTGAGGTAGGAGGATCGCTTGAGTCTAGGAGGTCGGGGCTACAGTGAGCCATGTTTGCGCCACTGCACTCCCGTCTGGGCAACAGAGGGAGACCCTGTCGCAAAAAAAAAAAAAAAAAAAAAAGAAAGAAAAAAGTAAGTCTCTCAAGATAGGGGAGAATAGACCTTAGGTAGTCTCTTGTCCATCTATTGATCTACTCTTTTTTTTTTTTTTTTTTTTTTGAGACAGAGACAGAGTCTCGCTCTGTCGCCCAGGCTGGAGTGCAGTGGTGCGATCTCGGCTCACTGTAAGCTCTGCCTCCCAGGTTCAAGCCATTCTTCTGCCTCAGCCTCCCGAGTAGCTGGGACTACAGGTGCTCGCCACCATGCCTGGCTAATTTTTTTTTTTTTTTTGTCGTTTTAGTAGAGACGGTATTAGCCAGGATGGTCTCAATCTCCTGACCTCGTGATCTGCCTGCCTCGGCCTCTCAAAATGCTGGGTTTACAGGCGTGAGCCACCGCACCCAGCCTTGATCTACTCTTTGAGCCCTTCTACTGTCACACTCCCCAACCCTCCCACCCTTTGTTTAGGCCAGGAGTCAACAAACAAATCCTGCCCACCACTTCTTTTTCTAAGCAGTTTTATTGGAACACAGCCATGCCTGTTTGCTTATGAATTGTGTATGGTTGCTGTCATGCCACTATAGAACTGAGTAGTTATGACAGAGAAAATATGACCTGTAAAACCCAAAATATTTGCTAACATCCTTAACAAAGTTTGCTGATCCCTCACCTTGCCTCTTTCTTCAAAATCTCCAATGTTGAGTATTCTCCAGTTTCCAAGAGACCTGCTTTGGACCACTCACTTAGAAAGTTCTTACGTTCTGAAAAAAACAAAATTTGGTTTTCCGTAGACTGCTCCGGCTGGTACTTGTTCAACTTGAGTATGTTGAGTAACTAAAAATAAATCAAATTGCTCTTCCACATATTGGCGGCCCTTTATATCTTAGAACAACAATATGATCATGACTCCAGGCAGAATCTTGCAGAATCCTGGTGTGATAAACTTTCACGTGCCTTCATTGTCACCAGAAGGGAGCATAACACTCTTGCAAAGCTAAATTGTGGTCCACCTAGGTTTTCTGGGCGCCAAGAGCAATAAGAGGAAGTTTTAGCCTCATTCTACATGCTTGAAGACCTTGAGATCTAACCCAAAGGATAGAGACAGGTTCATGTGACATGTACTGTCTGTTCAACAACTAGGAGTGATGCAACTTCCAGGTCATATGTACCCACACTTTGTGGTCTTGATGGTTGTGAAATGGTTTGTTTTCTGACAGAAGGAGAACAGTCACTTCTATTTCATCAGAGATGGGAGTGGCATACCCTTGATCCTAGACACAAATTCTTTTTTCCAACTTTCTTGACAGTAGACCCTATCCATATACTTCTTTAAGCCCCACTGTTAAGTAAAGTGACTTTCATTGTCTTTTGTCTCCATTATTACTACCCTAATTTAGATTGCCATCTTCTCTCACCATTGCAGACTATCGCAACAGCTTCTTAATTGTTTTCTTGTCTCTTATTTTTTATTTTTCTGGTTTGTCTCCCTCACTTTGCCAGATAAGAGCACAGCATTGGTTAACATTTCTCTGCTGATCTATACTCTTCAATGGCTCCCCGTTACAAATAAAGGAAAGATGAAACTTCTTAGGGTGGCATTCAAGGCTTTTCAGGACCTCCAAACTCTTCCTTTCCTCCCTCTTTTCCATATTGAGAAGACTGTGTCATATTCTCTGAACCTATATTATCTGTTCCCATGCCCAGGCCTTGGTCATTGGTCATACTGTATGTTGTATTTAAAAAAAAAAAAAAAAAAAGGTCCCGTTCTTCCTTTCCAAAACCGCATATCAAACCCTACCTTCCTCATTGTTTGTGTTCATTGCTCCTTCTCTCTCGTGCATGTTTGCTTTCTCTCATGCTGTTTCTCTCTCTTAACCCTGAAAGTTTGATTCCCTGCTTCAATGGTCTACTAGCGTATTATGTCTTTTTTTATGGTGCTTACAAAAAAATCTTCTAGTTTTAGGATATATATTAATGTCTTAACTTCCTGAAACTTTGTAAATATTATAAGTTACTTCAAAGGAGTATTTTTGGGCCTTGCCTCTTTTCTTTATCTGTCAAAGCATTCAACACATTTTGTGTTTGTTTTTACTGAATTCTATACAAGGAGCTTGTTGATTTCTCATGAAATGTACCCTAGATCCCAAAGATTTTCACCTTTTTTTCTAAACGTGTTATAGTTTTACATTTTATGTTTAAGTCCATGATTCATTCTGTGTTGGTTTTTGTATAAGATGTGAGACTTAGATTAAGGTCTTTTCTCCCCTATGGATGCTTGATTGCTTCGGCACCATTTCTTGAAAAGGCCTTTTCTTTTCTTTTTTATATTAAAATTTTTAGTAGAGACAGGGTTTTGCCATGTTGGCCAGGCCAATCTCGAACTCCTGGCCTCAAGTGATCCACCTACCTTGGCCTCCCAAAGTGCTGGGATTACAGGCACGAACCATGACAACTAGCTGTTTTCTTCATTGAATTGCTTTTACACGTTTGTGAAAAATCAGTTGGGCATATTGTGAGGGTCTGTTTCTGGGTTTTCTGTTCTAATCCATTGTT
Organism: Gorilla gorilla gorilla; assembly: GCF_029281585.2. NCBI lineage: Eukaryota > Metazoa > Chordata > Mammalia > Primates > Hominidae > Gorilla > Gorilla gorilla. The sequence continues at coordinate 86,171,876 of NC_073233.2, read as the reverse complement.
CTTCACTTGATCTTAGCTAAACGGCCAAGAATTGATCTATTCCACTTTTCTGTGTCTGTCTCTTCACCAGTGCTACACAGTCTTGATTGTTGTAGCTATATAACAAGTCTTAAAATCTGGCAGACTGATTCTTCCCATTTTATTTTTCAGAATTATTTTAGCTATCGTGCTTCCTTTGCCTTTTCATATACATTTTAGAACAATCTTATGTACATCTACAGACATTCTTGTGGGATTTTGATGGGAATTGTGTTAAATCTGTACGTCAGTTTGGGGAGATGTACCAAGTCGAGTTGTCCAATCCATGAATATGGTATGTCTCTTCATTTATTTAAGTCTCCTTTGATTTCTTTCATTAGCTTTCTATAGCTTTTAGCATACATGCCCTGCGCAGCGATTTTTTTAGATTTATACCTTTTCAAATTTTAAGAACAATTATAAATGGCATTGTATTTTTATTTTATATGCCTGCATATTCATCGCTAGTTAGAAGTAAATTGATTTTTGTATGATTATCTTGTATCCTGTGACCTTGCTGAACTCACTTATTAGTCCTGAGAGTTTTGTTGGGTTTTGTTGTAGATTTTTTGTGTTTTTTCTTTTTCTTTCTTCTTCTTCTTCTTTTTTTTTTTTTTTTTCTTTGAGATGGAGTCTCACTCTGTTGCCCAGGCTGGAGTGCAGTGGCACCATCTCAGCTCACTGAAACCTCCACCTCCTGGGCTCAAGCAATTTTCCTGCCTCACCCTCCCTCGTAGCTTGGATTACAGGTACCCACCACCATGCCCAGCTAATTTTTGTATTTTAGTAGAGAAGGGATTTCACCATGTTGGCCAGGCTGGTCTTGAACTCCTGACCTCAGGCAATCCACCTGCCTCGGCCTCCTAAAGTACTAGGATTACAGGCGTGAGCCACCGTGCCCAGCCATGATTTTTCTATATAGATAATCATGTCCTCTGCAAACAGGGACCATTTTTTTTTTCTTCCTTTCCAATCAGTATACCTTTTATATATGTTTTTTGCTTTATCACCTTGACTAGAACTTCCAGCAATATGTTGAATAAGAGTGATAACAGTGGCTGGGCACGGTGGCTCACACCTGTAATCCCAGCACTTTGGGAGGCCAAGGCAGGTGGATCACTTGAGGCCAAGAGTTCAAGACCAGCCTGGCCAACATGGTGAAACCCCATCTCTAATAAAAATACAAAAATTAGCCAGGTGTGGCAGTGCACATCTGTAATCCCAGCTACTTGGGAGGCTGAGGCAGGAGAATCACTTGAACCCAGGAAGCGGAGCTTGCAGTGAGCCAAGATTGTGCCACTGCACTCCACTCTGAGCAACAGAGTAAGACTCTATCTCAAAAAAAAAAAAAAAATGATAAGAGCAAATGTCGTTGCCTTATTCCTGATCTTAGGAAAGAGGATTCAGTCTCTCAAATCTAAGTATAGGCCAGGTTTGCTGGTTCGCACTTGTAATCACAGCATTTTGGGAGGCCAAGGCGGGAAGATTACTTGAGCCCAGGAGTTTAAGAACAGCCTGGGAAAAATAGTGAGACCCCCATCTCTACAAAAATTTAGAAATTAGCCAGGCATAGTGGCATGCACCTGTGATCTCAGCCACTCAGGAGGCTGAGGTGGGAGATTCACCTGAGCCCAGGAGGTTGAGGCTGCAGTGAGCCATGTTCATGCCTCTGCATTCCAACCTCAGTGACAGAGTGAGACCCTGCCTCAGCAAACACCCAAAAAAAACTAAGTATAACATTTGATATTGGTCTTTTGTTGCTGCTCTTTTTCAGGTTGAAGAAGCTCCCCTCTGTTCCTGTTTTTCTGAGAGTTTTTATCAAGAATGAGTGTTTAATTTTATCAAATATTTTTTGCATTGAGAGATATGATCATGCAATTTTTCTTCAGCCTATTAATATGGTAGATGACTGATTTCAAATATGGAATCAGCCTTACCTCCTTGGAATAAATTCCGTTTGGTCATGTGTTTTTATAGATTGCTGAATTCTATTTGTATTTTATGTGTAAGTCCATAATCCATTTTGAGTTAATTTTTGTATGAGATTTTATATAGACGTTAGAACAGTCCTGAAAAAGCTTTCTCTTTAATAGCATATTCAGGACTCATGTCCCGTATTCTCCTTGCATTATGTGTCAGTAATCCAACAGCAATTTTTCATTTTTGTATCATGGGATACTTTTCAGGTGAAGCTCCCAGACCCCCCTTATAAATATTTATTACATGGATACTGCACTTATCAGAATGAAGGGAACAAGATGCCAAATAACTCACACCATAGAGAATCTATTACACATCTTTATCTTATTCTTTTTTCTGTAATCCTCTTGCTGTCCTTCTTTTCTATTTCCTACTGTGAAAGCTTACGTATATTTTAAGTTTTATTAATTTGAACAAATTAACATATTCATGGAATGAAAAAAAATCAGCAGATCTTCCCTGAGCTCCTATATGTGTTAAGCACTCTGCCATGTAGTTTTTGGCCACATTGGACCTTAATCTCAGGATGCTCAGAACTCAAAGGGGAGAAAGACATATAAGCATTAGAAATGCCAAAGCAGGGAGTAGAAATGTCAAACCCGGGGGAAGAAATGCCAGCGTGGGGTAAGCACAGGTTAGTAAGAGAATACAAGCAGAAGCACTTCCAGCTCTACCTGGGGGAGTCAATAAAGGCCTTCCAGGAGAAGTGACATTTGTGCTGGCACTGAGAGAACATAGAAATTCTCCAGATGGATGAGGTAAGGTGAAAGCCTTTCTAGGCAGAAGCCATAGCTTGTGCAAAGACATAAAGTCATGAAATTACATGACTTACTATTTGGAGAATAATAGGTAATTTTTAGTGCTCCTGTAAATTCTGTGAGACGAGGAATTCATGCTGTATCCTCAGCATTAGAATAATACCTAGAGCGTAGTAAGCACTGAATAAATATTTGTTGGATGTAAGGAAACAAAGGAGGGAAAGAGTGATGGAGGAAGGAAACATAATTGAGGTGAGAGCGGTAAGAAAGGTTTGGCAATAAAGAATTTTGTTCATGTCCTAGTTGGGAAGAGACAAGTACAAAAACACTCATGATTGTTGTAAAAACTGACATGCCTTGAAAAGAACATAAAAAGCATTATGAAGGTTCCGAGGAAATAGAGGTCCACTTCAGATGAATGGATCAGGGAAGTTGTCACTGAGGCCAGACACTTAGAGTTGTTTGTACTTGGTTCTGAATTGTTTGGCTTTTTAAAAACACATGGGGCCCCATGCCGTGGCTCACGCCTGTAATCCCAGCACTTTCGGAGGCTGAGGTGGGTGGATCAATTAAGGTTAGGAGTTCAATACCAGCCTGACCAACATGGTGAAACCCCGTCTCTACTAAAAATACAAAATTAGCTGGGCATAGTGGCACACGCCTGTAATCCCATTTACTGAAGAGAGGTGGAGGCAGGAGAATCGCCTGAACCTGGGAGGTGGAAGTTGCAGTGAACGAGATGATGCCACTGCACACCGGCCTGGGTACTCTAAACATATATATAAATAAATAAAACCTGGAAGTGGAGAGAAGGTGTTGTGGTGGAAGAGGGATGTGTGAATTTGGGACTAGACTAGACAGCCTTGCTGACTCTGTCATAAATATATCAGTATTTTGTAGGCAGCCATTTATCAGCCTACACCACTTACTTGGAAGCAAAACCTGACAGGCTCTGATATTATCTGTAGCAAACATGGCTTTCTTGTTCATGAGGGTGTCTGGGTTTTTTGTGCTTGCACCTGCACACCAGAGATTTGGGGACAGCTCTTTCCACAGAGACAAGACTAACGGGGACACATCAACTGAAATGCCAGCTGAACTAGAAACAGATCTTTTTAAAATGCACCTTGGTGCCCACACACTATGTGTCTATGTGTGAACCTGCAGCACACAGAAGTACATGCATAATTCTGAAAGCAGTGACCTGGTCAAGATTTTAAATGACTATAAATAAATAGTACTTATTTTTATTTTTCTCAGCTCCATCCTATCTGGCTATACCTCAATTTTCATTTCAATCTAAGGCTTATTGGGCACCAGTTATGCCTCCTTTGACCTGCTAGATAATAGAAGGATTTCATGCAAGAAAATGATTCATTAATATGTATATATATTGATTACTAGCTATGTGCCAGGCAATATTCTAAACACCAAGGATGCATCATGAAATAAAAAGAACCAATCCTTGTCCTGGAGGAGTTTACTTTCTGGGAGGTGGGTGCGGAAAAGTCATAAAAATTGATATCTTTTGGGGGTATACATGCTTTGTGAGACCAGTAAAGCAGGGTAAGGGGGGAAAGAGAGTGGGAGCATCGGGGACCAGGAACAGCCTGTCCAGTAATGTGACATTTGAATAAGGACTAGAAAAAAAGATTAAGCAATGGAAATATCTGGGGGAGGAGTGTTCCAGGGCCAGGAAACAACTAGACTAAAGACCGTGAGGCAGGAGCGTGCCTGGCACTGTGTAAGGCCACGTGGCCAGAGCAGAATAGGCAAGGCAGAGGGCAGCAGGAGCTGAGGTGAGGGGTGGGATGAGGCTCAGTCCCATCAGGCCTGTAGGCCATTGTGGGGACTTCGGCTTTACTCTGAGTGAGATGAACAGCCATTGCAGATAGTGAGCGGAGAAGTGGCATCTTCTGATTTACTTCCTGCTTTCTTACTTTGCGGTTGAGGATAGACTGAAGGATGAAAGGGTGGAAGCAGGAAGACTACAAAATGGTGGACTAGACCAGGTGAGCAACAGTGGAGGTGAGGAGAAGCAAGCTCATTGTTGATATATTCTGAACTGTCTGAACTGACAGGATTTGCTTTTGGGTTAGATGTAGAGTATGAAAGGAGTCAGCTATGATATCTAGATTTTTGGTCTGACAACTGGAAGGCTGAAGGTGCTGGTAACTGAGATGGGAGAGAGTGCAGGAAGAACAGATCTGGGAGATATCAGGACCTCAGTTTTGAGCACATTAATGTTGAGATACCTACTAGTGAGGAGTTGGATATACAACTCTAGGGCTAGAGATATAAATTTGGGAATCACAGCAATTCGATGGTTTTTAAAGCTGTGAAACTGAATAAAATGACCTAGAGAGTGGGTGTAGAAAAAAAAAAAAAAAGAATCTCAGAACTGAGCATTGGGGCATTCTAACGTTCGGAGGTCAGGGAGGTGAAGAGGAGCCAGCACTGGAGATTGAAAAAGAGAGGCCCGGTAGATAGAAGGAGAGTTGAGAGTGCATGCTGAAGCCAGGTGAAGAAAGTGTTTCAAGGAGGATGGAATAATAAACTGTTGTCAGATGTTGGAGAGAGATCAAGAGAGATCAAGTTAAGGCCCATCAGTTGATTTATCAGCACTGAAGTCTTTGACACCTTTGATGAGCTATTTCAGTGGTGCAGTTGGGGTGGTGGGGGGATGGGGGATAGCCTGATTAGAGTGCCTTCAAATAGGAGGGGAGGAAACAAAGATTAGTAGTATATAATACTCTTTGAAGTATAACTATAAAGAGAAGTAGAAAAACTGGGCCATAGTTGGTGAAGAATTGTGGGATCAAGTCAAGCTTTTAATTTTTTCTTCTGAGATAGGAAACGTTGATGTCTTGATGGGAATCATCCTAGTCAGGAGGAAAAATGCAACGATTCTGAAGAAGGGGAGAATTGTTGAAGTGATGTCTTTGTGCACAAATGGAAAAAGGTTGGCCTTCATTGGGTGGACTGTCTATGCTCCCTAGTAACAGAGCTCACAGCTACAGGTGCAGGCAGGATGGTAAATGTAGTCATGGAACATGTGTAAATTTTCTTTTGATTGCTTGTGTTTTCTCATGAAATAAGATATAAAAGAGTGGAGGCATTGGAGGTTTAAAGAGAGGCTAAGAGATTGTTGCCAAAGAACAGGAGAAAGTCATTGACTAGGTAAATATAGTAGGATTATTGGGCAACATGAGGGGCCACTTGAAGTAAAAGTGAGACCAGTCAGCATGGTCATATGATTTTCTCCATGTATGTACAGCCAAGTGGGAACAGGTAGAGTTGGCAGAGCATTAGACTTAGCTGGGGTTTGCTGGGTAAATAAGAGGAATGGAGAAAGAAGCAAGGGAATAATTATGATAATGGATCGCAGAAACAGAGTTGGATAAGGAAAGAAAAGAGGACAGGGATGAAAGGTGAGAGTGAAAAGATGGTAGAATTAATGGAATGTAGATCCCATGGGGTCTAAAGAATTGTGATAATCAAATCCTTGACATTTGTAGTGCTTCAGGGTGTATACAAAGTGCTTTGGGCTCACATAATAACCCTATGGGGTAGGTAGGGCAGGTGGTGGTGGTGGTAGTGATTTTCATTATATAGATGAGGCAGGATTCAAAGAGGTAAATGACTTAATCAAAAATCACACAGTGCCGGGCGTACACAGTGGCTCACACTTGTAATCCCAGCACTTTGGGAGGCTGAGGCAGGTGGATCACCTGAGGTCAGGAGTTTGAGACTAGCCTGGCCAACATGGTGAAGCCCTGTCTCTACTAAAAATACAAAAATTAGCCGGGTGTGGTGGTGGGCACCTGTAATCCCAGCTACTCCGTAGGCTGAGGCAGGATAAATCTGCTTGAACCCAGGAGGCAGAGGTTGCAGTGAGCCAAGATCATGCCATTGCACTCCAGCCTGGGCGACAGAGCGAAACTCCGTCTCAAAAAAAAAAAAAAATTCGCACAGCCAGTCAATGGTAAAGCATAAACTGAACACAGATTGCTGTTATATGTAGTCTTTGTGCAGTGTCTGCTTACAGATTACTCAGTCTTGTTGAAGAGATGGAATATGGAAGACAACTTGAGAGAATATGTAATCACGTGTTCAATTCTATGGTATGGAATGGTATAAGGAGTTTACTCATTCAGTAATACATATTGAAAGCTTAGTAAGGTACAAGGCATTATCATAAGGACTAAGGAAACACCAATGAACAAGACAGGAAATATAATCCTGAGGTTACATGTTTTTAGAGCAGTTTCTCTGTGATTCTTCTAAGGCATCATGTTTTGGTTAAAAGCAGATTGTACTAAAAAGTTAGAAAACTTGTTTTTCTGCTACTTACTGTGTGTAACATTGTTACTTCAACTCACCCTGCCTTAGTGGGGGTCCCCATGGATAAACTGGTTATGGCTTTGCAAGTTCTCCCTTGCCTAAAAATGCGATGAGTTTGGATCTGTATTCTAGCCTAAAGAAATAGTTGCTCTAAAGTGTCATCATCTAACTTCCTGATCTAGACAGTGGGAATGCCACATCTTACTTTATAGTGATAAGACCCTGTTTACATAGTGAGATGCTGCACAAACATGCATTCTAAAATAATCCTCCATTTTTGAAACTCGGGAAATCTGAAAAGGGGACAGGTCATGTGGCACCTGCAGGTCCCACAGTCCCCGTCTTTAACCTATGATATTTGAGGACCTATTAAAAGCTTTAAGGTCGTCCGGGCATGGTGGCTCATGCCTGTAATCCCAGCACTTTTGGGAGGCCGAGGCAGGCGGATCACCTGAGTTTGGGAGTTCGAGACCCGCCTGACCAATGTGGAGAAACCCTGTCTCTACTAAAAATACAAAATTAGCCAGGCGTGGTGGCACGTGCCTGTAATCCTAGCTATTCAGGAGGCTGAGGCAGGAGAATCGCTTGAACCCTGGAGGCGGAGGTTGCAGTGAGCCAAGATCATGCCATTGCACTCCAGCCTGGGCAACAAGAGTGAAACTCCATCTCAAAAAAAAAAAATGCATTAAGGTCAGGCACAGTGGCTCATACTTACAATCCCAGTGCTTTAGGAGGCTGAGTTGGGAGGATCTCTTGAGACCAGCCTAGGCAACATAGCAAGACCTTGTCTCTACAAAAAAATGTTTTAATTAGCTGGGCGTGGTGATGTGCATCTGTAGTCCCAGCCACCCAGGAGGCTGAGGTGGGAGGATCTCTTGAGCCCAGGAGTTCAAGATTGCAGTGAGCTTTGATTGTGCCACTGCACTCCAGCCTGGGCAACAGGGCAAGACCTGTCTCTGAAAGAAAAAAGCTTTGAAATAACTAATGACTTCTTCCCCCTCTTCTTACTCCTTCCTGATATGATTTAGGCCTGGAAGAAACGCTGGTTTATCCTGCGGAGTGGCCGGATGAGCGGTGACCCAGATGTTCTGGAATACTACAAGAACGATCACTCCAAGAAGCCTCTGCGGATCATCAACCTGAACTTCTGTGAGCAGGTAGATGCAGGCCTGACCTTTAACAAGAAGGAGCTGCAGGATAGTTTTGTGTTTGACATCAAGACCAGTGAACGCACCTTTTACCTGGTGGCTGAGACAGAAGAGGACATGAATAAGTGGGTCCAGAGCATCTGCCAGATCTGTGGCTTCAATCAGGCTGAGGAGAGCACAGGTATGAGAACGCACACAGATCTTTCTCATAGGGGGTTGAGGTGAGGCCCTTGGATTCCTGGAGCATTGAGAGCAGGCTCTAGCTAAGGTTTCCTGTTGGAAGAGCATTCACAGATAAAGGGTAAAGAGTGTGAAGGGGTTGGCCAAATATTAGAGGGACACCTGGCCCTAATTATGCTCTAACTGGAAACCAAAAAAAAGTGTTGGGGTTGTGATAAAGCTAAAGGTATTTGTGGTGTTTCCTTAGGTGCCTCAACACCACTGCCGTTCCTCATCCCTCCTGTTTTCTCTCTTCCCTGTGCTGTCCAGCACTCTGTGTCCCATTACCTGTCACCCATCCCATAGGGAAGGTCTCACCTTGGTCCCTTCTCTCCTTCATCTCTGTCCTAGCCCATTTCAGGCCATCCTGCACAGTCACACTTGACCCTTGTTTGTGCGGGTTCTTTGTGACGATTATTGATGATTCAGTGTTCATTTATGTTTACTTGGGAGAGGACAGATAAAAGGAGGAAACAGTGATTTATGTTTGGGTTTTTATAATCTTCGCAAAAGAGTAGCTCACCTTTTTGAAATGAGTGTTAAATTGTAGAAATGCTCCTTAACATTTGTTTAGGCTCATCTCAAACTCTCTGGGATGGTTGAAGAGCAGAGTTTTTTCTGGGGGAGTAGAATTGACCCAGCAATTCTACTCGTAGGCATATTCCCAAAACATGTTCACACAAACACTTGTACAAGAATGTTCACAGCAGTATTATTCATAATAGCCGAAAAGTGGAAACAACCCAAATATCCATCAATAAATCAAATATGGTATATACATGTATATTACTAAGCCATAAAATGGTATGAAGTACTGAAAACATATGTTAAGTGAAAGAAGACAGAGAGAACCATCTTTTTATGATTCTGTTTGTATGAAGGTTCAGAGCAGGCAAATCCACAGAAACAGAAAGTACATTGGTGGTGACTGAGAGTGGCAGTGTGAGAAGCGACTGCTTATGAGTATGGGGTTTCTTCTTGGAGTGGTAAAAATGTTCTGGAATTAGATAGTGATGATATTTGTACGCTTTCATGAGTATACTAAAAACCACTGTATTTTACACTTTAAAATGCTGAAATTTATGGCGTGTAAATTATGTCTCATTCTTTAAAAAAAAGTTCCTCAGGTGATTCTGAGGACCAGCCAGGTTAGGGAGCCCCTAGACATAGGACCAGGTTTGTGGACATGTGAACTGTGGAGTCACAAAGAGCCCCATCCTTAGAAGGCCTTGCACTTCGTTTAACACTCCACTATTACTATCTTGAAGTTCTTTAATAGTTTTTTTAACAGGAAGTTCTGCGTTTTCATTTTACACTGGGCTCTGCAAATTATGTAGCCAGTCATTCCTGAACTAGATGTCCTAACCTAGGAATTCTGTGATTTTTATCTTCCTTGGGGAAGGATAATGAGCCCCTATTTATTAAGTTCTTTGGTATAATCTTCTTGCTTCCTGAGTGGAATTTCCTGTTTTCCCCAAATCTTTGTCATTTATAGGTTTCATGGAGGTTGTTTTTGTTTTTTTCCTTTATTTTATTCCTGATGGAGAGCAATGCATATTCAGTGAAAAAAAGTGGGAGAGGGAAAGGGGCCCCAGCCGGGGCAACATAGTGAGACTAGAGTGCAGTGACACAATCATGGTTCACTGTAACGTTTTTATTTCGATAAAAAATAAAAATTAGCTGGGCATGGTAGCATGCCTGTAATCCCAGCTACTAGGGAAGCTTAGGTAGGAGGATTGGTTGATGCCAGGAATTCAAGGTTGCAGTGAGCTGTGATCACACCACTGCACTCCAGCCTGGATGACAGAACGAAACCCTGTGTCCTAAAAAAAAAAAACAAAAAATGTTGGGGGTGGGGAATAAGAAACGAGTTAAAAGGCCAGGGAGCTGGGCACAGTGTTTCACGCCTGTAATCCCAGCACTTTGGGAGGCTGAGGCAGGCAGATCACCTGAGGCCTGGAGTTCGAGACCATCCTGACCAATATGGTGAAAACCCATCTCTACTAAAAATACAAAAATTAGGCTGTGGTGACGTGCACCTGTATTCCCAGCTACTCAGGAGGCAGAAGCGAGAGAATTGCTTGAACTCAGGAGGCAGAGGTTGCAGAGAGACAAGATCACACCACTGCACTCCAGCCTGGGTGACAGAGGGAGACCCTGTCTCAAAAAACAAAAAAAAAGCAGACTGGGCACGGTGACTCACGCCTGTAATCCCAACACTTTGGGAGGTCGAGGCAGGTGGATCACCTAAGATCAGGAGTTCAAGACCAGCCTGGCCAACATGGTGAAACCCCATCTCTACTACAAATACAAAAATTAACCAGGCGTGGTGATGGGCGCCTATAATCCCAGCTACTTGGGAGGCTGAGGCAGAAGAATCGCTCCAACCTCGGAGGCAGAGGTTGCAGTGAGCCGAGACCATGCCATTGCACTCTAGCCTGGGCAACATCAGTGAAACTCTGTCTCAAAAAAAAAAAACAAAAAAAGCAGGGGAAGAAAAACTTCACAAACACACCAGTCTCAAAGCTTTCATAAATGTTGTTAGCAGTGGCAAATCTATCTGGGTCTGCAGCAACCTCAATTTTTGCCTCCTCAGAAGAAAGAATTCGGCCAAAGGGCATACGGCAGAGTGAGACACTGAGGCATGTTTTAGAAGAGGGGTGAAAGTTTATTAAAAAGTGTTAGAGTGGGAACAAAAGGAAGTAAAGAACACTTGGAAGAGGGCCAACCGGGCAACTTGAGAGATTTCAGTGCACTGTTTGACCTTTGAGCTGAAGTTTTATATATTGGCATGCTTCCAGGGGGTTGTGTCCCTTCTTTCCTGATTCTTCCCTTGGAGAGGGCTATCTGCACGTGCAGTGGCCTGCCAGCACTTAGGAGGGGCTGCATGCACAGTGTGTTTACTAAAGCTGTACACATGCCCACTTGAGGCGTTCTTTTACCAGTCCAGTGTTCCTAGAGGAAGGCCAAATACCAGTTAAACTCAACCATTTTGCCTCATAGTGTGCGTGCTTGAGCCCACTTGCCTATCTCCTGAGATGGTATCAGAAAGCTACTGATCACCAGTTTCAGGTGTTTTCTATCGATTGGGAGACCGTCTTTCCCCAGCACCAGCTGCAACCAGTTGTTATTTTAGAGAGTTTAACCGCCTGACTCTCACCTGATGGTTGCCTGACATTCCTGGTGAGATGGGGGCAGGAGAGGCTCCTGCCCTGCTCATGTCTGCCTAGCTACCTACTCTAACAATGTGAGAAATGGGTCCAAGAAGTACCTCAGCTTTTTAAGAAATAGGTATGATGAGGGGAAAATGTAACCAAAAACCAAATGGCTTTTAATTGAATTATTTTCTTGTGGAATTAGAGGTGTTCTCATCAAGAAAATATATTCTTGAGATGTGGCAAAAATTACTCAGTGCAGATATCTTTCTTAATCACATATTTAGGCTGGGCGTGATGGCTCCTGCCTGTAATCCCAGCACTTTGGGAGGCCGAGGTGGGCAGATCACAAGGTTAGGAGATCGACACCATCCTGGCTGACACGGTGAAACCCCATCTCTACTAAAAATACAGAAAAATAGCCGGGCATGGTGGCGGGCACCTGTAGTCCTAGCTACTCGGGAGGCTGAGGCAGGAGAATGGCGTGAACCTGGGAGGCGGAGCTTGTAGTGAGCCGAGATTGTGCCACTGCACTGCAGCCTGGGCGACAGAGCGAGACTTCATCTCAAAAATAAATAAATAAATAAAATAAAAATCACATATTTAAAAGATATTGTCTGAATCCTTTTACTGTATAGGACTTCAGTACAATGAAAATGTGGAAACTACATTATCTGAGCTTGCTTTCTTTGGTAGCAAGGTTCATTTGTTCATTCACACATTATTCACTCAGCAAACCTTATGGGGCATTCATTTTATGCAAGTTCCTGTCATAACCAATGAGGCTACAAAGATGAACAGTAGAGTCTGAGTACTCAGACATCATAGCCTAGAGGAGGGGACAGGCATGCAACCAGATAGTAACAGAGTCAAGCTATAACGGGAATCACCAAGATTAGCGACACATACACCACCAGCTTAGGCCTCCCTAAGGAGGAGAGTATTAGAGGGTGACAAATAATTGAGTATTTTGTCAATGGCCTTATTAAATAATATATTTCCTAGCCTGTAATCCAAGCTATTTGGGAGGCTAAGACAGGAAGATCGCTTGAGCCCAGGAGTTCAAGACTGCAGTGAGCTGTATTTTTTAAGAGGCAGGGTCTTGTGAGCCCTGTCATCCAGGCTGGGATATAGTGGCATAATCACAGCTCACTGCAGCCTCGAACTCCTGGGCTCAAGCAGCGTTCCCACCTCAGCCTCCCAAGTAGCTGGGACTACAGGCATGCACCACGGCTCCTGGCTAGGAAATATATTCTTTTCTTCTTCTTTTTTTTTTCTTCTTCTTTTTTGATACAGTCTTGCTCTGTCGTCCAGGCTGGAATGCAGTGGCACAATCTTGGCTTACTGCAACTTCCACCTCACAGGTTCAAGCAATTCTCCTACCCCAGCTTCCTGAGTAGCTGGGATTATAGACAGGCAACACCATGTCTGGCTAATTTTTGTATTTTTAATAGAGACAGGGTTTCACCCTGTTGTCCAGGCTGGTGTCAAGCTCCTAACCTCAAGTGATCCACTCACCTTGGCCTCCCAAAGTGCTGGGATTACAGGCATGAGCTATTACGCCTGGCTGGAAATATATTCATTCATATATATAGATATAGATATATAGATATATATCTGTGTGTGTTTTAGTGTATATATACACACACAGAAATATATATATACACATATGCATCTATATATTTTCTTAAGCCTTTTTAAAGGAATTATTTTATTAGATGTCTAGTGTTTTAATTATCAGAGCAAGAATATCATCTGTGATAGAGGTTTAAGGTTATTTGTGAGATCCTTCTGTTGAAAATAATTGGCCTTTCTTCTATCTCGGAGGAGAATCTGGTATGTTAAAAGATTCAGTCCCATGATGGGTTATGTTTTAATTTAGTGGCTCTCTTAAAACTGGATTATATCTGTAAAACCTTCAGGTAAAAAATTAAAACTTAATAATTCATTCAGTGTTTTTCTTTAACTGACAATTGGGATCTGAGGAGAAACAGAAAGTTAACATTTGACTACTTTCTTTTGCTTAGTAGCCTATTTCATTTAATCACTTTATCACCTTTATTTCCATTTTTCAAATGATGAAATTGAGTACTTTTTCTTCCCTGCCTAGCACTTTTATAACTCCCCGGGGCTAAAAATCTTCTCCGTCTACCCACTCCCCATCCTTGGCTGGGTTCAGAAGGGCTACCCAACTCTTATCAGCCCCAGAAACTCTTCCTTAATGCAACACTGCTTTCCTTTTACTGGAGCTTGTTGAGAACAATCCAGTCACCTGAGTCTTCATGTCAGCAGCTGCTTTAGGTGAAGAGCACCTAACCCTTGGTGGCCACAAAAAGACATAATCGCAGCTATGTATTGAGCATCTGTTCTGTGAAAGTTGAGACTTTACATAAATTCCCACTAAAAAGTCACAGTAATCCTTTGAAACAACAACGATTTGACCCAAGGTCACACAGCTAGAACACAGGACAGTTGGGATTCTAGTCTAACCCAGGCCTGACTTTGCATTATAATGTGCTGTGTTTTTGTCCCTGTTCTCCTGGAATATAAGCATCTGCCAGAAACAGGCCTGGATATTTTTGCCCCTTTGGACACTATGCATTGTACTGGAAGCACCCCCAGGGGTCCCTATGGCAGGCTGAGGTTCTCTCTCCTTACTAACCCATATTGCCAAAGTCCTTGGTCTAGAATATTCCTAATTTAGTAATTTCAAGGGCTTTAATCCAGTCATCAGGCTCTATTGGTTAGTCTGTACACTGGGGACAAGGATGTCTTAGTTCAAATCACCACTCTGATTACATGAGCAGGTCACTTAATAAAGTCTCAACTTCCTTTTATAAAATAGGGATAAAATACTTTCTGTTCTCACCCCATGCTTCTGCTTTTCCATGGATGCATCCAGACAGACATAGAACCCACTGGCAGCACCTCAAGTTGCACATTTCCCAAAGGACTATTCACATTGTTTTCTGTGTAGGAGTATCCCCTGGAGTTGTTCAATCCAGTGTCCCTGTCCCTGGTTTGCTCCTGTAGAGGCTTCATCATATGTGGAGCCTCTTTCAAGCAGATAGTCCCTCTTTTCCTTTCTTTCCTTCCTTCCATCTGTTCATCTGTCCTCTTTTGTGTCTGTCTTTCTCTCTCATTTGTCTCTCTGTCTGTCTGTCTGTGCCCAGGCTGGAGTGCAATGGCACAATCATGGCCTCCCAGTTTCAAGTGATCCTCCCACCTCAGCCTCCAGGTAACTGGGACTACAGGTGTGCACCACTACACCCAGCTAAATTTTTTAAATTTTGTAGAGACAGGGTCTCACTATATTGCCCAGTGTATTAGTCCATTTTCATACTGCTGATAAAAACATACCTGAGACTGGGCAATTTACAAAAACAAAACAAAACAAAACAAAACAAAAAACAGGTTTAATAGACCTACAGTTCCACATGACTGGGGAGGCCTCATAATCATGGCAGAAAGCAAGGAGGAGCAAGTCATGTCTTATATCAGTGGCAGCAGGCCGAGAGAGAGCTCTTACAGGGGAACTCCTCTTTCTAAAACCGTCAGATATCATGAGAACAACCTGGGAAAGACCTGCCCCATGATTCACTTACCTCCCAGCAGGTCCTTCCAACAACATGTGGGAATCCAAGATGAGATTTGGGTGGGGACACAGCCAAACCATGTCATTCTGCCCCTGCCCCCTCTCAAATCTCATGTCCTCACATTTTAAAACCAATCATGCCTTCCAAACAGTCCCCCAAAGTCTTAACTCATTACAGCATCAACTCAAAAGTCCACAGTCCAAAGTCTCATCTAAGGCAAGGCCTTCTGCCTATGAGCCTGTAAAATCAAAATCAAGTTAGTTATTTCCTAGATATAATGGGGATACAAGCATTGGGTAAATACAGCCTTTCTAAATGGGAGAAATTGGCCAAAACAAAGGGGCTACAGGCCCCATGCAAGTCCAAAATCCAGTGGGGCAGTCAAATCTTAAAGCTCCAAAATGATCTCCTTTGACTCCCTGTTTCACATTCAGGTCACACTGATGCAAGAGGTAGGCTCCCATGGCCTTGGGCACTCCATCTTTATAGCTTTGCAGGGTATAGCCTCTCTTCTGGCTGATTTCATGGGCTAGCATTGAATGTCTGCCCCTTTTCCAGGCACACAGTGCAAGCTGTCAGTGGATCTACCATTCTGGGGTCTGGAGGATGGTGGCCCTTCTCTCACAGCTCCACTAGGCAGTGCCCCAGAAGGGACTCTGTGTGGGGGCTCTGACCCCACATTTCCCTTCTGCACTGCCCTAGCAGAGGTTTTCCATGAGGGCCACACACCTGCAACAAACTTCTGCCTGGGCATCCATACTTTCATACATCCTCTGAAATCTAGGCGGAGGTTCGTAAACCTCAATTCTTGACTTCTGTGCACCTGCAAGCTCAACACATGGAAGCTGCCAAGGCTTGGGGCTTCCACCCTCTGAAGCAACAGCCCAAGCTGTACCTTGGCCCCTTTTAGTCACGGATGGAGTGACTGGGACACAGGGCACCAAGTCCCCAGGCTGCACACAGCAGAGGGACCCTGGGCCCGGCCCACAAAACCATTTTTTCCTCCTAGGCCTCTGGGCTTGTAATGGGAAGCGCTGCTGTGAAGACCTCTGACATGGCCTGGAGACATTTTCCCCATTGTCTTGGGGATTAACATTCGTCTCCTCCTTACTTATGCAAATTTCTGCAGCCAGCTTGAATTTCTCCTCAGAAAATGGGATTTTCTTTTCTATTGCATTGTCAGGCTGCAGATTTTCCAAACTTTTTTGTTCTGCTTCCCTTATAAAACTGAATGCCTTTAACAGCACCCAAGTCACCTCTTAAATGCTTTGCTTCTTAGAAATTTCTTCCCCCAGATGCCCTGAATCATCTCTCTCAAGTTCAAAGTTCCACAAATCTCTAGGGCAGGGGTAAAATGCTTCCAGCCTCTTTGCTAAAATATAACAAGAGTCACCTTTGCTCCAGTTTCCAACAAGTTCCTCATCTCCATCTGAGACCACCTCAGTCTGGACTTTATTGTCCATGTCGCTATTATCACTTTTGTCAAAGCCATTCACAAGTCTCTAGGAAGTTCCAAACTTTCCCACATTTTCCTGTCTTCTTCTGAGCCCCCCAAACTGTTCCAACCCCTGCCTGTTACCCAGTTCCTGTCACTTCCATATTTTCAGTTATCTTTTCAGCAGCACCCCACTCTACTGCTACCAATTTTCTGTATTAGTCCATTTTTACACTGCTGATAAAGACATACCCAAGACTGGGCAATTTACAAAAAAAAAAAAAAAAGGGAGAGAGACATAATGGAGTTACAGTTCCATGTGGCTGGGGAGGCCTCACAATGATGGCAGAAGGAAAGGAGGAGCAAATCATGTCTTACGTGGATGGCAGCAGGCCAAGAGAGAGAGCTTGTGCAGGGGAACTCCTCTTTTTAAAACCATCAGATCTCAAGAGACTTATTCACTATCACGAGAAAAGCACAGGAAAGACCTGCCTCCATGATTCAATTACCTCCCACTGGATCCCTCCCACAACACGTGGGAATTCAAGATGAGATTTGGGTGGGGACACAGCCAAACCATATCACCCAGGCTTGTCTTAAACTCCTGGGCTCAAGTGATCCACCCGCCTTGGCCTCCCAAAGTGCTGGGATTACAAGTATGAACCACTGTGCCTGACTACTTTTTTTAAAAAGAGTTGTGATAGGACTCATATAAAAACTTACATGTTTACTTTCAGCTAGAAGAGGTTTGTGGCAGATGGAGACTGTCTGTTTTTTCATCCTTCTTGCCACCTCCAGATTCTTATTTCTACTGCCACCTTCCAGTCTTCACATATTCCAACCAAAAATGTCTAGGATAAAACCTGCAGGCTCAAGACCAGACCAGGAGTGAAAGTGAGTTTAAAATCGACATAAGGTTGAAGGAAACAATCTCTTGATAGAGAACTCGTTCCAAAAGGAAACCAGGAATGATGTTCTAGAAGGAAAAGCAGTTTCAGGAACACATATCAAGATTCTATATCATATATGTGGGATTTATTTTTGCTTATTTTGTGTGTACAAATGAAAGAACCTCACCTGCCTCTTGGAATCAAGATAGCTGTCAGTCCTCAGAATAAGGAAGCAGAGAGCTGCTCTGAGCTGTGTTTACAGGCAGGCAGATCCAAGTCCTCAAATTTGTGGCTCAGTTGTGGGCAGCTATCCCTGACCAGATGTACTACACACAAAAAGAGCCATCTCTCAGTAGAGAGCTTTGATGAATTATTCATGTGCTCAGGAGTCAACCCTTGTTAGGAAAGCCATCACCCCTTTTGAATTCTCAAAGCTGAGGACTTCTCTTTTCCTTTTATCCCGTCCCTCCTCCATTTATTCAGTAGCTATTCTAGGGCCTGCACAGCCACTATCACAGGGACTCCGAAAGGCAGCTAGCTGCACTTGAGTCTCAACCTTGCTACTTATTTGCCTTACTGATGTTGAATAAATCACTTTCGCTCTTGGAGGTTTTATCATCTGTAAAATGGAGATGATGCTCCTCACAGCGTTGTTGGGAGGTTGCACAGGTAAAGCTTGGAGAATGTACAGGTACACATTGTGAACAGCAGCTGCTCACTTCACATTTTCCTTGTAGTGGTCGTAGCAATAGTAGTGATGATTTTTATGTCTATAGGACAAGATGAACAGAATATAATTTAAATATTTGGTGTTTTTACAGAACTTTATAGTCTATACAACACTTATGCAGTCTCATTTAAGCATGAGGAAACAAAGTGAGATAGGTAGGGGCTGATAATATCATTCCTATCGCAAAAGCAAGGAAACTAAGGCTTAAAGGCACTAAGTGATGATGCCAGAAAGCAGAGTGGCAGGGCCCAGAATCCAAGGCTTTTGACTACCGTCTATGGCTGTGTCCTCTGACTCCTCACTTTTCCCAACCCATTGTCACAGAGCTGTTTACCATGGCTGCTTCTAAGTCACAAAACGGCCAGCAAGAAGGAAGAGGAGGAGCAAGAGGTTTATAAATCACTGAGAACTGACTATTCTTTTTTTTTTTTTTTTTTAAGACGGAGTCTCGCTCTGTTGCCCAGGCTGGAGTGCAGTGGCGTGATCTCAGCTCACTGCAACCTCCACCCTCCACCTCCCGGGTTCAGGCGATTCTCCTGCCTCGGCCTCCCGAGTAGCTAGGATTACAGGCGCACTACCATGCCTGGCTAATTTTTGTATTTTTAGTAGAAACGGGGTTTCACCATGTTGGCCAGGATGATATTGATCTCCTGACCTCGTGATCCACCCGCCTTGGCCTTCCAAAGTGCTCAGTGCTATCTGTACATCGATATTAACCTCTGATGGCTAAACTAGCAAGATAACATGATCCTTCTTAGAGGAACCTGCAAGCTACTGTGAGTTACAGCTCAGGCAATTTAGCTCACCAGAGCCCCATTTTGTAACTCTTGGAGATTTTGAAATAAGGCCAAAGCCTCCACTGTATCTTCTCTACTATTTTAGTTTTTTACCTTCTCGAACTCCTTGGCAGGAATTTCACAGTAGTCACATGTCTAATCTTATGGAATAAAGAATTCCCAAAGTTCTGACCAACTCTTCTTTATATCTTCCTCACCTTTTCTCTACTAAAATTTTAGTGAGACTGTCCCCTTTAAATATTTTGTAAATACTTAAACTTCTAGTAATCCTTAAGTTTCCCGAGTAAGTCAACACTCAAATTATTTTAAGTCCTGGGTCCCACCTGGGGTCAAACGATACCCATAGGAATGCTTTTGGGGAAGTCTTCAGCATCCAGTGAGGAATGTTAGTGGGGTCTTCAAATAGCTCTTTCTAGAGAGAATGACTGGTGCCTTAAAAGTCAGGACCTCTTATTCAAGCTGGATTTCTTACAGCAGGGAGAACTGTGGTAGAGCCAAGTAGTCCATTCAGATTCATTCCGATGACCTTGGTCCTTCCCCTACCATGAAAAGAGAGACAGAGAGCCAGGGAGAAGCCTTGCTCAGAGACCTCACTCTTTCTGTCTTCTCATCCCTGGGAGGGCCTTTTCCTCCCTCATTCCCTCCCTGACCTTTTGGGTTTTGTTTTATTAACTGAAATCAGACCAACTCCTCTGGGGAACCCTTGTTGGAAGCCAAAAGCAAATGTGGGCGGTAATATGCATCTTCTCCCCAGGCTGAGACTCCTCTCTCAAGGAAGAAAGAACAGAGTGGAGACTGACCCAGGCTCCAGCCCAGAGGCGGAGGCTGCTGTCTGAATCACCCACCCTTTTTTTCCACTGAGACAATGAGGAAAATAAATATCCAGACCAGTTTCCAGCCAGATCTGAAATTCTAATTCCTTTAAAAAAAAAAAAAAAAGAAAGAAAGAAAAAAAGAAAAGAAAAGAAAAAAAGGTTATTTTAAATAACCCTGAAATATCAGGCCTTCCTCCTCAATCTCTTGCTTGTCATTTTTCACTTACAGCTGGTTCTAGTCATCCACAGAACAGGCCATGAGTTCAGACATGAGCTCCATAAAATCCTCGCAAATATTTCTGTGTTGTCCTAGAACAAACTCCAACCTTGACCAACTTCAGGGAATTCCAAATCCTCTGAAGGAGGAAAAGGAGACAGGGAGAAACCTGACCCTATTCTCTTCGTTCTAAGTCTTCATCCTTATTTCTGCCTTTTTTTTTTTTTTTTTTTTTAAATACCAGACACTCCCCCTCACCACCCCAGCCAGCCAGCATAGATAGTCTAGTGTTACCTGCCAAAACCCAAAGACTGTTAGACTTGGGAGCATCTCGTCCCAACTCCACAGTGCCAGAAGCTTTGAATGGCTCCCAAACATCTCATAAGATCCCCCCTACTTTTTTGGTTGAGTCCTTCTGCTTATCCCTATTAAAAGAGGATAATAAATGATTGTTGAATTGGTCCCTGACTGGATTCCAAAGCCCAGTCTAACTCTAATATTGGGCTAGAGGTAGAATTAGAACTTTGTATTTAGTGGTAAGGTCACCTTGGACCTCTGAAGATCTTGATTACGATTAAACATCCGGTTATGTGTAGCGCTACGTAGGATTCAGAACTCTACAAAATCAATAGATACAGTCTTCTCTCTCTAGGATCTGTGCTGGGAAACAGAGTCCTGGTTTTAAATTTCAGCTTTGTTACGATTTATCTCAGTTTCTTCAACAGTAAACTAGGAGTGATTTCCAAACCTTTTTTAAAGCATTGCTTTTTAACCAAATCTCACATGAAACAGAATAATTTATGAAACAATTGAGAGGGAGCCACTTTGAGTATAGCAGAGGAGAGGGTCAAGTGATACAAGCTGCACTCAACTGCCCACCCTTCCTTCTCCCCACTGGTTGCTTGGGAAGGCTGGCACACAATGTGAGGATACTGGTCCGCAGCAGATGTTTCAAAACAGGGACCTGCAGGGCTGAGCTACAGAAATTTTTATCAGTCCACAAAAATATGAAAACATGAGGAAGATACAATCCATTTTCATAAAACTAAATGTAATCAGATTTTAAGACTTCCCTGTATTCAGAGACTCTTTTTTTTTTTTTTTTTTTTTGAGACGGAGTCTCGCTCTATCACCCAGGCTGGAGTGCAGTGGTGCGATGTTGGCTCACTGCAAACTCTGCCTCCCGGGTTCACGCCATTCTTCTGCCTCAGCCTCCCGAGTAGCTGGGACTACAGGTGCCCGCCACTGCACCCGGCTAATTTTTTGTATTTTTAGTAGCAACAGGGTTTCACCATGTTAGCCAGGATGGTCTCGATCTCCTGACCTCGTCATCTACCCACCTCGACCTCCCAAAGTACTGGGATTACAGGTGTGAGCCACCGCACCTGGCCTATTCAGAGATTCTCTTTGTGCATGTATGTTAGTGTTCTCATGTGTGTGAAGTGACAGTCTTAGTAAATGATAGTTTTCTATATTTGACATTATTAAAAATTGGCCGCCCCATGTGTCCATTTCTAAAAGTGCACAAGTGCATAAACAAAGAGGCAGTGTTTTCACCTGTCCATGAAATGGAAGAGTCTGGGAAATAGTGATCTAGAGGTGATATGTGTGTCAGGACTAACTGGTTGCCAGCTTCTGCTTCTGTACTCATGGCCAGGGGCCTCTGAACTCTACCATTGAGTCCAGGCCCCCTGCATCCCAGCATAAAGCCAGTGCTGTAGGATCTTTTGTTCCTAGCCCTGCTCTTGTGTGCTAGCTATGGTTAGCCCTGGGATCTTGGCTAATTTTCCAGTGTCTCAATCTTTGCCCTGATAACCTGCCTGTAGTGTCAGATCCCACCCAGGAGTGGACCCTGTCCTGCTTTTATGTAGCCACCTCTCATAGACCAGAGTCTTACCACACCTCAGACCAGTGGCTGGAGCCTGCCTGCCCACTGGAAGGCTTCTGGGTTGCATGTGGTCTCTCTGCCTGCATTACTGAAAAAAATCTGCTTCTCTTTTCCCAGAACATGCTTCTTCCTCCTCTTGGATTCTACTGCCCACATTTCTAGTGATGCCTCAGTTTCTGTTTCTGTGTTCACGTATTCAGTGCCCTTACCACTCAGAACCTGCTTTTGCCAGTTCCTGTTCTAGGGACAAGGGTTAGAGAAGAGCATAAGACATGGACCTGCTTTCAGTGGACTCCTGAGCCTTGTTATGTTCTCCAGTTTTTGTTCTCTCGGCCAAACCAGCCTTGGAACTCCTCTTAGTGACTCTCTCTGCCTCCTCTGTGTGTGCTTCTAAGAGGTTCTGGGCTTCTCAGTTTTCAGCAAGATTTACCTGCTTTTAACTGAACCGTGCCTGGCTCCGTGCCAAGATATAACTACCAGATAAAAAATTGGGGTTTAACCTCAAGTGTGAAAATATTTAATTTTTTAATTCTGAATTTGGTTTCAACATCAAGCCCCCACCTGGCCAGTGATAGAAATGTAAGTTTTAATCAACTCCGGGTATTCCTGGTCAATATGGGATTTTCTCAGTAAATTCAAGTTTGTCTTCTTTGTCCCTGGGCTGCTATTTTAAGTGCCCCAAGGCCTAGAGAGCTGGAGACAGTTTATTGAGGCTGGAGCACAGTTTGGGATTGGGATTGGGGGAGGAGATGCATGGGAGACAAGGGTAAGGACGCGTCTTATTCCTCTTTAGATCACCGTATTAGTAGCCACAGAGTAGCTGCCCAGTAAATATCCACATGATTTTTTTTTTTTTTTTTTTTTTGAGATGGAGTCTCGCTCTGTCACCCAGGCTGGAGTGCAGTGGTGTAATCTTGGCTCACTGCAGCCTCCACCGCTCAGGTTCAAGTGATCCTCTCACCTCAGCCTCTCAAGTAGCTGGGATTACAAGCATGCGCCATCACACCCGGCAAATTTTTATATTTTTAGTAGAGATGGGGTTTCACCATGTTGGTCAACCTGGTCTCAAACTCCTGACCTCAGGTTATCCACCTGCCTCAGCCTCCCAAAATGCTGAGATTATAGGCATGAGCCGCCATGCCTGGCTGAATGTTTTAGTTACAGTGTTTGGTTATAAATTGTAAATAGTTACACAAAATTCTTTTTAAAAATTCTGACTTATTTCCAGATATTTTCATTTTGAGAAATTCACTGTTAGGGAGAACAGAAAGCTTTAAAAACATTCTCATCTTACTCATAGGTGACAAAGTGTGAGATACCTGAAATTCTGTATATTGAAACATATAACATGTACTTTAACATGGTATAAAGTACAATGAAAAACAAAAAAATGAAGAAAAGCTCAAAAGAGATGATATACTAACTAGGCTGAAGAGATAGAGCATGCCAAAGACCTGAAGTTTATTTTACACATCTACCATTTGTTTATTGTTTGCTTTTATTTGCTACCTCATCGGCCCTTTTATGGATGAGGTCAGTGAACAAAATTCCTCATGGCTAGTGAATCATTATTAGCAAGAACGCTCAGCCAAGACAGAAGGGAATAGATTTCATAGAATGAGAAACTTCTAGAATATGAGATCTCGAAGCGTCCTTAGAGAGCATTTAGTTCCAAACTGCTCAAATGACAGAGTGTCTAGAGGTGAAGAGAGGGCAACTAATTTGTTCAAGATCATGCAGCTGACTGGCCAGGCTAGAATTAAAATCCAAGTTTCCTGACTTTTGTGTTGTAAATGATGTTGATGGTTATGGTGATGATCATATAAAAATCACTTTATGATTTATAGAGTGCTTTTATATATATATATGTGGTATAGAAGGCCCGTTTATTACATAGGGTCTTAGAATCGCATGAATATGAACCCACAACATTAATGACTTTAGTCTAAACGTGGTCTTGGATAAGTAAATTTACTTTTTTGAGCTTCAACTTCTGGATCAGTAAAATAGAAATAAGACATTCTTCACAAGATTATTATGAAGATTAAGAATCCACTTAAAGCATATGGCATAGTGTTTGGTACACAATAAGTACATATTAAATGTCTGTTGAATCTGTGACTAATAACTTGTTGCTGCCTTCTCTCTGATCTTCACAACAGCCCTTTGGAGACGTCTACCATGCTACTTTTATCTCCTGAAAACTAAAATATCCTAAGTAACCCCTATCTCTGTTTTGCCCAAACTCAAAAACCTTTTTGCTATGTGTGATTAATATGTTTATCAAATAATAAATCTTGCTGAATTTCCTGATTTGAGGGGCATTACACTTGTCATTGTGGTACTCAAAAACAAAGATGTCTTGGCTGGGTGCTGTGGCTCACACCTGTAATCCCAACACTTTGGGAGGCCAAGGGAGATAAACCATCTAAGGGTCAGGAGTTCAAGACCAGCCTGGCCAACATGGCGAAACCCCGACTCTACTAAAAAAAAATACAAAAATTAGCTGGGCATGGTGGCACGTGCCTGTAGTCCCAGCTACTCAGGAGGCTGCGGCAGGAAAATCACTTGAATCTGGGAGGCGGAGGCTGCAGCGAGCTGAGATCGTGCCACTGCACTCCAGCCTGGGCAAAAAGAGTGAGACTGTGTCTCAGAAAAAAAAGAAAAAGAAATTTTTAAAAAATTCCTTTCACAATGGCATCAAAAAATAAAATACTTAGGAATCAATTTAACAAAAGCCATCCTAGATCTCTGTACATAAAACAACAAAACATTACTGGGATAAATTAAAGAAGACCCAGAATATGGAAAGAGAGATCGTGTTATGGAGAAGACTCAGTATTGTTAATATGTCAGTTCTCCCCATATTAATCAGTAGATTCAGTCCAATCTCTGTCATGATCCCAGCAGGCTTGTTTGTATTGACATCAAAGCAAATTAGAAAGTACTATATAATCTATGAAAACAGTACTATTTAACAAAACAGCATGTCAATAATAATTCAGACCTTTTTTAGTCATAATGTTGGACTTTTTAGAGAATTTTGTGGAGATATGTTAGATTGGTAAATAAAAGCTGTTCTCATTTTCCTTACAGTAGAAAAATATATCCAGAAGTTATGTTTATTGCTCCCCCAATGAGATGTTTTACTTAAAAAAAAAAAAATTGACAGGAGACTGACATCCTTGCCCAGGTGACTAGGCACTCAGTCACTGGTAAGAAAATCACTTGATCTCTCTGAACTGTAGGCTTTCTGTCAGTAAAGTACTAATATTAAACTAAATGATCCCATGGGTTATTTCCAGACCTGTGCTTCTGTGATATGGAAAAAGAATAAATGGTTAAGAATCAGAAAGAACAAGCTGGTGATTTAAGCTTGTTAGTACAAGTTTACCATATTAGACTGTTGATTTTTTTTTTTTTTTTTTTTTCCCCAGACAGAGTCTCGCTCTGTCACCCAAGTTGGAGTGCAGTGGCGCGATCTCGGCTCACTGCAACCTCTGCCTCCCGGGTTCAAGCAATTCTCCTGCCTCAGCCTCCCTAGTAGCTGGGACTACAGGCACCCACCACCATGCCCAGCTAATTTTTTGTATTTTTAGTAGAGACGGGGTTTCACCGTGTTAGCCAGGATTGTCTTTATCTCCTGACCTCGTCATCTGCCCGCCTTGGCCTCCCAAAATGCTGGGATTACAGGTGTGAGTGACTGCGCCCGGCCAGACTCTTGAATCTTTAAATTCTGTATGCTGACCAACAACTAGCACGTTGTTTGTGCCTAAGGTGTGCTCTAATAAAAAGGAATATGGTTTCTTATAATGATACTAATGGGCTCTTCAAACCAGCTTATCTTGTCATTTCTTCTCTTGGTTATTTCAAAGCATAAATTTGGGATTCCATGTTTTCAGTTTTAGCTTAAATCTATCTCCTTGGTGATGAACTTAAATTAGATGCTAATATTTTGAAGGAGGACATGTTTATGCAAACCAGAGTGAGAACTTTTAGTCTAAGGGTCAGCAAACTTTCTCTGTAAAGGGCCAGATAGTAAATACTTTAGGCTTTGTCATCTGTACTTTGTAGCAACTACTCAGCTTTGCTGTTGTAGTATATATGCAGCCATAAACAATTATGTAAATGAGTTGATGTAGCTGTGTTCCAGTGAAACCACAGAAACAGACCAGATGTAATGTATGGGCTGTAGTTTGCTGACCCCTGTTCTAGTGTAATAATATGCTTTGGCAGGCCTGCTCAAATAATGTACTCAGTATGCAGGCCCACTCACTACAGATAGTATTTTGGCCTTCCCAGTGGTGTCAAAAAGACAACTCTCCCTTTTGGACTGCAATTTTAAAAACCTAGAGATGGCAAGGCAACAAGACACAAGTCTGGGAGATGAGTAGGGAAACTACAGATGTGAAACCAGGAGATTATTGGGACCCCCAGGACTGGAGGCAGGGGCTGAGAAAGAGCTGCCAGCTACAAGCTGCATCCTGCGAGGCTCTGTAGCTGAACTCCTCTACTCAGCACATGAAGGGCAGCTGACCCCATTTTTGTACCCTCTGTGACAGATCCTGCCTCTGGTCAAACCCTGAAGGTCTGGGAACACAGAGTTCAAGATCTTTTCCCTCACCAGGTTACCTCCCACAGTGCAGTGCTGAGGGCCAGCTACCATTTGTGGAGCACCCATGTGCAGGGACTATGGCATTTCTTATTCCCCAGAACAATTCTTCAGGTAGCTGTTTTATAAATTTTACAAATTAGAACTCTTGGATTCAGGTACCATCCCTAGGTTTCACAACTAGTAAGCTGAGATTCGGACTCCAACGTGCATGTTCCTTTCCCAGTAGCACACTGCTTCTCCTGAAGCCGAAGTTCCCCTTCAGAGAATTATGTAGATCTCATAATTCCCTAGGCAAAACTGGAGCTCTTTGAATCCCAGCCTAGCCATCCACACTATACCAGTTTAAGGTGCAATCTTGTGATTATTGCCGCTGATCACGATTCTTGATAAGCATCCACAACTGATATGTCTGACGCTTCTGTTTTACACCAATTGCCAGTTGTCTCAGAGTCACTGTGAAAGGAGGGAAAAGCTTATCTCTTATAAAGTTGGTTAGCTTCAAAATACAGTGATGTATTTTGGATATTTCTGTGGAAAGGTTACAAGGGTCAAATGCATCATTAACGTGAACTTAATATACCCACTTGATGGATTGATTCCTGTGGGAAAACTAATGGGTTCCCAAAGTTCCTCGGGGGAGGGCTGAAGTGCTCCTCTGAGTATAAATTTGTTCTTTCTGACTGCATGTAAGCTCATAAAGCATAGGCCACCCTTTGGGGCTGGCCTGCGGCTCAGTAGTGCCTCTAGTACCTGCTCCAGACCCTAAGTAAATCACAAGAGTGCTTCGTTTCAAATATGAATGAATCCTTGATGGGACCAACTAACCAACCCAAGCCCCACACAAAGGAACAGGAGAAGGGTCTGCCACAGCTGAGGGGTATGATAGGTATAAACAAAGCTTGTAACCTGACCTCTTGCAAATCAACAGGACAGTGCATGGCTAAATATAGGCTTGCTATCCCCAAACAGAAATACACACAACCCAGAAAACCTCACTAAGTGATAACAATTTCTTGTACCCTTAATAACTGTTTACATTTGGATCTCATTTCGTCATTCTTCTAACCCAGGGAGGAAAGATTCCAACAGAACTTGCTGCTCTAGTGTGTTTATTGAAGACCGCCTTGTTCTGGTTCTGGTTCTGGTTTTGGTTTTGGTTTTGTTGAGACAGGGTCTCACTCTGTCGCCCAGGCCGGAGTGCAGTGGTGTGGTCACAGCTTACTGCAACCTCGACCTCCTGGGCTCAAGTGATCCTCCCACCTCAGCTCCCCAGCCCCCCAGTCTGGGACTGCAGGCATCTGCCACAATGCCCAGCTAATTTATATGTTTGTGTGACACACATACATACACACACACACACATATATATATACATACATACATATATAGAGACAGACAGACAGCGTCTTCCAATGTTGCCCAGGCTGGTCCTGAACACCTGAGCTCAAGTGATCCTCCTGCCTTTGCCTCCCAAAGGGCTGGGACCTTCTTGTTCTAATTGGAATGTTTTCTAGGCATAGAACATTGTACTAAACACGATTAGAGAAAAAGATATGGTCTGGATCCTGGATTCTAACAGCTTATAGTTTCACTTCACATGACAGATTTATGAATTCCCAATTAGAATAAATGGCAAAATTATGTACTACAAAAGATTTAGAAGGCATAGACTGGGCGCGGTGACTCATGCCTGTAATCCCAGCACTTTGGGAGGCCAAGGCGGGCAGATCGCCTGAGGTCAGAAGTTTAAGACCAGCCTGGCCAACATGGTGAAACCCTGACACTACTAAAAATACAAAAATTAGCCGGGTGTGTCAGTGGGTGCCTGTAATCCCAGCTACTCAGGAGGCTGAGGCAGGAGAATCACTTGAACCCAGAAGGCGGAGGTTTCAGTGAGCCAAGATCGCACCATTGCACTCCAGCCTGGGAGAGAAGAGCAAGACTCCATCCAAAAAAAAAAAAAAAAGATTTAGAAGGCATGATTAATTCTAACTGGGGAGACAAGGCATTTCCATCTCTAAAATGAGATGCCTTGAGCCAAAGAAGGTTGTAAAAGGACGTGTGACCAGGAACTGTGCTGTGTCACTAAGCTACAGTCACTCGCTCTCTTTCCTCTTTGCCTTTCACAGAATCAGTTTCTGCTAATGTATACTGTGAGATCGTATGCATCAAGGTCAGGATGTTCTGACTTGGCTCTCCCTAGCGGAGATGGTGTTCTTTCTCAGAGTCTTCCCTTGGAAGGGGGATGGGGAATCATAGGTCCAGAAAGATCTCATGGGATCTCATGTTACTGCCTGTCTCTGTCTTTTCTTTTTTCTTCCTCCGCTTTATAGTTCTTATAAACATTAGGAAACTTATATTTCTGAACTCGAGAATCTATTTATACTAGTGTTTAGTACTTTGATCCACAAATGTTTACTTACCATGCAAATAATGAGTGATACTATAAACTCAAAACAAATAACAGATCTGGTCCAGTAGTGTCCTGACCAGATCTCATAGCTTGATTGCTCCTGCCCCCAGGCCCACATTACAGAGAGTACATCTTCATTCATAGCGATACATCTTTTAGTGCAGGGTAATGGCTCTTGGACTAAGTTCTGAATTCTTATTCCAGGGTTCACTTCTGACCTTCTGTGTGGCCTTGGACAAGTCTTATTTCTCTGGGCCACAGTTTCTCAAACTGTAGATGAGAGATTTGA
This sequence comes from Gorilla gorilla gorilla, assembly GCF_029281585.2. Taxonomy (NCBI): domain Eukaryota; kingdom Metazoa; phylum Chordata; class Mammalia; order Primates; family Hominidae; genus Gorilla; species Gorilla gorilla. The sequence goes on along the minus strand of NC_073233.2, from coordinate 86,142,570 downwards.
GAGGTAGGAGGAGGGTGGTGGTGATAAATTAGAGACTGGACTCTGGGGACCCTTCCAATTTCTATATTATGTGAGTTACTGTGTAAAGTTGAGCCATTTTATGTTTGGCCTTGAATTTATGAATTTCCTCTGGCATAGATTATGATATATGCCAAAGGACTTTGAGACTTAATCCTTCTTAAATAATTTCAGGCTTATGATGAAAAGTGACCTGGAGCTTTGGATCCAGTCTTACCCTCAGCACCTGTCAGCATGCTTTTGTTTTTAGGATTCTTCATATGTTCCTTGTTTTTCAGTGAGCTTTCTACAGGGACCACACACTCCTTAGAATCCTATCAAATACCGTTGTCAAAATTCTTTCGTCATCCTCCCTGCACTAGAACTTTTAGAATTTTACCACCATTCCACTTCTAGTAATAAAAAATGGGACAAGTGTCAGGCCAACAGCCATTTATTGAGTATTTAATAATTACTATTTACCTATATTTCATATCAAATCCTCAAAAGAACCCTGTTGAGTAGGTGTTCTCTTTGGCATTTGACAGTGTGGGAAATGAGGGATAAAGGTATTCAAAGTTTTGCTCACGGCCATGTAATAAGATAGTTTCAGACCAAATACCACATGTTCTCACTTATAAGTGGGAGCTAAATGATGAGAACACATGGACACAAATCAGGGAACAACAGGCACAGGGGCCTACCAGAGGGTAGAGGGTAGGAGGAGGGAGAGGAGCAGAAAAAATAACTATTGGGTACTAGATTTAGTACCTGGGTGATGAAATAATCTGTACATCAAACCCCCATGACACAAGTTTACCTACATAACAAACCTGCACGTGTACCCCTGAACCTAAAAGTTTAAAAAGAAAAAATGCCAATGAAAACATTATAAACTTATGAAAATCAAAAAGGGTACCCTATATATGGAATTATAACATTGATTCATATATTGTATGTGCTATTTAAAGTTTATATATTCAGGCCAGGCATGGTGGTGCACGCCTATAGTTCCAGCACTTTGGGAGGCCAAAGTGGGAGAATCACCTGAGCCCAGGAGGTCGAGGCTGCAATGAGCCATAACTGTACCACTGCACTACAACCTGGACAACAGTGCGCGATCTTGTCTCAAAAAAAAAAGAGAAAATTAAAAATTTTAAAAAAAATTATAATTCAACTCTAAGAAGCTTCTTAAGAAAACTTTTAAATAACATGTTTCTCATTGAGGGAAAAAAAATTAAATAGTTTCAGAACCTGTGTCTGGGAAGTCCACATCAGGGTTATTTTTGTTATACCTTGTTCCTTTGGAGCCATAGATTATGTGAAGGGCCAGAGAGAACATGGATGCTTATCAATTTGCAATTTTGATGATCCAAAGGAAGGTTTTTGGAAATATTTGCTCTTTCATTTGTCACTCAAAGCCTGCTTTGCCTTTTCTTCAGTAGACCCTAACCCTTCTGTCTCTGCCCCAGAATTAAGAACCAGAGATTGTTAAAACCAAACCAGTGGATCCTAATCTGAATCTCTGTAAATATGACTAATGAGGTCTGAGGTGGGACCAGCCCTCTGCATTTACATTTCCCAGAGATAACTTTGATGTGTACCCCTGATCTAATCCAACCTCTTCTTTTTGTAAATAGAGATAGCGAGGCTTGGGAAGATGAAATGGTATGCCCAGATTCACTCAGCCAGTAGGCGGTAGAGCTAGGCCTGGACCCCCATCCTCATATTTTAACTTTCCTTCCCTAGTACCATTCACCTCATAGGGCTCTTGTGGGAGTTCTTCCTCTGCACAGGTGAAAAGAATTGGCTTTGGAGACTGTGAGATCTGATTCAGATCTAGGCTATGCCACTTTCTGGCTGTGTGACCCCAGAGTTTGCTATTGATGTCTCTGAGCCTATTTTTCTTCATCCAAAAAAAAAAAAATGGAGGTAATAATATGTACCTCACAGGGTAGACTAGAGGCACATAATAGGTGCTTAGTAAATGGAAGCTGTGCTTACCACAGTCACTGTTCTCCTTTTGGTTCTCATTAATTCCCCGTATACCATCTGTACGGAGTATAATTGTGACCAAAACAGTGACAGTTACCTTCCAAGCATCCGTCATGTCTTGGAAAGCAGCTCGTATCTCTTTGGCCAATCTCAAGGTCTCAGCCAGCTCCATGTGTACTCCAGGAATAGGAGCAATAAGAGTGGCTAAATGCATGATATAAAATGATCTCTATTCCTCACAGCAGTCCTACAAAGTACTTAGCCCTATTGAACAAGTGAGAATTAAAAAGGCTTATTCACATATCCAAGGCTACAGAGCTAGGAGTTAGCAGAGTCAGACTTTGAATCCAGCTCCAATACAGCTTTTGGTCTACCACTTTATGGGTTCTGAGACCCACTGAGGCTTGAGGGTGGGGATAAATTTTTTGGGGAGAAGGGATAAAGATGAAAAGGGCACTGAGATAAGGGAACTGGTCATTATTTGGCCAGTCATCTTTTCCAGAAACTCCCGCCAACCACCCCTTTCCTGCTCATGTTATCACTAGCCAGTCGGTGGCTGGGTTGGCCTGGGCTGGGCTCCTCAGCTGAAATCCTTCAGAGCTTTCCTGTTCTAGAGTTTTGCAAGAAGTTGGGAGGAGTGTTTGTATGCTGGGCAGGCTTCCCAGGGGTGATTGTGGAAAGGAAGGGGAGTGATTCTGTAGGGCCCTAAAAAGAAGCCAGGAAGAAGAAAAAAAAAAACTGTTTAAAAGAAAATAGATTGACTCAGGCATTTGTGGGCATTATCTTTAGTCTAGACTTGGAGATAGAAGCTCAGGCCAGGAGTCTAGAAACCTCCATTTTCTTCTTGTGTTTTGGGTCATTAGGAAGGTCAGTTACACAGCAAGAAGTACCAAAAACACCCCAGCCACACATTGTTTAATATCTTCCTTTATTTTCACCATTCTTTTCTTCTCCCAAGGGGTACCCAGGCAATAAAAACAAATCCTATTAACGCCTTATGCATGTGCGTGGATTTGCTTCCAAACCCTTATCTCATTCACCTCCTAAAACAACCCAGTGAGACAGACAGGTAGGCTAGAGATTATCCTCCAATACTTGATAGTTATGAATTAAAGCTCAGCGACCACACGTGATCTCACAGCAAGTTTATGGCAGAGCTGAAACTGGATTCCTGGTCTCTTGACTTCTGTCCCGTGCATGAGGTTCACTCACTGGGAGTAAAATTTCAACCCACTCCCCGATGCCTGCCACCAGGTTACCATTAATCTATTTCGCATCCCTGCGGATTTGCCTCTTCTAGATATTTCACATAAATGAAATCATTTCTAGAATCACTCCCCTTCCTTTCCACAATCACCCCTGGGAAGCCTGTCCAGCATACAAACACTCCTCCCACCTTCTTAACAAAACTCTAAATCTGTGGTCTTTTATGATTGGCTTCTTTCACTTAGCGTAATATTTTGAAGGTTCATCAAGATAACCTATATCAGTATTTTTTATTTCTATGGCTAAATAATATTCCATTGTGTGGATATATCACATTTTGTTTATCCATTCGTCAGGACATTTTGGTTGTTTCCATTTTTTGGCTCTCATGAATAATGCTGATATGGGCATTCATCTATAAGTTTTTGGTGTTTGTGTTTTAATTCAATCCTTTCAGCAACCCTCTATGATAAACTGCAGGGCAAGTTATCCTAGATATTAATAGTCCCTTTTTACAGATGAAGCAACTGAGGCTATGTGATTTGCTCCGGGTCAAATAGCAAGCAGATCTGCCTTTAGGCAGATCTAGGGACAGAGCCAAGTCTCTCCACTATTAGCCTAATACATTTTTTTCTGTTACATGTAGCACACCATGTCGCTTTTGTTCTATGAAATGTTTGGAAGTATATTTGAAAACTTTAATTATAGGGAGTGACCCTGAGGGGTGATGGGGAGCCATGAATCACAGCAGTACCAGGCCTACTAATCAGCCCTGTCCAGAATGGACATGTAGAATGTACTCCACTTACCAACGGCAAGCCATCTGAAGGGAGCAGCTTTCAGTGAGCAAAACAAAACAGCACCAAACCCAAGTTGGCTGAAGCTCTTGCCTCCAACTGATGTGGAAAGTGAGGTAGCACCTCCTCGGAACCTCATCTATTGGGGCACAGGCAGCTCATCAGAATTGGGGGTTGGAACCACGGAGGAAGAAGTAGCAGGGGTACTCGGCCATCAGGGTCCAAAATGAGAAAAATCTTATTCCAGAAAAGTTGTCTCTGAATTTAGCTTTGTAATTATTTTTCCTGAGATAAGCAAGAAAACCTTGTTTGATGTTTTAGGTTTTATGGTATATATTGGTTTCCTAGGACCTCCATGACAAATTACCACAAAGTGAGTAGATTAAAACAACAAAAATTTACTCTCTCACAGTTCTAGAGGCTAGATATCCAAAATTAAGGCATTGGTGGTATTGGTTCCTTCTGGGTGCTCTAAGGAGAGTCTGTTTCTACCTTTCCGTTAGTTCCTGGTGGCTGCCAGCAGTCCTTGGCATTCCTTGGCTTGTAGACACATCATTTCGATCTCTACCTTGACCCATACATCACGTGGTATTATGCCTTTGTGTTTCTCTGTCTCTGTGTCTCTTTTATAAGGATACCAGTTCATTGGATGAGGGCCCACCCTAATCCAGTATGACCTCCTCTTAACTATGTACAGAGACGCTATTTTCAAGTAAGGTCACATTCTGAAATACCAGGTAGACATGAGTTTTGGAAGGACACTAGTAAACCTAGTATAGACACTAAGAAATAATCACATAAATTCAGGCAGAGATCTTTTTAAAGTTGCAAGCAGAAGTGGGATTTTGGCAAGTTTTAGTGCCAAAACAGCTTTGAAAGAATTTTTCTGGAGCTACATACTTTTTTTTTCTTTTTTCTTTTTTTAGAGACAAGGTGTCACTCTGTCATCTTGGCTGATTGCAGTGGCGCAATCATAGCCCACTGCAGCCTCAATCTCTTGGGTTCAAGCAGTCTTCCCACCTCAGCCTCCTAAGTAGCTAGGCCTACAGGCACACACCACCATGCCCAGTTAATTTTTTAATTTTTGATAGAGATGACTCTCACTAGGTTTCCCAGGCTGGTCTCAAACTCCTGACCTCAAGCAACCCTCCTGTCTTGGCCTCCCAAAGCGCTGGGATTACAAGCATGAGCTATTGCACCCAGCTAAGCTATAGATCATTAGATGGAGCTGGCTAGTTTCATTGACATGACTTTGTGCTGGTAGAGTAGAAATCCTAGTTTCTGTTGGATGAAGGCCCAATTCATCCTAATCCCTACTTCATCTTCTTAACAGACCTTAAAACCTCTCTGATTTTGACCACAAGAAACACACATATTTGGATTTTTGCGCCAGGGAAAATTCTTTTATTTTTTCAGTATGATCAGTCAACAAATGTGTATTGAATACGTACCATGGCTGGGGCTGTTCTAGGCACTAGGGGTACATAAGTGATAGAAGGTGTTCCATGTACCTATGACATTCAAGATTTTCTAGATCTTATGTGTATTTCATTCTTTTCATCCTTATAGCTGCCCTATGTTGATTTGTAAATAAGGAGACTGAGACTCTGAGAGGTGAAGTGACTTCCCCAAGTATGCAGCTAAATAGACTGAGTCACAGATACAACTCCACAGGCTGAGCTCAAGGCAGGGGCTGCAGAGGTGAGGATGGGTCACTCCTCTTTTATTTATACTCACAGCCAAAGCATTCAACATAGGGGGCATGAAGGATGCATTTGATGACAAGGCAGAATAAGTAGGTTGTGTCAATGGCGTTTATTGTAATACTGAGGAAACTCAACTTTATTCTGAAGGCAATGAGGAGTCAGTGAATGTTACTGAGGAATAATGATTTCTTATGGTGTGTACTTTTTTTGATCACACGTATTTATTGAATTGTGTCACACACTGGGCTTAATGATGAGGATAAAACCATTTCAAAATCTCTGCCATCACTGTGTTTACAGCCTGATGTACAAAGTGATGAGAGAAAGGTTGGTATTTTCCTGGAATTTTATTTGAAACACAGGGAAGCACAGGTAAGAAACAAGGTTGAAGAAAGAAACAGGAAAATGTCTTTAAAAAAAGAGGCTGGGTGCAGGGCTTTATACCTGTAATCCTAGCCCTTTGGAAGGCTGAGGCAGGAGGATTGATTAAGGCCAGAAGTTCAAGACTAGCCTGGGCAACATAGTGAGATCCTGTCTCTACAAAAAAAATTTAAAAATTGGCCTGGCGTGGTGGTGCATGCCTGTATTCCTGGCTATTCGGGAGGCTAAGGCAGGAAGATTGCTTGAGCCCGGGAGTTCGAGGTTATAGTGAGCTATGATTGCACCATGGCATTCCAGCCTGAGCAACAGAGCAAGACCATGTCTCTATAAAAAAGAGAGCTTTGGCTGGGCGTGGTGGCTCACGCCTGTAATCCCAGCACTTTGGGAGGCCAAGGCAGTGGTGATCGAGACCATCCTGGCCAACATGGTGAAACCCCATCTCTACTAAAAATACAAAAATTAGCTGGGCGTCATGGCACACACCTGTAGTTGCAGCTACTCAGGAGGCTGAGGCCGGAGTATCACTTGAACCCGGGAAGCAGAGGTTGTGGTGAGCCGAGATCGCACCACTGCATTTAAGCCTGGATGACAGAGCGAGACTCTGTCTCACAAAAAAAAAAAAAAAAAGGAAAGATATTTGTAAGTCATCTGAGGTATAACAGAAGAGTTTTAAGAGGGACGGTGACATAATGACGTGACATGGTTGCTGAGAAACTGAAGAGTCATAGATAATGCCTGGACTTCTGGCTTGGAGAACTGATTGGCTGGTGATGATGGACCTCACTGAGACAGGGAACACGAGTGATGAAGAGGTCAATTTAGATTGTTGAGTTTGGCCCACTAGTGGGACATCTGAAGGGAGGTGCTCAGCAGGTGAAGGGATATATAGCAGGGAGTCCCGGAGAGAGAACTGAGCTAGAGATGAAGATTTGAGAGTTGTCAGCACATAGGTGGTAACCGAAGCTGTGGAAGTGGACAGGATTACCCCCTGGAGAGTCTTCAGCGGGAGAGAGAGGCTATAGGAGGGTCTAGAGTGGAGCCCTGAGGAATGCCTCCACCGAAGGGGCAGGCAAAGGAAGAGGAGTCCAACGAGACAACAGAGAATACAGAATCTCACCAGAGGCTTGCTTTTTGCAGGTTCCCTGTGTCTTCTTAGGCAGTAGCTTGTATTCTTTCCATGGCCCTGTGGCTACTCTGTCCCATAATGTAAACCCTCTCTCCTCCACTATTAGAGAGTTCATCTTGCAAATCTAATGGAGTAATGAGCTATCGATTCTGTTAACAAATGTCCAGTTTACTGAAAGACTTGTAATGGGAGTTAATTTTGGGGGTCAATACAGCTGTCAATGGAACAGTTTTTCCCCAGAGGCCCATCAGCTTTTTCTGTTGTACACTGGCAGGTGTCCTGCCCAGCAGCAGAAATGCCTGGAGAGTAATTAATACTGTAGAGCATTAATGAGCTGGTGATCCTGCCTAGGACCATGAGAAGGGTACAGCCTGAGATAGGTCAGATGACAGGGAGTAGAAGGTGAACTGTGTCCCCTCTGACATGAGTTGAATAACCCTAGAAAATCAACACCACCACAACGTTAACCCACCAGCTATCATACTGCCTAAAATTACATCTTTAAACTTTTATTTCTTTCGAACAAGAAGTTTCACTAGTGGAATTTTTGACTGCTGAATGAATGTGTTGTGTTTGCTTAGTCCGCAGACATGAACTAAGAATCTGCTATGTACCTTGCCTTTATTAGGTAAATGCTGGGCCTATAATGGTAACAACATCACAGTCACTGTTCTCAGAAAGCCATGGGTTAGACAAGGAAGCATAGTGACCATGGATATAATAGGAGCATGGGCCAAGTGCTGTTGGCACACAGAAGAAGCAGCAAGTCCAGGAAGATTTTGGAGAGAATATGATATCTGTGTAGGGTCTAAAAGTCTGCATATGAGCTTGCCAGTAGAGTAGAGGTGAAATCCAAGCGGAAGGAACAGCAGAAGCCAAAACAAAGAATCATAAAAGAGACTGGTGTGTTCAAGGACTGATGATGCTTCCATATGCCTTGTTTATGGGTGGAGAAAAGCAGGAAGTAGGTCAGACTGTCAAAAGCCTTGTATGTTATGCTAAGGAATTTGGACTAGCTTAGAGAGCCAGCCAAATGAATAATGCCCTTGGCTTGGGGTGTAGTGCTATAAGCTATCATCCGTCCTTAATACCTCACTTTCTAACACAACAGAGAAAAGCTTGAGATAAGAGGGAAAATGACCAATAGACAGGGAGTGGTGGGCAGTGGGGAATGTAACTGTCCTTGGAGGTCTTAGGAGGCCAGGCAGGAGCAGCTGGAGTCCAGTATTAAGGGACAGCTCCAAATGCATTTGTGCTTTTCTCATTAATGCAGTAAGGCACAGTCCAGAGCCTCAATTAATGAGTCTTCAGTAAGCAAAGCCTCATTTAACAAAGCCAGCCTTAGCTTTTTTTTTTCTTTTAATTAGATGTTTAAATTTCATTTTTTTTTTAAATTTCAACTTGTTTTTCAGATGCCAGGGTACATGTGCAAGTGTGTTACATGGGTATATTGTCTAATGCTGAGGTTTGGCCTTCTGTTCATCCTATCACCCAAATAGCATTGTACCCCATAGGTAGTTGTTCAATCCTTGTCCCCCTCTCTCCCTCCCTGTTAACATAATCCCCAGTGTCTACTGTTTCCGTCTTTATGTCCATGTGCACCCTGTGTTTAGCTCCAACTTATAAGTGAGAACATTAGGGTATTTGGTTTTCTGTTTCTGCATTAATTCACTTGGGATAATGATGTTCAGCTGCATTCATGTTGCTGCAAAAGACATGATTTCACCCTTTGACCACAGCAGGAGCCACCAAAGAGTGGGAAGGTGGTCGTACTCATTACTCTAGAGGCAGACCTTGCCTGAGGGTCAGGGTCACACTCCTAGACCACAGGTAGCCGTACTTCCTGGAAGTGGGGCAGATATGGCCTACATTGTGATAGGAAGTCACCTCCAGGCTACCCCAGAAGCCGTACAAAGGTAAAGAGGACCTCTTCTTCAACCAAGATGGCCAGGAGGGCAGCAAGGGGCAGGTATATGAGAGGGAGAGAATGCTAGTGCTGGATTATTTTCTCTGCTCTTACTCTTTTTTCTTCCTCTGACACCTCACTTTGGGATAAGGATACATTTCCTTTCTTTTTCATTCACAGAGCTATTTCTCCTTTTCAGACTCCCTGAGAAATGTTTCCTCAGCCGGTCATGGCCCCCGCTCTTCTCCAGCTGAGCTCAGCAGCTCTAGCCAGCACCTTCTCCGAGAGCGCAAGTCCTCAGCCCCATCACACTCCAGCCAGCCAACTCTGTTCACGTTTGAACCCCCTGTGTCAAACCACATGCAGCCCACCTTGTCCACCAGCGCACCTCAGGAGTATCTCTACTTGCACCAGTGCATAAGCCGAAGAGCAGAAAATGCAAGGTAGGAGGCTGCCACAGCCATTAGGTGGGTTAGTGACCGCTCACAGGGCCTAGTACTTTTCAGTCCTTGCTTTTTTAAAGACAAGCAAAACATTATATCGTTTCAGGTAGACAAACACCTCTATGACAAAACATAATTTTTTGCTTCTGTAGCCTTCATATTTTATTGGCATCATCTGTGCTGCTACACAGTGATAACTGGGTTCCAGAGAAACTTTTCATTATCAAAAATCATGCTATAAAAAATGTTTGATTTGGAGGCAGGGGTGAAGGCATTAGGGGACACAGTTTCCGAATTGCAAAAAAACAGTCAATTTACTTGGGCTTAAAAGTATAGCTATAAAACCATAACATTGTTCAACAAATCCATACCTTGCTTTTGCTCTAGAACTGCACTGTTCTGTATAGTAGCTACTACCTGCATATGTCTACATAAATTTAAATTAAAATGAAATAAAATGTAAAATTCAGTTCCTTAGTTGTACTAGCCACATTTCAAGTCCTCAGTAGACACATATGTCTAGGGGCTACTGTACCAGACAGCACAGATACAGAAAATTTCCATCATAACAAAGTTCTAGAGCAAGGACTCCCTGCTCTAGGATAATGGTCTTTTATTTTTCTAACATCATCAGCTCTTTCACAGGTGCAGAACCTGTGAATGTATTTATTATGTTTTATTCCCATTGTTAGGCTAAGCAAAAGTGCAGAGCTGATAGGCTTTGCCAGAGCTAATTCCCAGTTGCTACCATAGCCAGCAGATTACAAATCACATTTTAATTAACTTACAAGATCTAATTCATGTTATGACAATTAAGGCAAATAGAAAAATGGCTGTACTAATGTATTACTTGATTTTGTCCTTGAGAATATTTTCATACATAATCTCATTTGAACCAATCAACACACTGAGAAATAGCCAGTATACAAAATTTATCTCCATTTTAAAGATGAAGAAACTGAGAATCATGACTAATAAATAGCAGAGGTTGGGCTAGAACCCAGGTCTTCTTGTTTCTGGTCCTGTGCTGTTTTCACTATGCTACCCTACTTTTGTTTTTCTGAGTCATCTGCTGTCACACAGAAGAGGCTCCAACACTTAATCTTAAGGCTGCCTCAGATACCCATTTTCATGAAGAACATGATGGATTTGTTTGTGAACTTTCACTAGTTCAACTTCCATCAACTTATACATGAAGAGCTGAGTCCTAAAAAGATAGAGTGAGTTAGCCAAGGTCACTGAACTAGTTAGTGGTGTTAACTGTAAATAGTACCTGATTCTCCCGAATCACTAACCAGAGATAGGCAGTGTGGTATAATGAAAAGCATGTTCAGGCTTTGGAGTCAGTCGGATATGGGTTCAAATTCAGGTTCTTTTACTTTCTTTGTGATCTTGGGCCAATTATTTAACCTAATTAACCTTCAATATTCTTATCTTCAGAATGGGAATAACTAATTCAAAGGCTTACTAATGAGTGTAAAATGAAAAAACATACATAAAATAGTAGTAGAGAGTAAATACATTTTACCTGTTCTTCTTATGCCCCATCCTCTTCTACTACATATACAACTGCCTGGGAGCAGATAAGGTGAGGTCTTAAAATCATAGTTGTAGTGAAAGGCAAAGTACTTAGCTGTAGTGCCTTGCAGACTTTAACATGCATATGAAATACCTGAAGATCTTACTGAAATGCTCACTCTGACTCAGTAAGCCTGGCCTAGGTCCTGGGGTCCTTTCTAATAAACTCCAGATGATACCAGCGCAGCTTGTCTACAGCTCACACTTTAAGTAGAAGGCTTTATATATAGTAGTCACAATTGCCGCCACCACCACTCCAGTGATCCTGCTGACGCATCAGAGAACAAACGTAGAAACATCTCTGCTTGAATTAGCCTTTAGGGCCCACTCTCTGCACCCCTACCTCCTCTGTGAAATCCCTATTAATCTTCCTACCTGGAATTCACTTTTTCTCTGAATTGCCACAGCAGTTTTTTATTCTCTCTCTCTCTCTCTCTCACAACATTTGGAACTTTCTGCCTTGTAGAATGGATTTTTATATTAATACATTACTATTATTTGAAGATGGAGCTCACAGTAGGTGCATAATAATTTGAACAAATCCATGTTGTAGAGGGATAAGCTAGTAGAAGAGATAGAACTTTACGCAGCTGAGGAAGTCACATTGTTGTAGGCCTTTGTCCAAGCCATGTTCTTCTCTGTCATGGTTTTCATTTGTGTGGATGAGGGAATGAGAGGGTAATGAGCAGGATCTCAGGGAGACTTATGGAGAAAATAAGTTCAAATAATGTTTGCAGAATTCCAAAGGAAGTTGGAGGGTAGGAAGGAAGCTTTCTTAAATCCAGAAAGACGATATATTTTCTTATAGTAGTGGAGTTGCTTGCATCATGCTAAACCTACTGTAATAATTATAAACTCTGGACAAAATATTAAAAAATAACTTTTTTAAGGCCCTGAAGAGCAATAAAAAAGGCAGAAACTGCAAGAGATCTGAGTCTTGAAAGAAGTGAAATTCAGTTTACATGGCTTTTCCTATGATGTTCCAATAATATATCATCGAGAATATTCAGTATACAATGAGAAAATGCCAGACATATGAAGAAACCGTATACATTAACCCATAGTTGAGAGAACTCAGTACCTAGAAAGAGATGAAAATAAACCCATATTTTGGACCCAGCCTACAAGACTTTAAAATAATTATGTTAATTTTTTAATCTATTGTGGGTAAAGGATATAATAGGTGAAGAGATGGTGGATTTTAGGATGGATATAGAAACTGAAAAATAATTGGGTAGTTCCAGTTCCACTATGGTGGCGGAAGCTACCACAGGCTTTCCTTCCCACTGATTACAACTAAAAACTCTGGACAAAATCCAAAGTGCAGTACCCAAAGACTCTGAAAAATAAATAAAAGGAGATAGATTGTAAAGAGGAGAAGAACTTGTAGAAGTGACTACACAGAGATGAACTTTTTGTCTTTCATGGATTTGCCTCCAGGTTGGGCCCCATCACAAAGTAGCACAGTGCAAATGGCTAAAATGTCATAAAAAACCCCATCTTTCCGAGTAGGAGAACCAGAAGAGGAGCCCCACTGGGGCTGGAAGGAGCTACTATTCCAGAATGAAGAGAGCTGGAGAAGGGATCTTCTAACTCTGGGAATGAAACTATGTGAGTCTTAGGATCACCTTGGGCTACACATGTGTGGGACAGACCTAATCGAGTGCAACAAAGCCTATGTGAACTGAAAGAAGATTTGAACTACCATACACAGGAGGAGAGACAGAACTTGCAGTCTGAGCCTAACCAGGTTGATTTCCTATAAAAATATCACTTCTCGGCCGGGCGCAGTGGCTCACGTCTATAATTCTAGCACTTTGGGAGGCTGAGGTGGGCAGATCACCTGAGGTCAGGAGTTCAAGATCAGACTGGCCAACATGGTGAAACCCCATCTCTACTAAAAATAGAAAAATTAGCTGGGCTTGGTAGTGGGCCCCTGTAATCCCAGCTACTCAGGTGGCTGAGGCAGGAGAATCGCTTGAAGCCAGGAGGTGGAGGTTGCAGTGGGCCAAGATCACGCCACTGCACTCCAGCCTGGGCAACTGAGTGAGACCCTGTCTCAAAACAAACAAACAAAAAAATAGCACTTCTCCATGGGATTATAACAGACCCCAGCATCTACACAACATCATGTTCACAGCATTCAGGATCTGTAATCCAAAATGTCTCAGCATATTGAAAACCAGAAAAATATAACCCATTCTCAATGGAAGTCACAGGTACAAACCTCAAAATAACCCAGATGTTGGAATTATAAGACACAGATTTCAAAGCTCCTGTGAAAACAACATTCCATGTAATAAAGGAAAACACACTTGAAACTAATGGAAAGAAAAAACCCTCTGCCGCCGGACACTGTGGCTCACACCTGTAATCCCAGCACTTTGGGAGCCCGAGGCAGGTGAGTCATCTGAGGTCAGGAGTTTGAGACCAGCCTGGCCAACATGGTGAAACCCCGTCTCTACTAAAAATACAAAAAAATTAGCCAGGCATGGTGGTGGGCGCCTGTAATCCCAGCTACTTGGGAGGCTGAGGCAGGAGAATCGCTTGAACCCTGGAGGCGGAGGTTGCGCCATTGCACTCCAGCCTGGGCGAGAAGAGCAAAACTCTGTCTCAAAAAAAAAAAAAGAAAAAAAGAGAAGAAAAAAACCCTCTGCCAACCAAGGAGTTTATATTCTGCAAAAGTATCCTTTGGGAATGTAAACAAAATTAAGACGTTCTCAGATAAAGGAAAAATAAGAGCATTTCCAAGAGATCTGCTTTTAAAAACTGATAAGAAATTTCCTCAGGTGAAGCAAGATGGTACTAGAAGGAAACTTGAATTTTCAGGAATGAAGGAAGAGGAACAGAAATAGTAAATCCCTGCATAACTGTGAAAGATTATTTTTCCCTTTTAACTTCTTTAAAATATGTATAAGTGTTAAAAGCAAAACTCAAACAATGTCTAGTGAGGTTTTCACCTGGTTTTCTTACTCTTTAGTATGAAGAACTCCCTTCGCCATTTCTTGCCATGTGAGTGGCCTGGTGAGAAATTTTCCCAGCTTTCATTTATCTGGAAATTTCTTAATTTCACCTTCAGTTTTGAGAGAGATTTTGCTAGGTATAGAATTCCAGAATGACAGTTCTGTTTTCTTTCAGCATTTAAAGGATACCATTCTAGTCTTCTGACCTTCATTGTTTCTGATGAGAGATCAGCAGTTATTTTAATTTTTATTATTCTATATGTATTTTCCTTCCTCTGAATGATTTTTTCTTTTCAAAAATTGTAGTAAATATATAGTATAAATATATCATCTTAACCATTTTTAAGTGCACAGTTCAGTAAAGTACATTCATATTGTTATATAATCAATCTCCAGAAATCTTTTCATCTTACCAAACTGAAATTCTAACCTTTCAACAACTCCCCATTTCCCCTTCCCTCAGGCCCTGAAAAACCACCATTCTACTTTCTGTCTCTGTGAGTCTGACTTCTCTAGATGCCTCATATACATGGACTCATACTACATTTTCTTTATCCATTTATCTGTTGATGACCACTTAGGTTGATTCCATTATCTTGGCTGTCGTGACTAGTGATGCAATAAACATAGGGGTGCAAATAGCTCTTTAACATACTGATTTCCTTTCCTTCAGATATATACCCAGTAATGGGATTGCTGGATCATAAGGTAGTTCTATTGTTAGTTTTTTGAGGAACTTTCATACTGTTTTCCATAACGACTGTACTAATTTACATTCCCAGCAACAGTGTGTAAGAGTTCCCTTTTCTCCACATCCTCACTGGCATCTGTTATTTTTCTTCTGGAAAATAGCCATCCCAACTGGGGTGAGATAATATCTCATTGTGGTTTTGATTTGCATTTCCCTGCTGATTAGTGAGACGGCAAGCTTTTTTTTTTTTTTAATATGCATGTTGGCTGTTTTTCTGTCTTCGTTTGAAAGATAACTATTTTCAGCTAATTTGCCTCAACTGCATTATTTGTTTTTTTTGCTGTTGAGTTGTTTGAGTTCCTTGTATATGCTGGATATCAACCTTCCATCAGATGAATAGCTTGCAGAATGGCTTTCTCCCATTCAGTAGGTTGTCTCTTTACTCTGTTGATTGTTTCCCTTTGCTGTGCAGAAGATTTTTAGTTTAATATAGTCCCATTTGTCTTTTTTTTTTCTTTCTTTTGAGACAGAATCTCCCTCTGTTGTACAGGCTGGAGTGCAATGGTGCAATCTCGGCTCACTGCAACTTCTGCCTCCCAGGGTCAAGTGATTCTCCTGGCTTAGCCTTTTGAGCAGCTGGAACCACAGTCATGTACCACCATGCCTGGCCAATTTTTGTATTTTTAATAGAGACAGGATTTTACCACATTAGCCAGGCTGGTCTTGAACTCCTGACCTCAAGGAATCTGCCCATCTTGGCCTCCTAAAGTGCTGGGATTACAGATGTGAGCCACCACACCCAGCCATTTGTCTATTTTTTTGTTTTTGATGGTGCTTCTGAGGTCTTAGCTGGGCCCTTTTTTGTTTTTGCTTTTGATGGGAGACTTTTTTTGCAAATTCCATCTCATTACTCATAATTAGTCTGTTCAGATTTTCTGTTTCTTTTGGGTTCAATCTTGGTAAGTTGTGTTTGTCCAGGAATTTATCCATTTCTGTTAGGATTTCTAATTTGTTGGTGTATAGTTCATAATCATCTTTTTTCTTTTTTCTTTTTCTGAGACGGAGTCTTGCTCTGTCCTCCAGGCTGGAGTGCAGCGGCGCGATCTCAGCTCACTACAACCTCCGCCTCCCGGGTTCAAGTGATTCTCCTGCCTCAGCCTCCCAAGTAGCTGGGACTACAGGCACGTGCCACTGTGCCCAGCTAATTTTTTTTTTGTATTTTTAGTAGAGACAGGGTTTCACCATGTGAGCCAGGATGGTCTCGATCCCCTGACCTCGTGATCTGCCTGCCTCGGCCTCCCAAAGTGCTGGGATTACAGGCATGAGCCACTGCACCTGGCCCATAATCATCTTTAATGATCCTTTGCATTTCTGTGCTATCAGTTACAATGTCTCCTTTTTCTTTTTTATTTTATTCCTTTATCTATTTTGAGACGGAGTCTCGCTGTGTCACCCAGGCTGGTGTGCAGCTGCGCGATTTTGGCTCACTGCAACCTCCACCTCCTGGGTTCAAGTGATTCTCATGCCTCAGCCTCCCGGGTAGCTGGGACTACAGGTGCCCACCACCACTCCTGGCTAATTTTTCTATTTTTAGTAGAGACAAAGTTTTGCCATGTTGGCCAGGTTGGTCTCTAACTCCTGACCTCAAGCAGTCCACTTGCCTCTGCCTCCCAAAGTGCTGAGATTACAGGCATGAGCCACCATGCCCAGCCTTTTTTTTTTTCTTTTTTTTTTTTAGAGTCTCACTCTGTCGCCCACACTGGAGAGTACGGTGGTGTGATCTCAGCTTACTGCAACCTCCGCCTCCCAGGTTCCAGCGATTTTCATGCCTTAGCCACCCGAGTAGCTGGGATTACAGGCGTGTGCCACCATGCCCACTAATATTTGTATTTTTAGTAGAGACGGAGTTTCACCATGTTGGCCAGGCTGGTCTCGAACTCCTGATCTCAAGTGATCTGTCCGCCTCAGCCTCCCAAAGTGCTGGGATTACAGGCATGAGCCACCGCACCCAGACTCATTTTGTATTTATTTGGATCTTTTCCCGTTTTTTCTTGGTCAGTCTTGCTACTGGTTTGATTTTGTTTATTCTTTGAAAAAATTAACTTCATTTTGTTGATCAGTTTTATTTTGTCTCAATTTTATTTCTGCTCTGATCTTTTTTTTCCCCTTTTACTAATTTTGGGTTTGGTTCTTGTTTTTCTGCTTCCTTGAGATGCATCATTAGGATGTTTATTTGAAAATTTTCTACTTTTTTGGTATTAGCATTTATTGCCATAAACTTCTCTATTAATACTGCTTTTGCTGTATTCCATAGGCTTTGGTATGTTGTGTTTCTATTTTCATTTGTTTCCAGACATTTCTAAATTTCATTCTTTTTTTTTTTTTTTTTTTGAGACGGAGTCTCGCTCTGTCGCCCAGGCTGGAGTGCAGTGGCATGATCTCGGCTCACTGCAAGCTCTGCCTCCCAGGTTCACACCATTCTCCTGCCTCAACCTCCTGTGTAGCTGGGACTACAGGTGCCCGCCACCACACCCAGCTAATTTTTTGTATTTTTAGTAGAGATGGGGTTTCACCGTGTTAGCCAGGTTGGTCTCGATCTCCTGACCTCGTGATCCGCCCACCTTGGCCTCCCAAAGTGCTGGGATTACAGGCATGAGCCGCCACACCCAGCTCTAAATTTCATTCTTAATTTTTTCATTGACCCATTAAATCATTCAAGAGCATGTTGTTTAATTTTCCATGTATTTGTACAATTTTGAAATTTCCTCTTGTTACTGATTTCTAGTTTTATTCCATTGTGGTTAGAAAAGATGCTTGATGTGATATCAATTATTTTAAAATCTCTTGGCCTAGCATGAGGTCTGTCCTATAGAATGTCACATGTGCTAATGAGAAGAATTATACCCTGCAGCTCTTGGATGAAATGTTGTTAGGTCCATTTGATCTAAAGTGCAGTTTAAATCTAATTATTTCCCTGTTGATTTTCTGTCTAGGTGACCTGTCCATGCTGAGAGTGAGGTGTTGAAGTCTCCAACTATGATTATATTAGAGTCTATCTCTCCCTGTAGATCTTAATGGTGTTCCATAAGTCTTGCAGGTTTTCTTCACTCTTTTCATTTGTATTCCCCCTTTCCTTCTGGCTGGGTAATTTCAAACTACCTTTCTTCAAGTTCAGATATTCTTTCTTCTAATTGATCAAGTTTGCTGTTGAAGCTCTCTGTTGTGTTTTTTATTTCATTCATTGAATTCTTCAGCTGCAAGATTTCTGGTTTTTTTTTTCTTTCTCTTTGTTGAATTTTTTTGTTCATATTGTGAATTCTTTTTCCTAATTTCTTTGAATTGTGTGTGTTTTCTTGTACCTCATTGAGTTTTCTTAAGGTCATTATTTTGAATTCTCTTTCTGTAATTTGTTGATCTCCTTTTCACTGGGGTCTAGTTACTAGCAACAGTTCCTTTGGTGCTTTTTTGGTGTTACATTTCCTTCCTTTTTTTGTGTTTCTTGTGTCCTCATGTTAAGTGTCCATGCTTCTGGTGGAAAGATCACCTCTTCCAGACTTTCTGGAGTGGATTTCTTAGAGAAAGACTTTCACCTGCAGTTGGGTTTTAGTGTTCCAGTTGAGAAGGATGTGATGACTGTGTTTCCACTTAGGTGCAATGGTATAGTCTCCATGCAGCTTCTTTGCCTATGTTCAACATCAACAATAACTGGGAGTGCCTCAGTGGCCTAGACTATAGAAGTTTGTGCAGCAGCGGTGGTAGCATAGGTTGTTAATATCCTTAGAGTAAAGGGCTTTTTGGGTCTTTCTCTTCTCATTTTCCCCAAATGAGGAGACTTAGTCAGGGAGATCCCTCTTAGTGTCAGGTCTGGCATGGCCTACAAGTAGCTGCAGCAGTGCTGGGTTCTAGGTACTGGTGCTTGGAGCTTATGTGGCATTGGGTTTCTAAGCTCAGAGTCTCATGAACCTATTGTGGCAGCTGGGTCTTGGGGTGCAGGTTCACTCTCCGTAGCATGGTTGGATGTGGACTGCCCTCTGGGCCAGGATCTATGATATGACTCTGTTGAACCCTCTAGCAGCTCAGGTCAGGGGCCAGCTGTGATTCTACCCCTGGTAGGCAGAGCACAGCACTGGCCTCACCCTGGGCAAGATGGGATGTTCTGGAGGTTTGGTTTCAGGGAGGAGGATACAACTAGAATTTGGGAACCTGAGTCAATAAGGCTCAATGGCAACTTGGGTCCCAGGGGTTGATACACCATGTAGCAGTGACTCTACATGGTCCCTCTTTAGGCTTAGCAAATACCCAGGAATGGCAGAGTACAGCTGTGTTTGGGGCTACAGAGGGGCAGGGAACAGCAGAGCAATGACTCTACTCCCCAGGGAGAGGCGTATCTCAACAGCTCAGACTCTAGGGGGCTAGTGCAGCTCCAGGAAAGCAAGGCACTAGAGTTGTTTGGCCTGTAGGGCAGAGTGTCTCAGCTCAGACACTGCTCTTTTTCCCTGAAACACAGGGTCCTGTATCAGCTCAGCCTTGGAATGCACCCCCTCTCAGCTCAGCTAGGGCACCCATTCCCCAGGGGACAGTGTGCTACTTCAGCTCAGGCCCAGGAGGGTGTGACTGTTCTGAGTAGCCCAGGCATCCTTTCCCTGGAATGCAGGGAACCATATTATTTTAGCTACTGGGGTACCTCATTCTGGGGAGTCAGTGCACCGTTTCCTAGGATGCAGCCACTGGCTTCAGCTTAGGCACTGTGGAGGCATGACTGTTCTGAGCAGCCAAGATACTCTTTTCCTAGAAGAGAGCATACTGCTTCAGCTCTGGCCCAGGGGAGTGGGGAGAGGGGCAGGTGGATTAGCTTTACTTCTGCTTGACTCCCCTGGGAAGGGTGTAACAGCTGCTCACAGCTCAGCTTTGGAATGTTGGGCCACTGGGCTAGCAATGGCTCAGCCACAGCTTAGCCTCAGGAATGAAAGGGAGCCATGGCTACTCACCTCTGGAGCAAGACACACTCCAGCCATAGTTCCAATTCCAAGATGGCATAGCACAGTAGCCACACGGAACACAGCTATGTGGACCCTAGGCAACTTCCTTCACTGGGTTTAGTGCCTATGAGGACTTCAGGGGACTCCAGTGGTGAGGCCTGAGATGTCCAAGGTGTTGATGGCAGTTGCCATGATCCTCTTGCCTACCTTCTCACCAAAAGAACTTCGTCCTTGTTCCAAACTGATCTTGCATGGAGTGGTGAAGGCCTAGTGTGTTTCCTTCTGTTCTCTGTGTGACCATCCCAAGTTTGTGTGTTCATCGAGTTTCTATTACTCCTCTCATGCATTCTGGGACTCTCCCTCCGTTATTTTTGCTAAAATGTAATTGTTCAGGAGGCCAGGTGTGGTGGCTCACGCTTGTAATCCCAGTAATCTGGGAGGCCGAGGCAGGTGGATCACGAGGTCAGGAGTTCAAGACCAGCCTGACCAACATGGTAAAACCCTGTCTCTACTAAAAATACAAAAATTAGCAGGGTGTGGTGGCATGCGCCTGTAATCCCAGCTACTCAGGAGGCTGAAGCAGGAGAATCGCTTGAACCCAGGAGGTGGAGGTTGCAGTGAACTTAGATCGCGCCATTGCACTCCAGCCTGGGCAACAGAGCAAGACTCTATCTCAAAAAAATACATAAAATTAAGTTAAATTTAAATTTAAAATGTAGTTGTTTATTCATTGTTCTGCCTGTCTTTGTGAGGGGGACAAGCAGTAGGGGTTTCTTCTTGGCCATTTTGCTAGCATTACTTCCTTTTTTTTTTTGTTAATAGAAATGGGTGCAATGTGGTATCTCATTGTGCTTTTGATTTGTATTTCCCTAATGATTAGTGGTGTTGAGCAACTTTTCATGCGTGCGTTGGCCATTTGTATATCTTCTTTGGAGAAATATCTATTTCAAGTCTTTTGTCCATTTTTCAGTCAGGTTGTTTGATTTTTGTTGTTGTTGAGCTGTTGGAGTTTACCTATATTAAACCCTTAGCAGATACATGACTTGCAAATGTTTCTCCCATAGATTGGTTTTTTACTCTGCTGATACGTTCTTTGAAACACAGATATTTTAATTCTGATGTTCAATTTATGCATTTTTACTTTTGTTGCCTGTGCTTTTGGTGTCATATTCAGGAAATCACTGTCAAATCCAATGTTATGAAGCTTTTCTTCTATGTTTTCTTCTAAGAGGTTTATAGTTGTAGCTCTTACATTTAGGTCTGTGATCCATTTTGAGTTAGTTTTTGTATCTGTTTTAAGGTAAAGGTCCAAAAACTTTGTTCTTGTGGGTTGACTTAGTTTTCCAGTTCTATGTGTTGCTTTTTTTTTTTTAATCTAGTTTAGCAAACTTTCTACCAATATTTCTTCGACTTTTTTTTTTTAAGAGACAGGGTCTCAGTCTGGCACCTAGGCTAGAGTACATAGCTCACTGCAGCCTCAAACTCCTGGGCTCAAGATCCTCCTGCCCTCAGCCTCCCAAGTAGCTGAGACTACAGGCATATGCCACCATACTTGGTTCATTTTTTGTAGAGATATGGTCTCGCTATGTTGTCTCGAGCAATCCTCCCACATTAGCCTCCCAAAGTGCTGGAATGAGCCACCACACCTGGCCTCTTCAAATCTTTTTCTGCCACATTTTCTTTTTTTTGTTGTTGTTTCTTCCCTCAACTTTTATTTTAAGTTGCAGGGTGCATGTGCAGGATGTGCAGGTTTGTTACATAGGTAAACATGTGCCATGGTAGTTTACTGCACAGATCAACCCATCACCTAGATATTAAGCCCAACATGCATTAGCTATTCTTCCCGATGTTCTCCCTCCCTCTGCCCACCTAACAGGTCACAATGTGTATTATACACCCACCCCCAGGTGTCCATGTGTTCTCATTGTTCAGCTCCCACTTATAAGTGAGAACATGTAGTGCTTAGTTTTCTGTTCCTGCGTTAGTTTGCTGAGGATAACAGCTTCCAGCTCCATCCATGTCCCTGCAAAGGACATGATCTCGTTCCTTTTTATGGCTGCATAGTATTCCATGGTATATATGTACCACATTTTCTTGATCCAGTCTATCACTGATGGGCATTCCTTCTGAGACTTCAGTTACTCATACACTAGACCACTTGATACTGACCCAACAATCACTTACGTTATCTTTTTTTTCCAATCCTTTTCTCTCTGCTCAGTTAAGATGATTTTTTAAACTGATTTTTCATTTCTACATTTCCCCACCCTTTTTTTTCCCCACAAGTTTTTAGGAAGAAATTGAAGTACAGTCAGTGGCATTTATATAACATTTCCTCATGCCCCCTTGTAATCCATCCTTCCCTTACCTCATTCCTAGAGAACCAGTAACAGCCTTTCTGCCACTACAGATTGATTTGCATTTTCCATAATTTTACATAGATGGAATCATATTGTAAGTACTAGTTTTCCTGACTTCTTTCACTCTGCATAATGCTTTTGGGATTCATCCGTGTTTTTCCATGTGTCATTAGTTTGTTCCTTTTTATTCCTCAGTAGTACAGTGTATCTTTATATCACAATTCACTTTTCCATTCACATGATGATAAGCATTTAGATTGTTTCCAGTTTTGGCTGTTACACATTAAGACCCATTTGTACTTAAACAGTAATGAGCAAATCTTTGTAGAAACATTTGTTTTTATTTCTCTTGGACAAATACCTAGAAAACTATGCCCAGATGGTTTTACTGGTAAATTCTACCAAGCATTCAAAGATAACACCAATCTTACCCACAGTCTTTCAGAAAACATAGGAGGAGGGGATTCTTTCACAGCTCATTTTATGAGACCAGCATAACCCTACTATCAAAATCTGGCAAAGATGACAGGAAATAAAATTACAGAGAATATCCCCCATGAATAATAAACAGAAATCCTCTTTAAAAACAAAGGATTAGCAGTCGAATCCAACTAAACACGTATGTGTGTATATCTATATGTGTCTGTTTGGGACAATATATATATTTTAGGGAATATGCATGTGTGTATACATTAGGGGTAAGACATCATGACAAAGTAGTGTTTATCCCAGGAGTGTAAGGTTGGTTTGACTTCAAAAAAAAAAATCAAAGTAATTCATTACATTAAGAGAATGAAGGAGAAAAATAATCATAACCTCAATAGATGCAGAGGAAGCATTTGACAACTCAGTACTTCATTGAAAAAAAAGTATTTCTTAGCGAACTATGAATCGAGGAGAACTTCTTTAAACTGATAAAGGACTTCTAAGGAACCCTATAGCTAAGATCATACCTAATGGAGAAATATTGAACATAATGCCCTAAGATTGAAAACAAGGAGAAAGTACCTGTTCTTACCACTTCTATTTAACATTGTACTGGAGATTCTAGTCAGTTCCATGGAGGAAGAAAAAGAAATAAGAGTCCTGGTGTGGTGGTTCATGCCTGTAATCCCAACACTTTAGGATGCTGAGGCAGATGGATACCTGGAGCTCAAGAGTTCAAGACCAGCCTGAGCAACATGGCGAAACCCTGTGTATTTTAACAACAAAAAAAAAATTTTTAAGTGAGTTTAGCAAGGTCACAAGATAAAAAGGTTTTTATGCGAAAAATAAGTTTTACAGTATGCAGTGAACAATTGGAAAATGAAAAAATTTTAATTATATATCGAATGGTACCAGAAAACGTGGAATACTTGGGAATAAATTTAACAACAAACATGCAAGACCTCTTCACTGAAAACTATCAAATGTTGCTGGTAGAAATTAAAGACCTAAATATGGAGAGTGATGTACAGTAGTTATGAACTAGAAGACCTATTGTTATTTAGATGGCAATTTTTCTCAAATTGTTCTGTAGATTCAACACAATCCAAATAAAAATCCCAGTCTCGGGTATGTCTTTATCAGCAGCATGAAAATGGACTAATACAGTAAATTGGTACCAGTAGAGTGGGGCGTTGCTGAAAAGATACCAAAAATGTGGAAGCGACTTTGGACCTGGATAACAGGCAGAGGTTGGAACAGTTTGGAGGGCTCAGAAGAAGACAGGAAAATGTGGGAAAGTCTGGAACTTCCTAGAGACTTGTGGAACGGCTGTGACCAAAAGCCTGATAGCGATATGGACAATAAGGTCCAGGCTAAGGTGGTCTCAGATGGAGATGAGGAACTTGTTGGGAACTGGAGCAAAGGTGACTCTTGTTGTTTTAGCAGAGACTGGTGGCATTTTGCCCCTGCCCTAGAGATTTGTGGAACTTTGAACTTGAGAGAGATGATTTAGGGTATCTGGCGGAAGAAATTTCTAAGCAGCAAAGCATTCAACAGGTGACTTGGGTATCGTTAAAGGCATTCAATTTTATAAGGGAAAGCAGAGCATAAATGTTCGGAAAATTTGCCCCCTGATGATGTCATAGAAAAGAAACACCCAGCCGGGCGCAGTGGCTCAAGCCTGTAATCCGAGCACTTTGGGAGGCTGAGGTGGGCGGATCTCAAGGTCAGGAGATGGAGACCATCCTGGCTAACACGGTGAAACCCCATCTCTACTCAAAATACAAAAAATTAGCCCAGCATGGTGGCGGGCGCCTTTAGTCCCAGCTACCCGGGAGACTGAGGCAGGAGAATGGCGTGAACCCGGGAGGCGGAGCTTGCAGTGAGCCGAGATCGTGCCACTGCACTCCAGCCTGGGCGACAGAGTGAGACTCTGTCTCAAAAAGAAAAGAAAAACCCATTTTCTGGGGAGAAAATCAAACTGGCTGCAGAAATTTGCATAAGTAGCAAGGAGCCTAATGTTAATCTCCAAGACCATGGGGAAAATGTCTCCAGGCCATGTCAGAGACCTTCATGGCAGCACCTCCCGGAGGCCCGGGAGGAGAAGGCCTGTCGCTCAGTCTCCCGGGCTGGAATGCAGTGGCATGATCTCAGCTCATTGCAACCTCCGCCTCCTGGGTTCAAGCAATTCTCCTGCCTCAGCCTCCTGAGTAGCTGGGATTACAGGCGCGTGCCACCATGCTTGGCTAATTTTTGTATTTTTAGTAGAGGTGGGGTTTCACCATGTTGGCCAAGCAACCAAAGAAATTTTTAAAAGAACAACAATAAAGTCAGGATTTATATTACTTGATTTCAAGAATTCCTGTCAAACTATGGTAATCAAGATAATGTTGTATTGGTGAAAGGATAAAAACCTATAGATGACTAGAAGAATTAGCAAGTCCAGGAGAGAAATATATATAAATATATATATATGTATATAAATATTTTAAATGCATATATAAATAAAAATATTTTAAATATATAAATATATGTAATTATTAAAAGTATATAAATATATAGATGCCAATGGAGAAAGGAAAAACCTGTTCTGCAAATGATGCTGAAACAGCTTGACATTCATATAGGAATAATAAAAAAAGAACAGCAACCCTTCATATCACACCACTCACCCAAAAATTAAAATGTATCAGAGACATAAATGTAAAATCTAATACTACGAAACTTCTAGGCTGGGCGCAGTAGTTCACGCCTGTAATCCCAGCACTTTGGAAGACTAAGAAGGGCAGATTGCTTGAGCTCAGGAGTTGAAAACCAGCCTGGATAACATGGCAAAACCCAGTCTCTACAGAAAATACAAAAAGTAGCCAGGCATGGTCACATGTGCTTGCATTCCCAGCTACTCAACAGGCTGTGGTGGGAGGATCACTTGAGCCTGGGGGAGGTCAAGACTGCAGTGAGCCAACATCATTCCATTGCACTCCAGCCTGGGCGACAGAATAAGACCCTGTATTTAAATAAAAAGAAAAGAAAAGAAACTTCTAGAAGAAAACATCTCCATGATCTTGAGGTAAGCAAAGATTTTTATATAGGACAGAAAAAGCAAGAATCATAAAAGAGAAAAAACTGTAGTTTTTGGTGAAGTAGTCTTTATCAGAATTAAAACTAGTTCTTCAAGAGGCCTCTTTAAGAAAAGAAAATGGGTCTCCGTCTCCCTCTCCCTCTCCCTCTCCCCCTCCCCATGGTCTCCCTCTCCCTCTCCCCATGGTCTCCCTCTCCCTCTCCCCATGGTCTCCCTCTCCCTCTCCCCATGGTCTCCCTCTCCCTCTCTTTCCACGGTCTCCCTCTGATGCCGAGCCAAAGCTGAAGCCAAGCCTTCTCGGCTCACTGCAACCTCCCTGCCTGATTCTCCTGCCTCAGCCTGCCCAGTGCCTGCAATTGCAGGCGCGTGCCGCCACGCCTGACTGGTTTTCGTACTTTTTTGGTGGAGACGGGGTTTCGCTGTGTTGGCCGGGCTGGTCTCCAGCTCCTAACCGTGAGTGATCCGCCAGCCTTGGCCTCCCGATTTGCTGGGATTGCAGACAGAGTCTGGTTCACTCAGTGCTCAATGGTGCCCAGGCTGGAGTGCAGTGGCGTGATCTCGGCTTGCTACAACCTCCACCTCCCAGCTGCCTGCCTTGGCCTCCCAAAGTGCCGAGAGTGCAGCCTCTGCCCGGCCGCCACCCCATCTGGGAAGTGAGGAGCGTCTCCGCCTGGCCGCCCATCGGCTGGGACGTGAGGAGCCCCTCTGCCTGGCTGCCCAGTCTGGAAAGTGAGGAGCCTCTCTGCCCGGCCGCCATCCCATCTAGGAAGTGAGGAGCGTCTCTGCCCGGCCGCCCATCGTCTGAGATGTGGGGAGCGCCTCTGCCCCACCGCCCTGTCTGGGATGTGAGGAGCGCCTCTGCCCAGCTGCCCCGTCTGAGAAGTGAGGAGACCCTCTGCCTGGCAACCGCCCCATCTGAGAAGTGAGGAGCCCCTCCGCCCGGCAGCTGCCCCATCTGAGAAGTGAGGAGCCCCTCTGCCCGGCAACCACCCCATCTGGGAAGTGAGGAGCGTCTTTGCCCGGCAGCCACCCCGTCCCGGAGGGAGGTGGGGGTCAGCCCCCGCCAGGCCAGCCGCCCCGTCCGGGAGGGAGGTGGGGGGGTCAGCCCCCCCGCCCGGCCAGCCGCCCCGTCCGGGAGGGAGGTGAGGGGCGCCTCTGCCCGGCTGCCCCTACTGGGAAGTGAGGAGCCCCTCTGCCCGGCCGCCACCCCATCTGGGAGGTGTACCCAACAGCTCATTGAGAACGGGCCATGATGACAATGGCGGTTTTGTGGAATAGAAAGGGGGGTAAGGTGGGGAAAAGATTGGGAAATCGGATGGTTGCCGTGTCTGTGTAGAAAGAAGTAGACATGGGAAACTTTTCATTTTGTTCTGTACTAAGACAAATTCTTCTGCCTTGGGATCCTGTTGATCTGTGACCTTACCCCCAACCCCGTGCTCTCTGAAACATGTGCTGTGTCCACTCAGGGTTAAATGGATTAAGGGCGGTGCAAGATGTGCTTTGTTGAACAGATGCTTGAAGGCAGCATGCTCGTTAAGAGTTATCACCACTCCCTAATCTCAAGTACCCAGGGACACAAACACTGCAGAAGGCCGCAGGGTCCTCTGCCTAGGAAAACCAGAGACCTTTGTTCACTTATCTGCTGACCTTCCCTCCACTATTGTCCTATGACCCTGCCAAATCCCCCTCTGTGAGAAACACCCAAGAATGATCAATTTTAAAAAATAAATAAATAAATATGCACATAATAAAAGGCCAAAAAAAAATAAATAAAATAAATAAATAAATAAAAAAGAAAAGAAAATGGGCTGGGCCTGGTGGCCCACGCCTGTAATCTCAGCACTTTGGGAGGCAGCAGGCAGATAACTTGAGGCCAGGAGTTCAAGACCAGCCTGGCCAATATGGTGAAGTCCCATGCTAAACCTCTGCTAAAAATACAAAAATTAGACAGGTGTGGATGTGCTCATCTATAGTGCCAGCTACTGGAGAGGCTGAGGCCGGAGAATCACTTGAACCCAGGAGGTGGAGGTTGCAGTGAGCCAAGATGGCACCACTGCACTCTAGCTTGGGCGACAGAGTGAGCAAGACTCCATCTCAAAAAAAAAAGACAAATCACAAAATGCGAGAAAATATTCAACACGCATATCTAACAAAGGATTTGTTTGTGGTCCATATAAAGAACTTCTACAACTCAAGAAGAAGAGAGCAATCCAATTTTTTTTTAATGGGCAAAAAATTTGAATAGATTCTTCAACAAAAAAAGATATAGGAATGTCCAGTAACCACATGAATAGATTATCAGTGATCTGGGAAATGCAAATTAAAATCTCAGTGAGATTCTGCTTTACCTCTGCTGGAAGGGCTAAAATAAAAATGGCTAACAGGCCAGACGCAGTGGCTCATGCCTGTAATCCCAGCACTTTGGGAGACCAAGGCATGCGGATTGCTTCAGCTCACAAGTTTGAGACCAGCCCGGGCAACATGGCGACACCCCATCTCTACCAAAAACAATTAGCCAGGCCTTGGTGGTACATGCCTGTAGCCCCAGCTACTCAGAAGACTGAGGTGGGAGGATGGCTTGATCCCAGGAGGCGGAGGTTGCAGTGAGCTGAGATCACGTCACTGCATTCCAGCCTGGGCAATAGAGCCAGACCTTGTCACCAAAAAAAAAAACTTAACAGTGCCAAGTATTGGTAAGTATATGAATAGACTTTAATCCTGTGTTTCCTCTAACATTCACATTATATACTAGGTGCTCTGGAAGAAAGAAATGATGCTTTAAAGTTTACAAAGCACTTTTACATTAGGTACCTCATATGATCTCCAAAGTAATCCTATAAGATTATTTTTGAGTAGGGGGTATAAAGTGAATCAGCCCGTTCATCCTGCCTAGCATAGACTAGACAGAACTATGTCTGATTGGATTACTGAGGCTACTAATACCAGCCTTCTATCTATCTCTTCTTTCATTTATGTGGGAACCTGATTGTAAAGATACAGTAAATTAAGCACCTTAGAAATAAAACTGTGAGTTATGTATTTATCATCACTTTTACTGCAATAATAGCCACTAGTCTTCCTTCAAGTACTAGATAATATGTATTCTTGCTAAAATAACTTCAGTTCTCAAAATGCAGGTCTTCCACTGAGCTAAAATAAGTAACTATTCAGAATAATATCTATTGCCAATGGAAAGAGTTTTGAACTGGCAGAGTCAAGACAAATAGACTTTTTTTTCTCTTTGAAGACAAGTTGGTTTCACTGGACTTATTTCTGTCCTCCAGCCTTTGGGGCCTCATTCCAGATTCTAGCCAGTGTCTGTCTTCTTATTTCAAGAAGGCTGTTAAACCTGTAACAGATGATACATTGATGTGAGTCACATGCCCTGAAAAGCCATAATTCTGGTGAGTGTTACTGGGAGTGAAATTTCATTGGTGAGATTCCAGAATCACTGACCCTGCAGCAGTAGTCTATAGAAAGATGGTGGGTAAATGGTAAAATTAGAAATGTCAATGGAGAGCTTACCCATCATTAATCTTTTCCAAGTCTTCCCTGACTCATTCACCAGAGGCTTTGATTGACCAAAGGCAAAATATACAACTTTTAGTTTCACGTATACAGCTTTGCTCTGTAACCTGAGTCCTGCCAAAATTGGCTCAGAACTGCAGCCAGAAGGGTTTGAGATACAAAGATTGCCTCATCTCATAAAGATTTGTGACACAGAGTTTTCTACTTTCACAGGAAGGATCCATTTGGAATGGGTCAAATGCAAGAGGATAGTTCAAATGACCTCTTAAACATGGCCAGTGACAGTTACAGAACTCTAAATGGTGGTTAATCTACTTACAAGCATTTTATATTAAGTCACCCTTAAATGGGAACATACTCATTGAAAATCAAAGTGAGTCCTTCATCATTAGGGTTCTTGGAGTCCAGTGGGATAGAAAAAAGCAAAATCATCATACAGTATGGTATATAAAATTATATGAAAATGTGCGGAAGAACAAGTACAAAATGAAGTGGCTAGAAAAACTAGAAAACCATTTTTAAAAGCCAAGGGAAGGCCGGGCGCAGTGGCTCACGCCTGTAATCCCAGCACTTTGGGAGGCTGAGGCGGGCGGACCACGAGGTCAGGAGTTCGAGACCAGCATGGCCGATATGATGAAACCCCGTCTCTACTAAAAATACAAAAATTAGCCAGGTGCAGTGGTACGCTACTGTAATCACAGCTACTCAGGGGGCTGAGGCAGGAGAATCGCTTTGAACCCAGGAGGCGGAGGTTGCAGTGAGCCAAGATTGCATCACTGCACTCCAGCCTGGGAGACAGAATGAGACTCCGTCAAACACACACACACACGCGCACGCACGCACGCACGCATGCGCGCCAAGGGAGAGACTGTATGGTGGCAATAGCCTCTATAGCCTCTGGAAGAGCCATTGGCCAGGAATGGAAAGGGAAGGCACTTGGCACTGCTGGCTTGAGGGAATATCTTCTCTCAAACTTCTTTTTGATTCTGGGGAGCTCCCATACGTGCTTGTGTTTGAGTATCTTCCTGCCCCAACTCTGCCATTTACTGTTTTCCTCATCTGATAATGTGAAAGTAGGAGGTGTGTCTCAGAACTATTAGGAGGATTTAAAATGAGATCACATGTGATATGTATGGCATAGTATCTTGCCTATTTTATAAGGCTTCTGTAAGCCCAGCCCTGGAAGAGAAGCCTCTCTCCAAATCCACCACTTCCAGGTGGATTATCCATCCCACAAAAGCAACTCAGGTCATCACAGTGACACAGGCCTCAGTTAAGGTTTACATGAAAATACTAAAGGCCACAAGACTGCTGAGTATTTGGAATTCCCCATCTGGATTATTGCCCAAAGGGACCACATTGTAGCATGGTTTGCGCAGTGGGGGCACCCAGAGACCTAGCTGCTAGAACAAATTCCCTGCCCTCTGAGTATGTAACTTTGGGCAAGAGTCCCTTGTTCAACTCCTCTTACTTGGTTACTGA
This sequence comes from Gorilla gorilla gorilla, assembly GCF_029281585.2. Taxonomy (NCBI): domain Eukaryota; kingdom Metazoa; phylum Chordata; class Mammalia; order Primates; family Hominidae; genus Gorilla; species Gorilla gorilla. Next base: position 86,111,924 of record NC_073233.2, on the reverse strand, counting down.
GGTGATAATCAGTCTCCCTCAACATGTGTCACTATTATCTATCATATGCCTGGCACTATGCCAGGGTACAGGATATGGCCCTCTGCCTTCTAGGAGCACATGGTCTGGTAGAAGTGGAGAGACACAGACCTGAATAACTGACATAAGGCAGAATAAGGTGAGTGTTGCGATGGAAGCACAGAGTGCTGTGGTAGCACAGAGGAAGGAATGATTACCATAAAAAGGAGAATTAGGGACCTGTAATACCTTTGTAGAGTGAAAAGGCTTCTTGTGGACTTTGTGTAAGGTGTTGATGTATCAAGGAAGCATTCCACAGGGAGGTGAGTAATGCAAGACCAGGGCTGAAGTTTAGACTACACAGGACTTGTTTAGGGATGAGTGAGTAGTTATGTGAGCGAGACGGGAGGATGCCGGGGTAGAGGGAAGTTGGAACGTAAGCTAGTGGGTTCTACAGAGGAAGGGCTTTGATCTGCTGATCAGAAGGTTTGGGCCAAGCCCAGGAAAAGGGATAGCAGCAACATACGTTTGTTTATTCATTTGCTTACTTACAACAAACGTTTATTCATTATTTACAATGCAACAAGCATTAACCTAGGTGCTAAGGAGAGAAAAATGAGTAAGACACAGTTTCTTTCCTCAAGGAAATCACAGTCTGTTGGCAGAGATAAGTAGTAATGGTGCCTAATATAGGTAACACTTGCTACCTGCTCCAAGAACAAAGTTAAGCAAGTGATTAAGTTAAGCAATGCTTAGAGGTAGAGGATGTAAGAATGGCCTTAAAAAATGTGTCTTCTGAGATGAGTTTGAAGGATAAATGGAGTAGGAACTTGCCAGATTGAGGTAAGAAGCCTTCCAGACACAGCCCAACAATGCAGCAAAGCCCAATGCTTGACTAACTGGGGCACACAGGGAACACTGCAAAGTTTGGTTTGGATCCTAGAGTGGAAAAGGGAAATAAAGAGAAAAGATTGGTGAGATGAGTTGGGATAAACCTAGGAGTTTGGGCTTAATCCTGAAGCACTGAGGCGGTGTTGAAAATGTTTACACTGGGAAGTTAGGAAAGTAAATATTAGTAGGATGGAAGGATCAGAGAGGCCCTGGGCAGAAATCATAATGTGGGTGACTCCCAGGTTTCTGGCTTGAGTAACTGGTGCCATTCCCAAAATAAGAGAGGCAGGAGGAGAAGAGTTCCAGAGGAAAATGATGAGTTCATTCTTGAGTATGTTGAAGGTTATTGCAGGGTACCTGTGATGCTCTTGCAACCCCATCCCCACCTTGAAATCCTTCAGAGGCTCCCCGTTCCCTTTAGTCCTGGCCTGGCCTCCAGTGTCTTCTCTCAGCCTTGCCTTCTAATGTGCTTGCTGCAGCCTGAGCAGCTTCGAGTTTCTAGAACTTGCCAGGTTGTGTTCTACATCTTTGAGCCTTCAACTAGAACACCATTTCCCTTCTCCTGCCTTCTGCCTGGCCAGTTGTGGCTCATCCTTCCAGACTCACTCAAGATATAACATCTCTGAAGGAGGCTTCCCTGACATTGTGTACCACCACCCCCAGCAAGGGCTAATACCAACTGTCAACAGCTACATACTCACCCCTACTTGACTGTAATGATTTGCATCCATGTCATCTCCTGTACTACTGTGACATTCCCAGACCACCCCTCATTGGGCAGGTGGCATCTCTGTATCCCTTTTGCCTGGCCCAGATGGAAATTAGGACATCAGTAAATGTAAAATGAACAAATCCAGATGGGAGCATCCAACAGAGAGTTGGAAATTCCAAAAAAAGCAAAATGAAAGGCACCAAAAAAATGCATACAACATTAACACCTTATGTCTACCATTCACTCCCCCCGCCACCCCCGTCCTCTTCCCTAAGCACTACATTATCTAAAGCCTAGATGTTCAATCATCCAAGCCCATGGCTGTTGGCTTGATTATGTGTCTGGAATGGAACAGAAAGGGAGGAGGAGTGCAGAGGCCCAAGGAGGAGCATCAGTGAAGGTTTGGAGACTGACCTGGAATTCCTAGCCATCATGGGTACAGTTTACATGAGAGGAAGCCTGGCTTACACACCTGTTTCCTCTTTCTAAGCTCTGGCCCCTATTTTCTAACACCATCTGGTGGCCACATCTGTAAATAACAAACTCCTCAGGAGCTGAGAGAGCTTCTATAAGGCAAAAGGTCCAGGGATTGGCCTCAGAGGGCTATGTATTACAGCCCCAACAAGTTTATATGTATATGAGATTTGCCTTTTCTGATGAGACACTCCAAGAGCTTTTGACCAGAATCTTAAGAACTCCTATAGCCTCCAAAAGGTTTAGAATCCCTGCTACAAAGGATTGATTCTTTTTTTCCCCAAGTGAAATCCTATGAAGAATCATACACATGCTAAAGAAGCAGACCTAAATCCCTGCTTGCTCAGAACCTCACTCTCCAATTTCCCAAAGCATCTACAGAGAACCTGGAATCTAGTTTGAAAACCACTCTTGTGAAACGAAGGTCTTGTAGAGCATCGGGGCCAGATGGGCCCTTAGAAATCATTGTGACGTACTAGGTCCCACCTGAGAGAGGAGGTTTGGTGATACACACAGCACGTATCAGTAGCAGTACTGGAACCTAACACAAGTCTCCCCTCTTGTTTCTCTTCTCTTTTTACTGCTTGCCTTATTGCCCAAAACCTAAATTTAAAAATGTACTAATCAAAACTTTTTCTATATATGGTTCCCAAACAGGAAACCATTCTTCCTATAGATTTCTAGGTCTCTGGAAAGAGATCTTTCCCCTCAAAATGCCTCTTAACCAACCATAAATCATGGTAGAAAATAAATCTAGAGCTTACGTTTGAATAGTTTGTTGTTTGTGTTGGGGCGTGTGTTTTTTTGAAACAGGGTCTCATTCTGTTTACTAGACTGGAATGCAGTGGTGCGATCATAGCTCACTCTAACTTTGAACTTCTGGGTTCAAGCGATCCTCCTCCCTTAGCCCCACCAGGAGCTAGGACTACAGGTGTGCAGCACCCTGCCCAGCTAGTTCTTCTTCTTTTTTTTTTTTTTTTTTTGGTGGCAATGGAGTCTTATTGTGTTCCCAGGCTGGTCTTGAACTCCTGGCCTCAAGTGAACCTCCCACCTCAGCCTCCCAAAGTGCAGGGATTACAGGCATGAGCCACTGCACACTGCACCTGACCCAAATAATTCTTTTCAACTTACAACATCAATACCCATGGGCTAGTTTCACAGTGGCAGAATAGACTCAGAAAGGTAAAATGACTTGTTTGCTGTTTCCTGTCATCAACTTAAAGGTTCTTTCCACTGTCTCACAACATTTGTGTTCGAATGTGCATATTCTGCGGTACTTAAAACAGTGAACAAATAGGCAGTCCATCTGGCTTATTGATACTTGTTCAGGGAGTGGGGGTTATAACCCCTGCTATTAACTGCCATTTGGAGATGGGGGACAGATGAAGTCTAACATTGTTTAAACATTCATATACTAGAGTCTGAACAACCTTCAAAATATGCTTTTAGTCACCATTTTACAGATGCCTAAACCAAAGTATAGAAAGAGAAAGTGCTTTGCCTCAAGGTCACACAGCTAGTAATTGTCTCACCCTCCTGCCCTTTCCCTTCTTTCTCTTTTAGGAGTGCCAGCTTCTCTCAGGGCACCAGAGCCTCTTTTCTCATGAGGAGTGACACAGCTGTACAAAAACTTGCCCAGGGCAATGGACACTGTGTCAACGGGGTCAGTGGTCAAGTCCATGGCTTCTATAGCCTTCCCAAGCCGAGCCGGCACAATACAGAATTCAGAGACAGTACCTACGACCTCCCCCGCAGCCTGGCCTCCCATGGCCACACCAAGGGCAGCCTCACAGGCTCCGAGACAGATAATGAGGATGTGTACACCTTCAAGACGCCCAGCAACACCCTGTGCAGGGAGTTTGGGGACCTCCTGGTAGACAATATGGATGTTCCGGCCACCCCACTCTCAGCCTACCAGATCCCTAGGACATTCACTCTGGACAAAAACCACAATGCCATGACAGTGGCCACTCCTGGGGACTCAGCCATAGCTCCCCCACCCCGCCCCCCCAAGCCAAGTCAGGCAGAAACACCTCGATGGGGCAGTCCTCAGCAGAGACCGCCAATCAGTGAAAATAGCAGATCTGTCGCTGCCACCATCCCCAGACGCAACACCCTCCCTGCAATGGACAACAGCCGACTTCACCGAGGTCAGTATAAGTCCTAGCTGAGACTCAGAGGGAGGAGGAGGTAACACAGGGGTTCTCAATAGTTTGATGGTCCTTGGTCATCCATGGCCGAGGGGAACTTACGAACCACCTAGGTCACTGATACTCAAAAACATAGGTGTCTTCTACCTAGATCCCTTACCAGTTGGTCCTCCAGCACTGGAGGCTGTTAGTAGTAGTTGTATAACAGCTAGCCCCGGAGAAGTTAATGTTCTTCTAATGGAGAATAGGACATTCTTGATTAACCACAGTATAACATATTATGGGTTTAGAAGTCCAAATCATTGTATTTTATTCATTTGTAAATCAAATCAAAGATTTAAAAAATAAATTCAGAAGATCAGTCCAAACTGGAGTGAAACCTGTGTGGACTAACAGACTGTTAAAGCAAAACGAGGTCTTAATATTTTCTAAATCATACTTGAATCTCTTTGGTTGAAGTCAAAACTTTTATTTGAAATACCTAAATTCTATTGTTACTTGTTTTCCACTGAGAGTATTCCAACTCTGCATGTAACCTCCTCTGTATGATGAAAAAATAGAACAATATTAATTCCTTTCATTTTGCATCTTGCTTTATGGTTTGCAAAGCCTTTTCTTGTCCATCCTGTTGTTTAAGCCAGGCAGAGAGGTTGGTGGGACAAAACCTCCTTGTCTCCATCTCACATGAGGCCAGTGACAGTTAAGAGACTTAAATAGAGTTGCAGAGTCATTGTCCCAGAGATGAGACTCAGACCCTAGAGTCCCAGCTCCTAGTTTAGACCTCTTTGCCGTCTTTCAGTCCATCGACAATTTGAGCAGTCATACTGTGCTTTGGAACTGAGATGATAAAGACATACATAAAACATGTTCCTGCCCTTCAGAGCTTACATCTCATTGGGAAAATAAAACCAACACATATAAATCAGGACAAGTATTGTTACTGTGGTGTTCAGAGAAGTGATGGCTGGGGTGAGCAGGACAGGTGAGTGATATAGGAGTCAAAGGAGAGGTGCATAGATGAGGGTAGAGTAGTCAAGGACAGCCTCTCTGCAGATGCTAACATTGGAGCTACATCTAGAAGCCCAGGAGGAATTTTTGAACTGAGGAGTGATGTGTTCGAAGAAATTCCTTATCATTTGGGGTTGAGAGTAGTATCTTCTGGAGTATCAGTAAGACCTTGAACCACACTGGTGAGGGTATGGGGAAGTGTCAACACATGAATCAACCATGAGTACTTATGAATCCTCCTTCCTCTGTCAGCTTCTTCCTGTGAGACCTACGAGTACCCACAGCGTGGTGGAGAGAGTGCAGGCCGGTCTGCTGAATCCATGAGTGATGGAGTCAGCTCTTTCCTGGTGAGTGTGGGTTAACCAGGGGTCTTCAGGCCGGCCTGGTTAGGTAGAAGGTCACACCTTCTGGAATTAAAAGCACAACCCCAAAAGAGTGATGGCGTCTCCATCTTAGGACCCTGCCCAAGTTCTTGTCTCAGTTGAGAACCCTGCGTTGAGTCTTTGGACAAGTAAGATACAAGTATTCTAGTCTGGAAGAAATGTATGTGCTAAGGTAGACTGGATTACAAGGTTCACCAACCTTGTAGGTAAGCAGAGGATCTAGAATGCAATAGACCCAGGCTGCACGGTGGGGGAACTTCTAAGACAGCAACCTTACCCACGTGGCCTCACATGCAGGAGGGAGGCTGCAGTGTGAGACTCCAGGCAAGGGTGGTACTCACAGTCAGGCTAAGTGGCAGAATTATGGCTTGAGTGCAGGATCCCAGGCTGCCCTCTGGAAGATGCTAACCGCAGTTCTCCAAGGTGTCAGGCAAGAAGACCAGGGCCTGGCTTCAGGCCCACTGAAAAGACAGTGAAATCAGGTAACCAAGGCAGAAGCAGCTTAGTTGTATGTCACGGCACATAGAACAAGAGTTAGAGGAAGGCTATAACCGGGATTGCTGTATCACACAACTCTGTAGAAGCTCTGACTGCAGCTTGGTGGTCCCCTAGGTGCCTGGAGTGAGCCCCAGGTACTTAGAAACCTGGACTGGGGAAACAACTGGCCCCAGACCTCACCTTCCAGAGCCAGGACTCCTAATATGCTCCTTGTTCTGATCCAGGGCCTGAGATGCTGACCTGCCAGTGGTGAGTCTGGACTTGAGGTGGAGGGCAGGTCCTGAACCAAACCTACAGTCTGTGGGCTATGCTACCCACAGTGTTGGTCAGGTGTCCAGAAAGCCAAGTGGACCCAGTCACCAAGAATATTTTATACTCTAGATTTATCAAAAATTATTAGTGGATGCCAAAGGATCGTGAAGGCTTGAAGGGGCCCACAGACCTCATATATTCTTGTCTCCCACTCTGCTTCCTGTTTTTTATTTTTTATTTTTTGAAACAGAGTCTTGCTCTGTCACTCAGGCTGGAGTGCAGTGGCGTGATCTTGGCTCACTACAGCCTTGGCCTCCCAGCTTCAAGCGATTCTCGTGCCTCAGCCTCCTGAGTAGCTGGGACTACAAGCATATGCCACCACGCCCAGCTAATACTTTGTATTTTTAGTAGAGAGGAGGTTTAGCCATGTTGGCCAAGCTGGTCTCGAACTCCTCACCTCAAGTGATCCACCTGCCTCAGCCTCCCACTACTCTGCTTTCTTATTTGGTCTCCCCAAGGTCTCCCTTACAGCTTCAAAGTATAGCTAACCCAGTCATGACTTGTCTTGCCTCGTTTACAAAGTCTTACCCCCTTCCTGTTTCTTCTTGCTAGTAACAGCTGTATTTCTTTCACTGTTCCTCTCCCTAGCCAGGGAAAATGATTGTGGGCCGATCGGACAGCACCAATTCTGAAGACAACTATGTGCCCATGAATCCAGGTTCTTCCACCCTGTTGGCCATGGAACGAGCAGGTGATAATTCCCAGAGCGTCTACATCCCAATGAGCCCAGGGGCCCATCACTTTGACTCACTTGGCTACCCATCAACAACCCTTCCTGTGCACCGAGGCCCCAGCAGAGGAAGTGAGATCCAGCCACCCCCTGTCAACCGCAACCTCAAACCTGATCGGAAAGGTAAGTCCATTCTTTTTTTTTTTTTTTTTAATAGGAGTAAATACATTTTAATTATTGCCGTAAGGTTAGTAGGAGAGTAAATTAGACAAATGTATTATATCATGGATAACATTTTACAATAAAAATTGTATTTTAATGAAGGTCAGATCTGCCCTACAAATTAAATTCTAGTTATTCTATTTATTTTTAATTAAAAAGTGTACATTGGGCCAGGCGTGGTGGCTCATGCGTGTAATCCTAGCGCTTTAGGAAGCCAAGACAGGTGGATTGCCTGAGCTCAGGAGTTTGAGACTAGTCCGGGCAACATGGTAAAACACCGTCTCTACTAAAAATTACAAAAAATTAGCCGGGCATGGTGGCGCATGCCTGTAATCCCAGCTACTAGGGAGACTGAGGCACGAGAATCACTTGAACCCAGGAGTCGAGGTTGCAGGGAGCTGAGACCGTGCCACTGCACTCCAACCTGGGTGACACAGTGAGACTACGTCTCAAAAAAAAAAAAAAAGTGTACATTGTATTACATATTGTATACTGAGTTACGGATTCTGCCACCACCAAATGGTCTTTTAAAAATACAAAAACGTGCATTACCCATAGGTGAATTACAATGAATTTCCCAAAAACAATTTGGCAAAAGGCTAAACAATTTCAAATACAATTAAAAAGTCCTAAGTCATAAAGGCACTATTATTTCTTTAAAGATCTTTTTTTTTTTTTTTGCCATTTGTCACCTGTACTTTATTTTATTTTATTTTATTTTTCTTGCAGAGGGGGATTTGGCAGGGTCACAGGACAATAGTGGAGGGAAGGTCAGCAGATAAACAAGTGAACAAAGTTCTCTGGTTTTCCTAGGCAGAGGACCTTGCGGCCTTCCGCAGTGTTTGTATCCCTGGGTACTTGAGATTAGGGAGTGGTGATGACTCTTAAGGAGCATGCTGCCTTCAAGCATCTGGTTAACAAAGCACATCTTGCACCGCCCTTAATCCATTCAACCCTGAGTGGATACAGCACATGTTTCAGAGAGCACAGGGTTGGGGGTAAGGTCACAGATCAACAGGATCCCAAGGCAGAAGAATTCTTCTTAGTACAGAACAAAATGAAGTCTCCCATGTCTACCTCTTTCTACACAGACACGGCAACCATCCAATTTCCCAATCTTTTCCCCACCTTTCTCCCCTTTCTATTCCACAAAATCGCCATTGTCTTCATGGCCCGTTCTCAATGAGCTGTTGGGTACACCTCCCGGACGGGGCGGCTGGCCGGGCAGAGGGGCTCCTCACTTCCCAGTAGGGGCGGCCGGGCAGAAGCGCCCCTCACCTCCCAGACGGGGCGGCTGGCCGGGCAGGGTGCTGACCCCCCCACCTCCCTCCCGGACGGGGCGCTGGCCGGGCGGGGGGCTGACCCCCCCACCTCCCTCCCGGACGGGGCGGCTGGCCGGGCGGGGGGCTGACCCCCCCCACCTCCCTCCCGGACGGGGCGGCTGGCTGGCCGGGCAGAGGGGCTCCTCACTTCCCAGTAGGGGCGGCCGGGCAGAGGCGCCCCTCACTTCCCCGACGGGGTGGCTGGCCGGGCGGGGGGCTGACCCCCCCACCTCCCTCCCGGACGGGGCGGCTGGCTGGGCGGTGGGCTGACCCCCCCACCTCCCTCCCGGACGGGGCGGCTGGCCAGGCAGGGGGCTAACCCCCCCACCTCCCTCCCGGACGGGGTGGCTGGCCGGGCGGGGGGCTGATCCCCCCACCTCCCTCCCGGACGGAGCGGCTGGCCGGGCAGAGGGGCTCCTCACTTTCCAGTAGGGGCGGCCGGGCAGAGGCGCCCCTCACCTCCCAGACAGGGCGGCTGGCCGGGCGGGGGGCTGATCCCCCCACCTCCCTCCCGGACGAGGTGGCTGCCGGGCGGAGACGCTCCTCACTTCCCAGACGGGGTGGCTGCTGGGCGGAGGGGCTCCTCACTTCTCGGGCGGGGCGGCTGCCGGGCGGAGGGGCTGCTCACTTCTCAGACGGGGCGGTTGCCAGGCAGAGGGTCTCCTCACTTCTCAGACGGGGCGGCCGGGCAGAGACGTTCCTCACATCCCGGATGGGGCGGCAGGGCAGAGGTGCTCCCCACGTCTCAGACGATGGGCGGCCGGGCAGAGACGCTCCTCACTTCCCAGATGTGATGGCGGCGGGGAAGAGGCGCTCCTCACTTCCTAGATGGGATGGCGGCCGGGCAGAGACGCTCCTCACTTCCCAGATGTGATGGCGGCCGGGAAGAGGCGCTCCTCACTTCCTAGATGGGATGGCGGCCGGGCAGAGACGCTCCTCGCTTCCCAGACAGGGGGGTGGCCGGGCAGAGGCTGCAATCTCGGCACCTCGGGAGGCCGAGCCTGGCAGATCACTCGCGGTTAGGAGCTGGAGACCAGCCTGGCCGACACAGCAAAACCCCGTCTCCACCAAAAAGATACGAAAACCAGTCAGGCGTGGCGGCGCGCGCCTGCAATCGCAGGCACTCGGCAGGCTGAGGCAGGAGAATCAGGCAGGGAGGTTGCAGTGAGCTGAGATGGCAGCAGTACCGTCCAGCTTCGGCTCGGCATCAGAGGGAGATCGTGGAAAGAGCGGGAGAGGGAGACCGTGGGGAGAGGGAGAGGGAGAGGGAGAGCGGAAAGGTAAGTCCATTCTTTCCCCTGTCGCATCTCTGGACAGTGGCTAGGGACTCTTTCCATTTGCTTAGGGGTCATGTGGATCCTGGACTTGAGAGGTGTGACTTGGGGCAAATCATGTAAAATCTGCGTCTCAGTTTTCTTATCTGTCAAATGCAGATGGTAATTCCTACCTCCCAGGTTTGCTGCAAAGGAGAGCATCTAGGATAGTACTTTGGTACATAGCAGGCGTTCAGTAAAGTCAGCTTTGTGCCCCCTGCATGTAGACCAGGCAAGTTCCTCGTCTGCTACAATCTTACTCTCCTGGCATTGGATCAGTGGCAAGGATTCAAAGGGAGGAGTAGGATAGCTAGGCAGAGATAGCCCCCTGTGGGTCTGGCCAACAGGGAATTCAAATCTTAGCATGTGGAACTGAAGCCCTCAAGTCCTTATGGCATCTACCTTCCTCCACTGTGGCTTGCACTGACCTGGCCAGGAGCAGCAGGGAGTAGTCACAGTGACCATCTACACTTCAAATATGGTCTCTTGGCTGGGCGCCATGGCTCACGCCTGTATGCCTGTAACCCCAACACTTTGGGAGGCTGAGGCGAGTGGATCACCTGAGGTCAGGAGTTCGAGACCAGCCTGGCCAAAATAGTGAAACCCCGTCTCTACTAAAAATATAAAAATTAGCTAAGCATGGTGGCAGGCGCCTATAGTCCCAGCTACTAGGGAGGCTGAGGCAGGAGAACACTTGAACTCAGGAGGCAGAGGTTGCAGTGAGCTGAGATTGCGCCGCTGCACTCCAGCCTGAGCAACAGAGCGAGACCCCATCTTAAAAAATACATATATGTATGTTAATATATAAATAGTATATTTTTATAAATAGTAATATATTAATATATAAATATATTTTTATATATAGTCTCTTATTTTTAAATGAAGTCATAAATTGAGGGAGAAAAATCTGTTGTCAAACCCTGTGTCCCCACTTTTGATTCTGAAAATATAATTACCATAGATACAGCAGAAAGAATATATAATTTGGAATCTGAAGACATGACTTCAAGGCTCATCAATATGGGCAAAGATTATACAAGCTCGCTGAGCGTCAGTTTCCCTGTGTGAAACTGGAATGACTTTGCAGGCCTTTATAAACATGCTCATGTGTTATATATAAGGTGTGTATGTGTAGCATTATTATTACTGGCTGATTACCAGACTTTCTTTTCCTGCTCCAGCAAAGCCAACACCACTTGACCTGAGAAACAACACCGTCATCGATGAACTCCCCTTCAAGTCACCTATCACCAAGTCTTGGTCTAGGGCCAAGTGAGTGCCTATGTGTGGGGGTGGGAGCTTGGAGTCGGGCCATTAGGGAAAATGAGTGATATGATAGCTGGCCTGTGGGCCGGGACAGCTGGATTCTGATGCTAACGCTATCATTAGCTGATCATGTCTCAATGTCTTGTGGCTTGGTTTCCTCAGCTGTAAAAGAGAATAATTATACCTGCCCTATATCAGATCTTAATCTGATGGAGTATGCAGCTCTAATGGCTGAGGTCTGGGTGTGTGAGGGTCAGGGCCCAGCTGGAGGCTTAGAAACATGGCAGCAGCCATGCAGCTTCCCCAGTGTTAACTCTTCCTTCCCACAACAGCCACACCTTCAACTCCAGCTCCTCCCAGTACTGCCGCCCCATCTCCACCCAGAGCATCACCAGCACAGACTCAGGAGACAGCGAAGAGAACTATGTCCCTATGGTGAGTCCTTCGGGCTTCGCTGGAATGACGCCTTTCAAGTCCCCTGGGACCCACCGCTCAGTTCCCCACTTCCCAGCTTAGCTAACTCACCTCAGCCCAGGGACTCCTTGTATTATTCATGATTTAGTCTCCTGCTACAAACCCTTCTTAAGCACCTGTTTATCAAGCAGTAGGAGTTGTCGTCAGATGTAAGGAAGACATGAGACCTGTCCCAATGAAGTCATGGTCTTCAAGAGCAGGGGCCTGCCTCTCATGACAGTGACATGGGTGGCATGATCTGTGCCCTTGGATAGGCAGTGCTGGAGGTATCTCCTCAGTGGTGAGAGGCATACGTGCACATAACTCACTTTGGTGAGGCCATAATAGGGCTATCAACACAGGCAGAGGAGGATATTTCTTCCCTGAGATTTCCATTAAGGGCGTAACTGCCCAGCACCTGGTAGTCACTGCATAGATAGTGAAAGAATGAATTAACCAACCAATAAAGCAGCCAAAAAACAGAACACAGGACTATCACCTTCTCATTAGAATAAGACTTCCAGAAAGTTCTAGAGGAGGTGGTGCTCTGCTAGAGCAGGAGCCTGGATGGACAGGATCCTAGAGCGTGTCATCTGAAGAAATGCGGGCTTTGTGCAGCCTGGAGATGAAGCCACCCTCTTCAGATCTTGGAGGAGCTAGGCGGGGGAGCAAGCTGCTTTGGGGTGACTACCCCACTCTAGGCCACAGGTGGGAGTTTCACAGGGGCTGATTTGGTGCGACAGAAGAAAACTTTCCAGTGCATAAAGGAAATGTGCTCCTTTCTTAAGCGCCAGCAAGCAAAGGCTGGATGTCTCAGGAGAGCCACTGTTGATGAGACTTGGCCTGATGTGCTGTAAAGGAGGCAGTGTGGTACAGGGGTTAGCACAGGTTTGGAAGTCAGAAAACAGACCTGATTCCCATCACTCAACAGCTGTGCAACCACAGGCAAAGTCACTTCTCTGAAAGTAAAGTGAACCACAGTTTCATCTTTGTTTTAAACAGTATCAACAGTAATCATACCTACATTACAGGATTGTCATGAGGATTAAAATGAAAACATGAAAAGTGCTTAGCATGGTGCATGAGTCAGAGTAGGGCTCAGGGAAACAGTGTTCTTACTCCCAGAGGTGTTTTTCTGGGTGGTTGGTTAGTCTGTTTTCTGCACTCACTCACAGTTTTTTCCTCCTCGTGACAGCAAAACCCAGTGTCTGCATCTCCCGTTCCCAGTGGCACGAACAGTCCTGCCCCTAAGAAGAGCACCGGCAGCGTTGATTATCTGGCCCTGGACTTCCAGCCGAGCTCCCCAAGCCCCCACCGCAAGGTGCCTGGAGTAGAGTTGGGGGGCAGTAAGAGTTCTCAGGGTCTCGAAGGCAGAGATCATGGAGGCCAGGGTGCCTTCAACACTGAACAGCAGCACTCAGCCTCCCTCCTGCTCCAGTACCCAGCTTTTATGATGCATCTTTAGTCATAGAGCTTTCATCTAGGTCTAAAGACTCCTATTCCTGCTCTCAGAGCACAGTACCCTTAGTCAGAGAACCTCATCAGTCAGCCCATTCCCCGTGTTGTAGAGATGGGCGAATGAGTGCACAGAGATCTGATTGTCCTAAGGTTACAAAGTGAATCAGCAACAGATCCAGGAATGAGGATACTGCCTCCTGGTCCTGGGCTCTCGAGTGGGTCCCAGAGCCCTGCTGTCGATACATCAGCCTTCAGAAGGGACTTCAGGCCTGGGAAAGCCTCCCCAGGAGGTATCCTTAGCTAAGCAGTCTAGACAGAAGGGTGCAGAGCTGTGCCTCAGCATGGTTCCCCTTCACAGGGTGGCAGTGAGCACAGCACGTAAAGTCCTGTGGCTGATGCTTGTTTGCACCTAGCAAATTCCTTCCCCTGGATGAGCGACCTGACAGAGATGGGTGGAGGCAGAGATGAAGGCCTGGACCCATCCACCAGGGCCAAGGAAGGGCCTGGGTCCTCCCAGAAGCCGGGAAGTAAGAAGGGCTGGCAGGTGCTGCTACATCCTGCAGGAGGGATGATGAGTTTGGAGTCTGAGCTTTAAAGCCCACATTCAGAAAGAGAAGCCAGGCTCCTGAGGCTGGTCAGTGGCAGGCAGAGGCCATGCTCTTCTCCCCTTCAGACAGCTCAGGAAGATCCCACGCCCACCTTCTTCCTCCCCACCTAACTGGTAACTCACAGCTACTCCCTCTTTCCCACTCTGTCCCCTCAGCCATCTACTTCATCTGTCACTTCTGATGAGAAGGTGGACTATGTTCAGGTGGACAAGGAGAAGACCCAGGCCCTGCAGAACACCATGCAGGAGTGGACAGACGTGCGGCAGTCCTCGGAGCCTTCCAAGGGTGCCAAGCTGTGATGAGAGGGCCACCGCAGAGCCCAGGAGGCAGCGTCTCCAGAGCTGGCCCTTCCCATCTCCCCTCTCCCCTCTCCCGTTGTTCCTCCCATCCACCTCCTCTCTACTCTGCCAGTCTCAGCCTTCAAAGCACTTGACATCAGGGACCCTGAACCCTTCCCCTGGGAAGTGAGGGCCTGATCAAGGCACCTCCTCTGCCCACTCAGGGCCCAGCTGTGATTTTTATCAGTAATGGCCATGCCTCCACCCACCTTAGTTAGGAGCTACTTCCAAAAAGCATCCTTCAGCCTCTTCCTGTCCTTTAGACCTGACTCTCTACCAGATGTTTGGAGGGAAGGGCTGGGGCTCTGAGCCAGATTCCACACCTCACGTTCAGTCACAGCCCTCAACTGTCTTCCCTCCGGCCACTGGGCTACCTCTCCTTCAGTCCCAGAAGACAAGTCTCACCGACCCAGGGAGTCAAGGACCAGCAGACCAAAGTGGATAATGGACTTTTTCATTCCTGTTTTTCTTGGCAGGAGAGAAGCAAGGCCACTAAAAGAGGAGATGGTGGAGAAGGAGGCTCAGCAGTGGTCTTGAGGGGTAAAGGACTTAGATGCCCAGATGAAGAGGGAAAGCTGACATCTGCAGGGAACCCACTTTCAGGCTGAGGCCATGGCAGGACAGCTGCTGTGGGGTGCAGAGGCAGAAGATGAAGGACAAAAGGAAGGGAAAACTGATGGCCAACCTAGAGCAGCAAGGAGCAGGGCTTGGAGCTCGGGTGGTGGAGATGACAAGGACACTGTGGGGTCTGGGTCCCCAGAACTCTGGAGCTACAGGCCACTCTAGGCCCAAGGGCTAGTCCTCTTCCCCCGTCCCCTCAGAGGCCCCCGCCAGTCCCACCTTGAAAGCAGCATACAGGGGAAGGCTTGGATCAAGCTGGGCGACCAAGCACATGGGGCAGGAACACATGGTAAAGGGGTGGGGAATATGGGAGGGAGTGTGGTGTGGATGGGGGTGATTCAGGGACTGAGGGGAACCCTGGGACAGGCACAGGCTGGGCAGAGGCACAGGGCAGTGCAGGGGACTCTGCAGTGGGGTGGGGAAGTGAGTTTCTTTGCAGTGTGCAGTGCAGTGGAAGTCGGGCACAGAGGTAGCAGACAGATGTGAAGCAGTGGTGAAGGCCATGTAGCAAGTGGGGAAATACATCCAAAGGGCCTGGGAGTGGGGGAGTGCCCAACGCAATCCTTGGGGGGTGCAGGGTGGAGCAGAAAGTGAAGGAGGGACACGTACAAGAGTGGTGTGCATGGTGGTGTGACATGAGGACCGTTCCTAGGTTGGGACAGTGGGTCAGGCAGGACAAGGAGAAAGGGCAGAATGATGCCTAGAGGACCACATCAGGCATGGCTGACAGCTTGTGCCCATGGGCTGTGGCATATGTCAGATCGCAGGGTAGGAACGAGTCTGGCCTGGTGCCGGCCCAGTGTTTCCTCAGCTCATCTGCCCTCTGTTGCTCCCTAGCATTCCAGGAGCCATCTTGGACTCTCCTCCCCAGGTTTGAAAGGCCATAGCAGGGACGGGGTGTAGGGCATCACCCAAGGTTCCTTCTCTTAAGCCAAGGGTGGGGGATCTGAATTTTTTTATGTTGACTGTTCTTGACTAAATTTTCAAGAGTTTCAGAAGCAACAGGACAGACCAGACGTTTCATTCTACCCTGGGGTGAACAGAACTTCTTCTTCCCAAACAATGACTTCCTGCCATGTTTGATGGGGACAGCTACCACTGTCCTCTGCCCCCATTCCCGTTTCAGCTCCCATGAGCATGCATAGTTCACCAGACCAATGGCGTAGCCATTCTCTAAGTCCCATCCTGGAAGAAGTTATTTCTTCAAGAGCTGCACCTCTCCTCCTAGCATTAGTTTAGATCAACTCAAGGAGTATTTATTAATGGCTGCTGTGTCCAGTTTCTGGGGTTAAGCACTAAGGACACAAGAATCAATCAGACCTTCTCCCTGAACTTAAGATAGCCACAGTCAGAAAAAGGACAAGGACATGAGACAGTGGTGATGGCCATCAGACAGAGACTTCAAATGCTGATGGAGGGCAGAGGAAGTACTTAGGGAGGTTGGTGTCAGAGGCAGGAGTGGGGTCACGATCAGGGAAGGTGGATTCTAGGAAAAGGGAGTGCCTGAGGTAGGCCTTAGAAGGGGATGAGTCAGATTTTTATAGATGAGGAGGGCAGGGCTTGGGTCCAGTGGAGGAAGAAGGAAAGAGAGGCTTGGAAAGCCTTGTGTCTTGGGAACAAAAGGCCTTTGAGCATATGGGTCCAGCCACTCAGAAGTGCAGGGGCCATGCCTTGGTGTTCCAATGAATGAATGGAAGCAGTGGTGGTAGCTACACTGGGCAGTTGGCAGGGTGCTGGTTCACTCTGCCCAGCCCTGAATGTGTGCCTTGAAGGCCCTCTACAAGGGGCCCCATACAACAGAGCTTTTAACTGGTGCCTTCCCTGTACCCGCAGCAGCCACAAGTGGGCCCAGACTATTGCAGCCTCCCATAAACATGTGAGCATGTTCTGAGTGTGCCATGATCCATGATGTGAGTGGACCTGGCTGGAATCTTCGGAGAGCGACTGAGGTGTTCAAATCGAATCTCCCAGGAGGCTTCCTTCCAGCCCCCGATTCTGGTAACTGCCAAAATCCCTCGGGTGCAAGTGTTGGGGTAGAAATGGAAGGATGAGAGGTGAAATTGACCTTTTGAAAGCAAAGCTCTGGCTCACAGGCCTCAAACTACCAGCCGTATCTAGCATATCCCCACCCTCCACCCACTACCACCTCCAACAAAGGAGTCAACTAAGTTGAAAAAACTGGTCCTTTGGCCTATCCAGGGGTCAAAGTCCACCTCTCCTGGAGGCCTGGAGAGGACTGAGCCCACAGAAAGGGGATACCTTCCCACCCAGCACTGCTTCACACAGGCCCCCTGCCTGTGGCTCTCCAAGGAGCCTTCGTCACCCACTTCCAACTCCACTTCTGCAAGGTTAAGTCAAGTGAGAACGATGAGAAATAGGGAGATGGTGTCTCCTTAGGTCCTTGATCTGCCTGTCTGTGGAATGGGAGGTTGGATTAGCTGTGCTGAGGTCCCATCCACAGCTGGTGCTCAGCTGCTTGAGGGGGAGACTCCCTCCTCTGTAACTAACTTCTTTCTGGGGGATCTAGATGGCCAGGGGTGGGCAGTACCTATCCCCAGTCCCTTCCTAGCTTGACTTTGTTAACTTCTACATTGGAAACCACTAAAGTATGCCCCATTCCTATGACAAAAGCACAACCATTCTGAAGTTACTGGAGCATGGGCTCAGCTCATCCTCCCTCTGGCCCCTTCTGCCATGGGGACATCTCAGCCCAGCACCCCTATCCCATTTCCAGAGCTCTTCCTTCCCCATCTGGGCCTTCATAAAATGCAGGGGGAAGCCAGACTGGCCTCAGGAGCTCTAAAGCCCTTCTGTGGGGGGGGGGGGGGGGGTCGTCTTTTTGGGACTAGCCCTGCTCTCTTTCTGGGACTAGCCCTGCTCTTTAGGACCTGGGCCCACAACGGGCTACCTGCTGAGGGGGTCCCCAAGAGATCCAGGCTGTCGTGTGATTTCTGGTGGCATGTGTTGTGTATTTGTTGGCTACTTGTGTCTTGAAATCTAGAATTATTTCACGCAGAATTGTCATTATTTGTCAGGAAGAGAAAATGGGCTAGTGGAAGCCCAGTCTTGAGTTCTTGTCTTGTTACCATTTAAAATTGACATTTAATTTTCAAATCACTGTTGGTGCCTAATCACTTAAGTTATTAATTTATTCTGTTGTATTCTTTTTTTTTAATTGTAACATATTTAATCCTGTGGGTGGGGCAGGAGTGTGTTCAAGTGGGTCATGTTTTTGCTGTGGTGACACATGGTACAGGCCTGGAGCTTGCAGGTCCCTTTCTACTGTGGTGTTGGAGCGGACAATAAAGTCCACTAGAAATGCACCCCAGAACCAGCTGCCGTGTCCATCTTGTCTTGAGGAGCTTGGTGGTGGAATCCGTTCTCACTCCAGTCTGTTCCAATTTTTGCTTTATTTGGAAATAATTGGATATTTATTTTTCTTGGCTGTGAATAAGAACAAATGCCCTCTACCTCAGAGTCTGTTGTAAAGTGGAAATCATACTAGCATTTACCCATCCATCTTTCTTAGGCGTCTAGAGATGGGTTCTGGGCGTGTCTGTTGCTTTCACAGGTCACTTAGATGTGACATCTTGAGGGTCTGTGACATTGGCCCCAAATTCCACACCTCCATCACAGCAGGCAGCCCCTGGGGAAGGAGGTAGGTACAGGCTTGAGAGCTGCCTCCCAGGTGCATCCTCTCCACGGGCAGCATCACCCAGCCCTCAGTAAGGTAAGTCAGTTAGTCAGTCCACACCTTTACTTACACCACACTTCAGTAGAGGGCTCTTGGCTCCCTGTGGCATCTCACATGTCACTGTGGGGCAGGCTGAGTCCTGGCCTCCCCAGACCCCGTGAGAAAAACCCAGTGGCCATCACAGCCCCGAGTCCAAGGAAGAACCATCTCTTGGAACCATCTCTTGCTAGGCTTTGGAGAACCTACTTTTATTTATTTAAGAACATGGGTGTCTTCTCTTCGGTTAGAAGGGGCTACAGCAGTGTCAGGGCACTTCACCCAACCTGCAGGTGGCTGCTGTCACAGCTACCAAGGCCAACTGCTCCGAGGAGCCCACGGGCTTCCTAAGAGCCCACACTTCACAAGGAACATGAACACCTTTGCAGTAAAATCAGGACTCTAACCACAAGGGGGATGCAAGTGGTGGCTTCTCAGGCACTGAGGCAGGCTGGGGTGGAGGGGCTGTGGGGGCAAAGGCCTCCTGCTGTGAGGAGCTAGCCCCCCACCACCACCATGCAGTGGTGCTTGGTAAGGGGGCAGGTCTTGGTCTCTGTTCTTCTCAGAAAGGTACAGACAGTGCAGGTACCCACCCCCATATGAGAAACAAGAGGAGACACTGCCCCCCCCCTTTGTGCAAGGCTTGGATCCTGCTGTGCTTTATACCGTACAGCAGTCGGAAGGAAAATAGTACTTAGTACTTGATGTCAAAACATTAGAGCTGAGGTCTAGCCCTGTTTCCTGAACATCATCAGATCTTCCAGCATGGGGAGGCTGCTAGGGAAGGAGGGGGAGGCAAAGACCCGTGTGTGCCCATCTTAGCTGCTTCAAGTTAACCAGGACACTTGGGTGTAAAGTTTTAATGGGACTGATCCCCAATGAAAGTGAAAGGGACTTAGGTCTCACTTCCATATCTGAGAGAATCTCTGTGTACCCTTCATCAGGCGGAGGACTAAGGTGCCATGAGCTGTACCATCCTTCCTCTTGGTAGGGCCTGCCTCCACAGCTTCCCTCAGGCCCTACCTGGCTCCTGGAGGGAAGGGGTCAGGTTGGCAGCAGGTTCACATTAGAAGACCAGTCTGTGGAAGTCACCGCCATTGCCACCGGCAGGATTGCAGCCCCCTGGAGAGCCTTCATCCTCATCCTTGTCTTCATCAAAGCCCCTCCCCCAGTGCGGAGATGTGGGGAGTGCAGAGATGTAGGCTGCCCTGCTCCGGGCCTCCTTCTCCTGCTCCTGGAAACACAGATGAGAGGAAACTTTTAGAATTCACACCCTGAAGCCAGAGTCTACCCAGCACAACGACACCTTCAAAAGACCCCCCTCCTCTCAATAAAAACTCTAGTCCCTGAGCCAGCTGATACTAGGGTGTGACTAGCTGACAAGGGCCTAATGTGGTACCGAGAGGTCTGGCGACTTCGAGGGTCATATCACACCACACGGGAACCTGTCCGCAGGCTTCATGATCACGAGGAATGGGCTCTGCATATGAGAAAGCCCATCCTCCTGCTGCCAGGACGTCAGCCTCATGGCGATCCTTACCCGCCACCCTGCCTCCATCTGGACAGCATGGCAGAAGCTGTCCCTGAGAGCCTGACTCAGCCTCGGGCCCCTCCCTGGGCTACTGCTGGTAACACAGCGCATAGGCTGTGTCCTTGGGGAAGAAGGAGTTGATGTTGGTGACACCTGGTCTGGTGTCCCCACACCAGTTGCTGTATTCCCCCGCACAAAACACAAACTCCAGGCACTGGCACCCATCCCACTGGTCAAAGCCCATGCTGTTCCAGCTGCTCAGTATGCCAGTGCCACCCTTGACTCTAGGGAGTCACACAGGAGGCTCACGTGGGTAGTAGGACCCCCCCCCCCACCACACACACACCCGAAGCATCCTCTTCCCCCTCAGACTCAACTGGTCCCTGTACTCCTCCTTCAGCACACTTATTAACTGCATTAATGGGGTTTTCTAGATGGTATAGAATCATGTCATTATCTCATCCCAGGAGCTTCTTAAGCTGTTAAGCAACTTCAGCAACTCTCAAGATGATTGATAGATACAAAAACCAATGTGCAAAAATTGCTAGCATTCCTATACACCAACAAGAAGCAGGGAGCCAAATCATGAACAAACTCCCATTCACAACTGCTACAAACGGAATAAAATACCTAGGAATACAGCTAACAAGGGAAGTGAAGGAGAGGATACAAATGGAAAAACATTCCATGCTCACAGATAGGAAGACTCAATAGCATGAAAATGGCCATACTGCCCAATGTAATTAACAGATTCAATGCTATTCCCATTAAACTACCATTCACAGAATTAGAAAAAACTATTTTAAAATTCATACGGAGCCAAAAAGCCCATATAGCCAAGACCATCCTAAGCAAAAAGAACAAAACTGGAGGCCTAATGCCTACCTGACTTCAAACTATGCTGTTTTGCTTACTGTAGCCTTGTAGTATAGTAACTGGTATAAAAACAGACACATAGACCAATGGAAGAGAATAGAGAACTCACTCAGAAATAAGACTCCACACCTACAACCATCTTCAACAAACCTGACAAAAACAAGCAATGGGTAAAAGATTCCCTATTTAATAAATGTTGCTGGAAGAACTGACTAGCCATAGGCAGAATGTTGACATTCGACCCCCTCCTTATACCTTATACAAAAAATTCACTCAAGGCGGATTAAAGACTTAAATGTAAAACCCAAAGGTATTAAACCCCTAGAAGAAAATCTAGGAAATACCATTCAGGACATAGGCACAGGCGAAGATTTAATGATGGAAACATCAAAAGCAACTGCAACAAAAGCAAACAATGACAAATGGGATCCAATTAAACTAAAGAGCTTATGCAGAGTACAAGAAACTATCAATCATCAGAGTAGACACAACCTACAGAATGAAAAAAAATTCTTGCAAACTACCCATCTGACCTAAGTCCGATATCCAGAGTCTACAAGGAACTTAAATGTCCAAGAAAAAAACAAACCCATTAAAAAGTGGGCAAAGGACATGAACAGACACTTCTCAAAAGACATTCATTCATGTGGCCAACAAACGTATGAAAGAAAAATTCAACATCACTGACCATTAGAGAAATCAAAACCACAATGAGATACCATCTCACACAAGCCAGAATGGTGATTATTAAAAAGTCAGGAAACAACAGATACTGGTGAGGTTGCAGAGAAATAGGAATACCTTTACACTGTTGGTGGGAGTGTAAATTAATTCAACCATCATGGAAGACAGTGTGGCAATTCCTCAAAGACCTAGAGGCAGAAATACCATTTGACCCAGCAATCCCATTACTGGCTATACACCCAAAGGAATATAAGTCATTCTATTATAAAGATACATGCACATGTATGTTCATTGCAGCACATTTCACAATAGCAAAGACATGGAATCAACCCAAATGCCCATCAATGATAGACTGGATAAAGAAAATGTGGCACATATACACCACAGAATACTATGCATCCATAAAAAGGAACGAGATCATGTCCTTTGCAGGGACATGGACGGAGCTGGAAGCCGTTATCCTCAGCAAATTAACGCAGGAACAGAAAACCAAATACCACATGCTCTTACTCATAAGTGGGAGCTGAACAATGAGAATACATGGACACCTGGTGGGGGTGGGAGGGGACCAACACCCACTAGGGCCTGTTGGGGGGTGGCGGGGAGGGAGAGCTTCAGGAAGAATAGCTAACAGATACAGGGTTTAATACTTAGGTGATGGGTTGATCTGTGCAGCAAACCACCATGGCACACGTTTAAGTAACAAATCTGCACATTCTACACATGTACCCTGGAACTTAAAAAATAAACTGCGTCGTTCATTACTCAGTGTCTGTTACTTTGAAGTAAGGGGTTAGGTCTGTCTGGGCCACCAGTATATACCCAGCACTGAGCAACAGATGAATGGGATTTACAAAAAAGACTTAGAGGGGAAATGACTCATCTAAGCCAGTAGTGGGACTGGACTCCCTCCACCAGGAGATCAGATCAAAGGCCCCACGGCTCAGCTCACCTGTAGATAAAGGATATTGTCTTTGGAAATGGCTTCCATCAAGTCCTTGTGCAGGGTGGGCTCTGTCCGGACTCTTGAAGAGCCCGACTCAGCCTCGGGCCCCTCCCTGGGCCGCTGCCGGTAAAACAGCACATAGGCTGTGTCCTTGGGGAAGAAGGAGGTGACGTTGCTGACAGATTCGAAGGAAGAGAAGGACACCCGAGTGTCATTGAACAGGTACCACTGGTTCTCGGGCTCTGGCCTATCGGCAGTTCCCAGAGAAGGGGCAGGGCGGGCAGCACCCTCACGGGCATAGCAGTAGTAGTGACCACTCTCCGAAGACACTCCAGAGTGCACCACCACACTGCAGAGGTCATAGGCCTGGCCACGGCCACCAGCCAGTGGCAGGCGGAGCAGCAGGGGGATGGAGACGTCATCCAGGATCTTGCGGCGCCGCATGGTGCGCAGGTCAAAGGAGAAGCGCAGCAGTGTGAGGATGAGGTAGCGCGGCCCTTGGCTCAGCTCCACCACCTTCTCAGCATCCTGCAGGGAGGCACACGACTCGCAGTAGTAGCGGTTTTCTGCTGTCAGTTTCTCGGGGGACAGGAAGTAGTTAACCAGGTCCAGGACGGAGCGGGAGCCCTCAGAGCCACATGTCTGCTCCCCGGAGGGGATGGCAGCATCCGGGTGGGTCCCCGCTCCCAGGCTGTCTTCTTCCTTTTCCTGCTCAGCCTCCTTTTCTGTCTCCTTCTCCACCTTCTCTTCTTCCTCTTCCACCTCCTCCTCTTTCTCCCTCTCTTCTTCCCCTCTGGTGCTTTCCTCCTCCTCCCCCACTTCTTCCTTCTCCTTTCTCTCCTCCTTCCCTTCTTCCTCCCTCTCTACCCTTTCCTCCTGACTGCTCTGCCCACCAGCTTCCTTGGAGTCCAGGCCTTCGATGTACAGGCTGGTGGGGGGGGTGTCCTCTGTGATGCAGTGTTTCCTTTGCCTCCGAGGACCCACCCTGCCTGGCCCCTGTGCACTGGTTGGTGGGGGCAACTCCCGGGCTGGGATGTCTTCTGTGGGGCGCATCACAGAGCCCAGGCGGCGGCGGCGACAGCGCTCAGGAGGAGGAAAGGCGAGAGAGAGGTCCGTGAAGGCCTCCTCCCGGGAGGAGACGTTGAGGCAGCAGAGACAGCAGATCCGAGTCACTATCTTGCCTCCAAACATTTTTTCCACAGAGGTTGAACTTGGGGCCGGGGGCTCCTCGGGTGGAGAGGGCGAGCTGGACTGCTTGAGTTTCTGGCAGATCCTTGTGCCCGTTTTCTCCTCTTCGTGCAGCCTGGGGCAGAGAGCACAGAGTCACTACATGTACATGTGGGTCCCCTTCCGGGGCACTCAGCTTATCCATGCCCATTTACCTTCCCCAACAGCCACACGTTGAGATGCGCACACACACACGCACACACCAAACACCTACACATCCACGTACATGCTCACAACAGCACACTTGCTACATTCACCCACACGCCCTACATAAAGACTTGCTGGAGCTATGTAATGTGCTCCCATGGCAGTGACAAAGATGCACGGCCTGGTGTGCAGACGTACACAATGACCTCCCAGAGATCACTTCCACTCAGCATCTACCAACTCTCCCTCACACTCAGTCCCTGCCCTTCCAGCACACCCCTTCTCCAAGCCCTCCACATGTTGGAGGCAGCACACTTATTCCCTGGAAGCTGCAACACAGCTCAGAGGTACTGGGCTTGCCCCCAAGGACCCTCTAGACCTGGAGTCTTCGCGTAGCCCTGGCCCCCTTACCGATCCAGCAGGTACTTCAGATACTCCGAGCAGTCCTGCTGGGTGCCAGGGCTGAACCAGGGCGTCCAGGATGCGGAGAGGAAGTTCTCTGGGGAAATGGCAGGCCGCTAGGACAAGGCAGGCGAAAGGCATGGTCAGGAGCAGGAGGCCACTCACCAGACAGCTCTGCACAGGTTAGGCCTGAGGGTCTACCTCATACCCTCGGCCTCAAACTTCCTGGCCTCCTCCATGAGGTCCTCCCCGCTTTCTATTGTCCCTGACCCATCCCAGCCCACATGTCCACGCCTCTGAGCAGGGCTGAGCAGGGCATTGGGCTCAGAGAAATGAACGAGCCTCTAGGAATCTTCTCTTCCTGGCACACCTCAAACATTCTCTCCCTGCCTCCACTCACTGCCATTCTCTCCCGTCAAGATGAGTCCCAGATACAGCGCTGCCTCTTCCATGTCATCTTCCCAACCCTACCTCACTGAGCTTTCCCTTCCCTCCATGAGCCAGGGAGGGATTACTCATCTCTGTGCCCCCACACAGAGCTTTGCATAATCCCTGGCCAAGGGCTTTAGGCTCCATGAGGGCAGAGATGGTGTTTGTTCTGTTCACCTCTGTACCCTCAACAGCTCTCAGGCTGCCTGGCCATGTGGGTACTCAAAAATAACAGCAGAATGAAGCAACATGCTGTGGTGTGACTGTGTCCTCCAAAAAGCATGTGTTGGAAACATAATCCCCAGTGCAGCAGTGTTAAGAGATGGGACCTTCAAGAGAGGATGAGGTCCTGAGCACTCTGCCCTCAGGAATGTATTAATTCCTTATCACAGGCCGTTTGCTTTCCCCAGCAGCCACAAATGGAGACAGGAGCAGGTTCCTGATAAAAGGATGAGTTCACCCCGCTTTCCCTTCTCTCATGCATGCTCTCACACCCTGTGATGCCTTCTACCCACATTATAATGCATCAAGAAGGCCGTCACCAGACACAGCCCCTCGATCTTGGGCCTCCCAGCTTCCAAAACTGAGAAATAAATTTCTTCATAAATCACCAAGCCTCGAGTATTTGGTTTTAGCAGCATAAAATGGACTATGGCAACACCATAATGTGATGGACGGATTGAATTGCCAAAGGGAAAGATTGGGCAGCACAACATGGAACAGGGCTCAAGGGGGCCCACCTTCTCCTGCCCCAGCAGAGCACTAAATCAGCTCTGTATGCCAGCCCGGCCAGGGGCTCAGCAACTGACATGGGAGATGACAGCCAGATGCAGGCAGGTCCTGGGGAAGGGAAAGGTGTCCATGTCGGGGCCTGACCAGAGCTGCCTCTCCACCCCCCTCTGACTGCCCCTATACTCACCTGGCTATGTTCTAGGAAGCCAAAGAGCCACTGCAGCTTGGTCATCAGGGGCTGTGAGTTGTTCTCAGTCAAGCGGAGCACACAATGTCTGAAGCTTCAAAACAAAGCAGGGGCGCCCAGGGTAAGCCATGGGCCCCCAAGGAGTCTCTAGTCACCCGTGTCACAGGCAGCCCAGAGCCTCTAGGCCAAAGGCAGAACAGACATTTCTGCCCCAAAACGGAGCCAGAAGCCAGGGGCTGGGGAGGAGGAGCAGGTGAACAACTCAGCCTGGGGTATCTGAGGTCAGGAACACAACAACAGACATGTTTTAGACAATGAAGGGTACAAAGGTGACCCTTGTAGCCCCTTCCAGCTCTGAGACCTAACTTCAGGACTTAAAGATTCAAATATCCTAAGGTCCTGTGGTCCCAAGATTCTAGGGTTAGGACATGTCACAGGATCCATGCCAATAACATCCCAGCTGCAGCAGCCCCTCGCACACCCTTATTAGCTGCTTCCCTGGGGAAAGGCATTCATCCACCTCCAGAGCAGCAGGCTCTGCTCTGACCTGGGCCCTCCAATCGACTCCTGCAGCCCCTGTCAGGGCCCTGGCCCCTGCCCCTAGAGCAATCTCAAGCTGTTCCCCTGCCTTCCAATGAGGGAGGCAGAGGTCAATGTGAGGAATACGCTAAACGAAGAGGACCCTTTAGGGATGGGTAGACTGGCTCCTAGTGGGAAGGGTCTGATCCTATAGGAGATAGCTCCCCTCCCTACACGAACATTCTCTGGAGCAAGCCAATTCCCAGGCCCCAGCTTATCTCCTGTTCTCACAAGCAGCTCTGTGCGGATTGGCCATGCACTCTCTAAACTCAGCCCACTGCACGGAAGAGCCCTATGCAAAGTGTGGGCCACTTGGCCGGTCTCAGAACAAGGTAAGTTCAGAAGCTGAGTGAGCACTTAGAAACATACACAGCATTCTAACATCACAACCACCATACAAGCACGTGACCATTTTTCTAGTAAGTCGTTTTGTTATATTTTACAAAAGTAATATTCTGCAGCAGACTGGAAATTAGAAAAGAAAAACAAAACTAGTCCTTCACTAGGCGTTTTGAGAAGAACGTGCACCAGCAGCACCTTAGAAAGACTTGGAGATCAGCTCCAATCTCCTCCCACTGAACCTGACGCTCAGAGAAAAGAAACTGACTTGAAGACATACGATAAGCCAGAATCAAAGCTTATTTTCACTGAATCAAAGCTGAAACTTTGATCTTTTAAGTAAGCCATAAGATAGATAGGTGGCCATAGACTATAAAGATTGTGTTTGTTT
Source organism: Gorilla gorilla gorilla (assembly GCF_029281585.2). NCBI lineage: Eukaryota > Metazoa > Chordata > Mammalia > Primates > Hominidae > Gorilla > Gorilla gorilla. The sequence continues at coordinate 86,085,028 of NC_073233.2, read as the reverse complement.
CATTTTAAAAGAGAGAGATGTCTAATACCAGGATGGGTGGGAGTTCTACTCTGGAAGACAAAATCCACCCCCACAGACTCTAGAAGAAAAGTCAGTGATGTCAGCCAACCCAGAGCAGACCCCACTTCCCAGTGCTGCCCAGCCCCTCAAGCCCCTTCTCGAGTTCCCATCCAGTCCTGACCTGCCTTGGCAATGGCCTGAGGCTCTCTGTCCCCACAGACCTCAGGGAATCATGCTGGCAATGCACAGCAAGGCCCACCCTCTCCAACCCCCACCCCCGACACCTTTCCACCTGTCATCAGGGAGCCCAGAGGAGAGAAGCAAGGGCAGACAGGGAGTTCCAAAGCAGCACCTACTCAGACGCCATGAATAAGGCCTGAAGGATGCTGTTGACATAGCATGTGTTGCCCAGGTTGATGAGACCAATCTTGCCCGTGTCTGACTTGGCCATGAGCCGGGGATAGAAACCCGCCAGCTCGCTCTTCTGCGAAGTCCAGGCATCCTGCCCCAGCAGCTGCTTGATGCGGTCCTCATTGGGAACATGGAGGTCCTGAGGAGGGAATAAGCAGGCAGGCAGGATGGTGGGCACCAGGGTCAGCTCAAAAAAATACCACCTCTTCTGGGAGGCCTTCTCAGATACAGCCAACCCCAAGGCCTCCCAGGCACACCCCCCCACAGATGTTCTGGGGTGTGTGTGAATAGTCCCCTGCTTCCAAACCCCTTCAGTTGACATATGGGCTGCCTCCATGGTCTTTCAGGTCATGACTGCCTTAAGGTGGCATAATTCCCATTTTATAGATTAAAAAAAAAATGAAGATTCAGACAGAGAAAATAATTGTCCAGGGTCGCTGTCAGTAACTGAAGAATATGCATGTTCTATAAAAGAGCTCAGGCAATGACAACCCTGGCCCACAGGCCAAATCCAGTAATGTCAGGATGTCAGTGCCAGCCCCAACTCTGGTCCATACTAGCTGTCTGGCGGTGGTGAGGCTCTCTGATTCAGTTTCCTCATCTGTCAGGTGATGATACTCCTACCTTGTGTCAGTTTGGCATCCTACGTTTTCATGGTGTGGGCACACAATGATGTGCCCATGTCCACCTTTTACTTTTAGATTTGCAGAATCAGCTTTCAAGAAGAGAGAGTCACCTCCCCAAAACTCGACCCTACAGTCAGGACAGTGGGTGAATCCCTGGGGTCTGAGGTATGGGTCTTGGTCCTTGGCATGCTTCCCACTCATTATCTGTGTCACATCAAACAGCGGCACCTAAGAATACCACCGAGCACTAGTTCTAATGATGCTAGAGGTATCTTCCAAAGAACAACATCTAAGCACCACATCCTGCTACTTAGAGTTCAGCAACATTCCTAACAGTTCCTCTAGCCCTGTTCTTATTTCCAGATCCTGGTCACAATGCCTTAGATTCGTCCAGGGCTCCACAGAGCTTCAAAACAGCTCAGCATCCAAAGCCCTCGTCTCCCCAGTGCACATCCTGTGGCTCCCACAGAAGGTCTTGCTCACCCAGTGGGGTTTAACACTTTTGCTCATTCACCTCCCAGGATCATTTATCGGATAATTTATCAGAGCAGTCAGTCACTTCTCACAGATGATTTAAAAACACACACACATAACCAAGGAGATGCCAGCAGGAAGACAGATAAGATACAGGCTCAGTATCTTCTTCGTCCCTTCTTTTTTCTGTTCATGATACCCTATCTAATGCCCTCCTCGCCTGCCCCTCCACCCCACAACATGAACGAATAGAGGCAAAAAGGCAGACAGAACCCCACACATCCGTGCACACGCAGAGAAGATGCAAAAATATCCATGCTAGGAACAAAATCAAATGCCATTATTCCCAAAGAAGGTAACTTTGTACTCAGGAAAATAAAAACTTTAAAATAACTTAAGAACCTAATAACGTTACCAGAAACTGATGTGTGATGGCTCCCTTGGCAAGTACCACAGGTCCCAGAGAAACCGCCACAACCTGATACATCTGCCTAAGTCAGAGAACTTTCCAGAACTTATTTACAAAGGCATATGTACAAAAGGATGTACTCATAGAACCCATGCGAAATAATTTTATAAGCAGTAAAATCCTATAATTTGCTGCCTCGCCTCTCAAACTGGCTTGTACCAAGGAGTGTTCGAAGCCACGGAACAAATGTGAAGCCATCTTTTCTAACATTCAAAGAAAAATATGGGCTGGGTACAGTGGCTCACACCTGTAATCCCAGTACTTTGGGAAGTCGAGGTGGGTGGATCACGAGATCAGAAGATCGAGACCATCCTGGCTAACACAGTGAAACCCCATCTCTACTAAAAATACGAAAAATTAGCCAGGTGTGGTGGCAGGCGCCTGTAGTCCCAGCTACTCAGGAGGCTGAGGCAGGAGAATGGCGGGAACCTGGGAGGCAGAGCTTGCAATGAGCCGAGATCACGCCACTGCACTCCAGCCTGGGCAACAGAGCAAGACTCTGTCTCAAAAAAAAAAAAAAAAAATGTAATATTAAAACATGTAAACATGTTTATAATTACAACATACATACTTGAGTCTTTGAGATAAAGTGAGGTTGTAGACAAACTCAGAGCTCATGTCAGGCTACTTTGGGTGAGTTCCCCTCTCTGACGTCAAGTACTTGGGTGGAAGCCCAGATCTAGCCGAGTGGTGCAACCTAGTTTTCAAGGCACTGCTCTGCTAATTTTTCTGATCTCCCTTCCCCCTCACACATTACCACCAAACTAACCTCACACGTTCCCACTTCCATGCCTCCCCTCCGATGCATCCAGAGTGTCCTTTTTCAGTCCCCATCCAGTAAGATCAAACTCCTGTATCCTTTCTCTATGAAGCTTTCCAGGATCTTCTCAAGGCGCGAGGTTGAGAAGGCGGGGTCCTTGAGAAGGACTGTATCTGTATTATCTTATAAAGCCTAACTCCCTGCCCCTGCTGGTACAGGTATGTGCAGACTCCCCTCGTCCCTGATCAGACAATCCATGGGCCCCTACTGTGCAAAGCCTGCATCTCACTCATCATGGGTTTTCCTCAGTGCCCGGGGCAGGGTCCCTCCTCTCTGCCTGCACCTTCATTACAGCATTCTCCTACAGTCCTGCTCAAACAATAACCCACTCATTTGCTCACAGACATCTACTAGGCACAAAGATCAAAAGGACAGGGTTCCTGCCCACAGAAGCTCACTGTTTCCTGTCTAGCAGGAAATAGACAGACCCAGCCACAGAATCTCCAAGCTTTCCTCCTACCTCCCTTTCGATGTAGAAACCCTTGGGCAACACACCTGACACAGCGAAGTCCTCCTCATCCACCTCCACTGTTGGGGGCTCATGACCTATCATGGCAGCCCCTTCCATTATAAGTCAGCTTTCATTATCAAAAAGTTCTTTCTCGTGTTAAGTTTGAAAAACTGAGAAGATCCAAGTAAATAACGAAGTTTTGTTTGTTGTATCTACCAACTGTCATTCATGCAGGATTGTTCCTTTGTGTGTTTTATAATTTTGGGACTATAAACTCATTTTCAGTAGAACTTTACCTTTATGGCCTGATTTATGTCTTTCTACCAGGTTACCCTTGGGTGCTACAAGTTTATGACTACTTTTAATGTGGGGAAGGGCCACAACCCCCAAAATGATATGAATTTGAACCCCTAAATCCACATGAGAGCAGGCCACTGATTACATTTTTTCCCCCAATCCAGAGCCCAGACGAAGCCAGAAAAGTTTCCCTGATGTCTATTTAAAACCATGTGCATATTTTTTCCTAGACCATTCTTTTGCTAATGATACAACCTTTCTTGGGTCCTGGCTTTTAGTGGGCTTCTTAGTGCTAACTCCCTGCTGGGGATAGGCCCTAAGTCTGACCTCCTGTCCCTATCAACTCAAGTCCCTTTGTGACTGAGATTGGCCATCTCAGCCATGCACTTGCCTCACCCCAGAGGAAAAAGAACATTGTTTCTCACCTACCACTCTGGAATTCAGTTCTCTCTTCCTTTTTGGCCCCTGGGGACTCCCCCTTACTTTCTTGCAAGCTCAGCTATGTACTTAAAGTGATGTTTGTTATATTTTAACAAGCATTTCTAGCTGTTTTGTAGCAGGACACTTTTCAGGTTATCTCGTCTGCTGTGCTGCAGATGTAAAAGTCAGATCAAAGGTTCTGCAAGGGCCACCTACCTAGACCCCTTCACCCCACCCGACCTGCCTTCTCTATCAGGCAATGGGGAAGGGCTCTGCCATCCAGACTCCAGCTACATGTCTCACTACCTCTGTGACTTTGCACAAGTCACCAAACTTCTCCAAGTCTCCTTTTCCTCATCTATGAGATTGAAATGAACCGTATTATCTTTGTAGGTTTCTTGTGAGCATCAGAAGACAAAACATACAGGAAAATAATGTCAAGTGTAGCAGTAGCCACAGATGTTAGTCACTGTCAGATCCTAGCAACCTGTCAAGCCCAGCTTGATGAGGCCTCTAAGAAACCCTTTCTTCTTAGAGGCCTCATCTGTCTTCTCTAACTGGAGAAGATCTTTCCTTCCTCTGGTTTCTCACTGCTCTCAAGCCAAACCTTGTAGACATTTTCAAAAGCTGCTCCGACCAGAGTTTCTTGTATCCAAGTGTGTCACCCTCACTAGGCTGCGATCCTCTCAATGGAGGAGACTCGGTTTGCTTCATGCCCATGCCCCCAGTTCCCAGCCTGGGCTTGGTGCAGAGCAGGACATCAGTAAAGTCATGTGAACGACTGTAAATTATCCCTGGTCTGGAGTGCTCACAGTCTGGCAAGGGAGGCAGACAGACAGTGATAACATGTGACAGAGGGATGTACCAAGACTGTGGGAGCCCAGCGAGGCCCTAGCCCAGCCTGGTGGAGGGCATGGGAGTACTGAGAGTGATCAGGAAAGGCGTCCTGAGGGAAGTAACACTAGAACAGAGACTTACAAGGTAAGCAGGAGCTGTCCAGGCAGAGCAGAGAAAGAGAAGGTGTTTTAATTTCCATACTACACTGACAGAGAAGGGTTTACGGTTAGAGAGCACAGTGTGTGCAAAAGCTCAGAGCAGCCATGAGGCAGCCCAGCCCACTTGGGGAACGTGAGTGGCTCAGTGTGCTTGAGGCACATGATGGACCTGGGGAGGTGATGGGAGACAGCCAGGCACCAAATGACGGGGACTGCCACCAAGCTGTGGTATGGCCCACTGGAAGGCCCACACTGGTACCTTTGTCAGAGTGGGGCAAGGCCCAAGTAGGGGACTGTCGCTCACCTTGATGGCCTCCATGACAGGCTCATACAGATCCGGGAAGCCCGGGAACCGGAACACCATGCAGTGGACCAGCTCCGCCAGCTGCTCCAGGCAGCTGGTCCCCGAGTTCGAGTCCTCCTTGACCAGAGAGGCCACCATGCGGGGGATGTGAGGGAGGAGCTGTGGGAGCAGAGCTGGGTCAGGCTCAGCACCAACCCACCCACCTGAGACACGGGGCTGTGGTCCCTGCTGACAGCACGCAACACCCTCTGAGGTAGGGAGGCTTGCCCACCTGACCACTGTCCCCTGACCCAGATGGGGCTCTGAGCTCTGCAGGCAGGTGACTCCTTTTCCCAACAATATGATCTAAGACACCCTGCCTCAGTTTCTTCATCTGCAAAATAGGATGACTGCTCCTCTCCTCACAATCAAAGGGAGGCCAGAGCCCACGATCCAGCTGCTTGGCCTCAGCCAAGTGACCTGCCCCAAGAGCCCAGGGTCAGCAGGCAGGGCCCTTACCAGGGGCAGCAGGCAGGGGCCTCACCAGGGGCAGCAGGCAGGGGACCTTACCAGGTGGAAGGCTTCGTGGGAGTGCTGGAAGGTCAGGAGCATGTACTTGAGCACAGACAAGGCAGCTCCCCGGACGATGGGGTACAGCAGCTTAGAGAAAACCTAGAAGAGAGTCCCTGGTCAGGAGTCCCCGGGCTTGAGCTGCTGAGGCCAAGTAGAATCACAGGCCTGAGAGGGGACTCAGAGACACCCTAGAGTTCAAACCCATGCAGAGGGATAAACACTGAGGTGCTCACAGACCCAGATGGACAGACAGATGGTGAGATGGACAGCAACATAGATTTCTGAGGAATGGATGGACACACCAAAAGTCAGACACACATACTTGGATGAGTAGTCAGGGAAACTAATGGGGAGAATCTGAGGCCCAGAGAGGGGCAGTGAATTCACCCAGGTCACACAGCGAGCTTGGTGGGGAGGCCCAATGCTCTGACCTCCCAGACCTGCACCGCCCCTGGCAAGAGCCTAGTACAAAAGGCTGTAAGTCTGGGCTAGGACAGAGGCACCAACCTTCTCAATTTTGGTGAGCGAAACCTCGATCAAGATGCTGAACTTCTTAACAGCAGCCAGGCCCTTCAGCAGTGCAATGATCCACTTGTCAATGTTCTTCCCCAGGGGCCAGGACACCCAGTCAATCATCCTGGTGAGGGGAGTGACAGTGACACAGGGACAAGGGACACCCAAAATGCTGGGGTGAGGGCAGCCCAGGGGCTATCCGTAATGTCCTGGGTTCCCACATTGACTCACGCCTGCAAAGGGCAGCCCCGGGGTCTGTGGGCTGAACCAGACACGGCTGGGAAATGCACGAGCCCAGCATAGCCACCTGCCAGACACTGAGGCTCCCAGCCCACCAAGAAGGGAGCCAGGCCCTCTCAGCACCCCAAGTCTCGCCCCTCCACACTGGGCTGCAATGCCAGAACAAGGCTTTCAGCTGCTTCCGCCTGGAAGGGCACTGCCCCTGGGCCAGAAGCTTTGGCTCCATCAAGTCCTTGCTGTGTGACCCAGAGCAAGCCACTTCCCCGCTCTGGGCCTCAGTTTCTTCCTCTGTAAAATAGGGATAATACCTCCCTCAGAGGGTTCTTGTATGGATTAAAGAAGATAACAGCAGCTAACCCTTAGGTCGTATTCACCATTGAGCAGGATATTCCATCAACTTTACATGTATCAGCCCCTCTGGACCCCACAACACAGCCTGCCTGTGCGGGCTGAGCACACAGCTGCCATGCAGTCAGTGCTCAGGAAAACAGCCTAGACTCAGCGGACTGTGCTAGAAAAAGACAAAACCATGACAGCAAAGTCATAACAATGATAACGGCGTCTCCCACAGCACAGTTCTAGACACGTTTCGTGGATTATCTTGTTTTACCCAATTTAATCCTCACAACAACCCTAGATGATGGGTTTGGTTATACTCCATTTTACAGCTGAGGAAACTCAAACGGAGAGGTTGAGTAACTTGTCCAAGGTCACACAGGCAAGAAGTGGTAGAGGCGGGATTTGACCTCTAGCAACTTACCTCGAGAGCCCACACTCTTACCCACTAAAGGCAAGGAATCCAGGAAGGCCCTACGAAGACGGTGGATCTGCACACGGGATGGAAAGAATGGCAGAGGGAGGCATGCCAGGTGGACGGGGTCTGCATAGGCAAAGGCCTGCAGGGAGGAGGGGAGCGGCATATTCTGGGACAACTGGACAGGCAGGTGCGTCTAGATCACAGGGAGGAGGACGTTCAGATGAGGTGGGGGATATGCAAGGACTCTGTGAGCTGAAAAGCACCCAAACTCTGCTTCCCATGTTTGCCCCACTCAGAAAGCACCTCGTGAAGCACTCTCACCCTCTTACCCAACCCCAAGGACACCTGACGGCTTCTTATGCCACCACCCACTTCTGCTTTTACAGAGGGGGAAACTGAGGCTGAGAGCTCACTGGCATGTCCAGGGTCACACTGCTGGTACCTGGCCTGACAGCATCACTAGGGCAGGCTCTCTGTGTCCCCCACATCCAGCCCCAGGCAAGGCACAGAGCAGGGCTCAAGAAAGGATAGATGATGCAACACACATGAGGGCCTGGGCCCTCCGACTCCAAATCTAGCCCAGCGTCCCACCCAGGAGAAGGGGCTTCTGAGAGGAAGAGAGGGAGGGGCCCCAGCCCTGATGATGGCTCAGCCTCAGCGTCCCACCTGCTAATGGCAGTCAGCATCTGCGAGTCTGTCACACTGTCATCATTGCTGAGGTTCCGGACAACACCATCCATGAGCTCCAATGGGAGGTGCTGGACCACGCTGGCCAGGGCGCTAGATGGTGGCTCCTCCTCTGGAACAGGGGACAGGGCTGAGCTTAGCAGGGAGGCAGGCCCCTCCCTTCCCCCAGCACACCATGCCCTGCAGGAGCCAACGAACCGGGCTGGGCCTCTAGGAAGCGCACAGCAGAGGCCACCTCCTCTCCTATAGCAAGCAAAGTCTCTGGTTCCACCTAAACTCACTCAACAAACCTTCACTAGCACAGCCTTGGGGCTACTCCTGTGCTGGCCACAGACGAAGCACTGATCAAGAGTGGGTTTAAGGGCAAGGCCTTTAGAAGGGGAAACGCTTGCACTAGAGAAGGTGGGAGGGCTGTGTGGACTGGAGGAAGGAGATACTCCAAGTGGAGCCACACAGAGGCCTAGATGAGAAAGACCATTTCCTTCTCGAAGTCTGTTGTCCTCAGTTCTTCACCCTACCAGGTGCATTCCCTTCCTTTCCCCTGGAGAGCCTCATCACCAGGGAAGGCACACATCTGCTTTCACTCACTTGCACTGTAGTCTAAGTTCCACTGTTGTCAATGGAGGATCAAGATTTTACGTTTCTGAGTCTGCATAGCAGACTCCATCACCTCTCCAGACCCTCACCTCTGCCTGCCCAGGGAACCTTGCCCCTGCTGCCAGGTGCCACCAATCTGTCAACTCCTGGCTCTAAAGTGATAGCTTCTATCAAACTCACCTGACCCGAAGACCATAACGACCCCCACCACCACCTCCCCCGCCCCAAATCCTGTGGCTTGCTCAACTTCCCGTTCCTCCCTCCGGCCAGGCTGACCCGTATCCTTTTCACACCAGTGTGCTCCTCCCTGCGTTTCCAACACCCACTGCAGGAGAGGACCCACAGCAGGTGCTCTAGACAGTTGTGTCACCTACATGAAAGCAGGCTGCAGCCCTCCACCTGAGCATTCGCCGCCTGGCACACTCGTGCCACAGGGGCACCCGCATGCAGAAATCCACACGTACAGCCACCTACCCAAGCGCCCACCCAGGACCTCCGCATGCCCGCGCTCCTGCCCCGGCCGCACACGCACCTGTGCAGGAGATGACTGCGAACAGCTCTTTGAGGCAGGGCAGGATGCCGGCGGGCTGTGCGCGCCACAGCTGCGCCAGGAGCCCGCTCACCTGCTGGGCCTGCTCTAGGAACTCCACCGCGCCCTCCTCGCCTTCGGCTGGGCAGCGGAAGCGGCCGAGGCAACGCACCAGCTGCTGGCAGAAGAGCAGGCGGTGGGGTCCGTCGGGCACACAGCGCGGGTGGCGAGCCAGCAGCCGTGCCACCTGCGCGCAGGCCGCGGGCCCCGGGCGCTCGCACACGGTGCGCAGCACTTCGCGCCGCAGCAGCGCGAACACCTCGTCGGCCGCAGGCCCCTCGGGCAGCAGCTGCAGACCCAGCTGCACGCAGGCGAGCGCGCGGGGGCCCGGGGGGCCAGCGCCACCCTGCAGCAGGCGCAGCACGCGACGCGCGCTGAAGAACTCGGCGAAGACGTCGGGGTGGTGGCGGCCGGCCACGTGCAGCAGCTGGCAGCCCACGCGGCGCGGCAGCTCCTCCGCGCCGCCCACGTAGAGGCGCGCGCCCAGCGCCAGCAGCGCCAGGCACTGCTCACGCTCCAGCGGCTGCCGCGCCGCCTCCAGCACGCGCCGAACCAGCCCCTGCTTCACGCTGACCGGGTATGACGACGTCACCACCGCCTCCAAGATCTTGTCCATGGCGCCCGCGCTGCGGAGGACAGGGAGTGAGGTCACAGCCCGACAACCGCGGGGCTCAAGAGTTCCCGGTGCAGTCCCCGAGTGCTGAGACTTAGGGCAAGCAACTCAAACTTTCTGGGCCTCAGTTTTCTCATCTGTGAAATGGGGCAAGGGCATCATTTCACTGAGTGCTATCCTGATGAAATAAAGCACAATACTTGGCACATAATAAATGCCAGGGGCCTGCGTGGTGACTCACACCTGTAATCCCAGCACTTTGGGAGGCCCAGGCAGCAGGATCCCTTGAGCCCAGGAGTTCAAGACCAGCCTGAGCAACAGCGAGGCCCGTCTCTACAAAAAACACAAACATTACCCAGGAGTGGTCACACACACCTGTAATGCCAGCTACTCTGGAGGCTGAAGTGGGAGGCTCGCTTGGGCCTGGGAGTTCAAGGCTGCAGCAAGTGGAGATCATCCCACTGCACTCCAGCCTGAGCAATAGAGACCCTGTCTCAAAATAAATTAACCCCAGGGACTTGTAGCTATGGTCGCTAAGCGCCTTTAATCGCACAAAGGCTACGTGAGCCTCCTCCCCATCCTTACCCCTTTGCTTCTCTCTCCCCAGACCTCCCTGGTGACCCTGTCCACTCTCAGGGCAGGTAAGAGCAGGATCTAGAAGCTGCTGTCCGGAGTCTCAGCCAAGTCATTTCCATGGGGGAGATGAGATGGGGCACACACAAAAAATCACACCTCTGTGGAGAAAGGGCAAGAGGCCCCAAGGGAGAACCGACAGAGGTCCCAGAATGCCTCGCACTTTCTTTCTGCCTCAACTCCCTGCTCCTTCCCCTACCCCTCGGCTAGACTCCACTTCGTGTGTGTACTGTGCCTTCTGCCTGACACGTCCTTATCTCCTGAGGCCCCCACGACCACCATGCTCTCACACAACCAAGCAAGCGTCTTTTCCTTCAAAGCCTATCTAAAGCACCTGTCCTCAGTGAGAATAGCCCTGGTCCTCCAGGCCGGAATCCATCCCCCACCCTTAATTCCTACAATCAGCTGTGGCCTCTTCCATTACAGCTGGAATCAGTTAGTGCTGGCGGGGTATCGGTCCCAGTCCCCTCCACCGAAGCACAGCATCTCATCTCCGCGCTCCAGCCCTGCACACCTAGGGCTCTGCCTGCCTCAGCCCACACCAGCCCGTCACCCTTGGCTCACCGTGTGCCCTCTGCCCCTGGGCCTTTGTGTATGCTCTTCCCTCCCCCTGCAGACCTCAGCTGAAAGTCACTTCATCAAGGAAGCCTCACCTGATCTCCCTGCCTGGGTCAATCTCTCTTATTAAAAATTAGAACATCTTGTCCTTCTCCTTGGTAGCACTTGTCATGATTTCTTGATTGGGGTCAGCCTCCCCTCCAATGCTGTACATGGTTCTTGAGGGCAGCTTCAGGTTTTGTTCACCACAGTATCCCCAGCACCTAGCACAGTGCCCAGCACACAGGCATTTGCTGGATGAGCAAATGCAGGGTGCAGTGTGAGTTATCTCTACCTTACTCCTCTGAGCCATAATAGCCTTCCTTCTGCCCTTCTCCTCCACCTGGCCTGTTTCCTGAAGCCTTTGTCCCACACCAACCCACTTTGAGCCCTCTCATGCAGGTTCACATGGGCACAGCTTGCTCTCTTAACATCTAACACGTAATGCCTCTCCTGGAGCGCAGAACCATTTCTTTGATTCAATGCCCAATCTAGGCAGGACCTGATGTAAGACTCAGCAGACAATAGGTGTTTAAACTTATGGGCTCAGTAAAAACTACTCTTATGCCTGAGAACTGGAGCTAGAGTGTGGACAAGCCTTAAATTTCTGGGATAATAAGCTGGAAAGTTTTATTCAGAATCACAGATATTCTGGAACCCCAACTATGTACTAGACCCAGTGAGCTCCCTGCTCTGTTCTAGTTCTCAGCTGTGACCTAACCTCCATTGCTGCACGTGTTACAATGCAAAGGGCCCATTTGTTTAAATATCTGTCTCTCTCACCAGGCTGAGCTCCACCAGGAAAGGGCCAGGGTTTATTAGTCCATGGCTAGCATCTCTCATGCCAAGAGTGTGTGCCTCTTAAGAGTTCACTGTTGATTAGAGGTTGTAACCATGGCAGACATCAGTGGTTCCCAAATCCTGGCCTGCTCAGAAGCCTCAGAATGCCTCAGAAGCACCTGGGCACCTGCTACAAGTCCAGATGCGGCCGGGCACGGTGGCTCACACCTGTAGTCCCAACACTTTGGGAGGCCAAGGCAGGCAGATCACTTGAGCCCAGGAGTTCAACACCAGCCTGGGGTGGTGGCGAGCCCAGGAGGTCAAGGGTGAAGTAAGGCAAGATCGTGCCACTGCACTCCAGCCTAAGTGATAGAGTGAGACCCTGTCTCAAAAAAAGAAAAGAAAAAGTTCAGGGTCCACCCTAAGCTTCCTGAATGAGGAAATGAGGGAAATGATGTGTTCGATTCTGGGTTTTTTTGTTGTTGTTTTTTTTTGACTCTTTGAATGTGGCTCATCTGGGATACATTCTGGTTCCCATAAAGGTTACTTAGGCTCTCTGAGCTGGGCACAAGGAAGTTCTCAGAAAATGTCAACTCCTGTTGCTTCAGAAGCAAAGTCCTTGCCTTGAAGGAGCTTCCAGTCTGATGGGGGAGGCAGAAATGTTTGTAAGGGTGCCCCTGCAAGGTATAATCTCAAAAGGCCTATAAAGTGTCTTTAAAAACTGGTCTCCCAGCTGGGCACAGTGGCTCATGTCTGTAATCTTAGCACTCTGGGAGGCCGAGGTGGGGAGATGGCTTGAGCTCAGGAGGTTGAGACCAGCCTGGGCAACATGGCAAAACCCCGTCTCTACAAAAAAAAAAAAAAAAAAAATTACATCAATTAGCCAGGCGTAGTGTCTCACACCTGCAGTCCCAGCTAGTTGGGGCTGAGACAGGAGGCTCACTTGAGCTTGGGAGGCGAAGGTTGCAGTGAGCTGAGATCACGCCACTGCACTCCAGCCTGGGTGACAAAGTGAGTTCCTGTTTCAAAAAACAAAAAAGAAAAAAAAATTTTTAACTCTCCCTTCAGCCCTGGTCCCCTTTCTAGGCAGTGCCTGTGACAAGGCAGTTGCTGTGGCCAACCTCCCCCACGCAAACAGTCCATCCTCCCAGACCCCTGGGATGGCTAGTGGATTTCATATGCTTTCAACCCAGGATGCCAAGAAATCCTGGTACTCAGGCAGCCAAGAAGAAACCCTAATCCATGAGGCACTGGCATCATGTGTGAAGCAAGAGGGCATGGGGGCAGGCAGAAATGGAGTTCTGGAGACAGGGAAGACTCTGGTAGTAGAAAGAGTACTAGAAAGAGTAGAAAGAGTATCAGACTAGGAATGAGGAGTCCTACATTCTAGCCCTGACTCATTGTGTGACCCTCAGTAAATCATACCCATGAGCCTCTTTTCTGTAAAATGGGGACAAATGCTATTAGACTGAACCGCATGAAACCGAATGATCAAATGTTGGCAATTTCATGTTGTTCTACCTAATACCACATAAGCCTGGCAGCTGACAGTTCAAATAGAGCTGCTCCATGAGAACTCTGATCTCCAAGGCCAGCCGGCAGCCTCTGCTCAGTCTGTAGCCTGGCCACAGCAAGCAAGCCCTGCCCACCTGCCCCAACTCCCACGCAGGCAGTCTGAGGACAGCTGTCACCATGGTCACCAGCAAACCCACTCAATATCTTGGATGCACTCAGACAAAAGGGTTTTAGAGGCTTGCACCTCACCTGGCCCCATCAGGCCAGGGAAGGGAGGACAAGGCCAGCTATCCCACTGGCAGGAATAAGGAAAGTGAGGCTCAGAGAGAGGAACATGGCCTTGGCAAAGCAGGATTAGAACCTGCACTCTGCCTCCCTCAGGAAGGCTGGATTAACCTGCTAAGCCCCGGGTGAGGAGATGGCCTGTCCATGCTGGCTCTGACTCAAGAGACAGCTGCCCCGCACCAACCGCAGCAGCAAACAGCAGCCATGTCCTCCCCCAGGAGAGCCTGTGTTAAAAGCAGAAGACAGGTTTTCTGCTTCAAAGTCATCAGGTGACCTTGGGTGAGCCCCTGCCTGGCTTCTTAGCCTTCTCATCTGGAAAATGGGGACTATTCCAAGCCTACCATTCACAGAGTTGAGACAAGGTATAAAAAAGATGAGGCCCTCGTTAACACGGTGAAACCCCATCTCTACTAAAAATACAAAAAATTAGCCGGGCGTGGTGGCGGGCGCCTGTAGTCCCAGCTACTCAGGAGGCTGAGGCAGGAGAATGGCGTGAACCCAGGAGGCGGAGCTTGCAGTGAGCCGAGATCGTGCCACTGCACTCCAGCCTGGGCGACAGAGCAAGACTCCATCTCAGAAAAAAAAAAAAGATGAGGGCCGGGCTGTCATGAGTCTATTTTTGGGCCACCTGGCACTGATGGGAGACACAGACACTGTCAGGGAAAGGAGACAAGGAGACACGCACTGCTGATCCCGCTGATTCTCCAAGGCATTTCCTCCATTAGCCCTCCCTGCCACCTCGGTGTTCCCAGCCCCACCCAGGATCAGTCCCCTTGACTTCTTGCCTGGACTAGTGCAGTAGCCTCCTAACCCATCTCCCAATTCCCTCCCTCAATCCATCCTCCAACAGAGGCATGTGTCCTAGAGGAGAACAGAGTCCAGGCTTCGAGTCTAGCCCACCCACCATGGAGGTGGGTGTTCTTTTACCTCTGTGATCCTCGGAATGCCCAAATAGAAGGTGACTACGTGCCCACCCCTTAGCCTTTCCCAGCCAGCGCTGCTGCTCCTCCCAAGCCCTTGCCTCATACCCCTCGCCCTACTGGCATGACAGCCTGAGGGGCATCCCAGCAACACCAGCACACTCCAAGGCACACAGTGAGCACTCAGGAAAATCCCAATTCCTCTGCCAAAAGGCCCAGATCCCTTCACCTGTTCCTCTCGGATGACCCTCAACATTTCTGCCGAGTGTTGACTGATCTCTCTGCTCCTGCACAGTTGAGCCTGACTTATCTCCATCACCCCAAAGCACCCTGTGTGTGTGTGTGTATGTGTGTGTACACAACTCCTATGCTCAGCCCCACTGCCACGCCCTGGGCCCCCGCTCAAGCTTCATCATCCCTCCTTGGTCTCTCCAGATGCAGCATCGTCAGATGGAGCTTATTACACGGTAAGCACCATTCCGTCCATGCCCCTGCTCAGAACTCTCAACACTCTCCAGCCCCTTGGACCCAGAATAAGGTCCAAACTCCTGAGCTGGACATGCAAGCCCTTTCTGTGACACTCAGCTGATGTGGGGCAGGGGTGGAGATGAACTCAAGCGACATTGTTCAGTGGAGACTCTGCAGACATTGGAGCAGGGGGCTTTTTCCTGACTGCTACTTTGCACAATGTCCCCTCTACTGAAAAAGGGCCTTTCCCTCTTCTCTCCTGGAAAATTCTGACTCACCCTTCAATGCCCAGCTCACATGCCCTCTCCTCTGGGAAGGCTTTCCTTTTCCCTCCACAATTCAAGTGTCTCAAGTTCTAGCCTCCAAGGCCCTCTTAGCTATTCTCATCCCTCTGCAGCGTAACTGGAGTCCATGTCTCTGTCTCCCACCAGGCTGGGACCTCCCTTGGCAGAGGTCCAATCCCCGTCTCTGAGCCCAGTGCCCAGTACAGAACCAAGGACTGACGTGTCCGTGAAGGTGCGTCAAGCAACTCATGGGAGACATGTGACAGCAAGATGAGAGAAAACCAAGGATGTAACCACAAAAGTACCTTCCAGAAACTGGCCTAACCTTTGGTCCAGTCACCACCCCCTCCTTTGCCCAGGCCTGGTCTTGCATATCAAAAACCCTGAAAATCTTAAACATCAGTCAAGAAAGCCCCTACAGAGGTCACTGGACTGGACTGAGGCTTTAGCCGTTCTAGAAATTGTTCAAACAACCAAAGCAAAAGAAAAAGCACAAAACAAAAACAAAACCAAAAAAAAAAAAAATCTGTTCCTGGTTAGCCTTCAGGTCAAAAGCTCACAGAATCTCCTAGGACCTGAGAAGAAGGCTTCATGGTGTTACTCAACCTCTCCCTGCTCCAGGTCAGAGCAGCCCCTCCCAGCCTCTGCTCAGCACCTAAGAGCTGAGGAGCACATTTCCTCCCCTCTCTGACCCTCGAAGCCAGCCTCCCTCCTTTGACTCCCCTGGGAGCCAGAGCTTCCTTGGGGGTACCAGGCTGCCCCTCCCGACACCAGGTGGTGCCCTCCATCTCTGGCCCCTCAGGTGCCTGAATGGCAGCATCTCTCTAGGTATTTTTTAACTGAACTTCTACCCAAGGCAACTCTGGGAAGAAGTGCTTCACCCTACTCCGGGAGGCCCATGTCTGGGCCACCAAACTGTCTCCTGGAAAGAAAAAGAAAAAAAAGGGTTTCACTGGTAAAAAGCAACTGCTCTTCCTCAAAGGATAAGGAGGAGAGAGAAGGGAAGAAAGCAGGAGCAGCTATTCCTCCTCAGGAACCCACCACACACACCTATCCCTGCGGGGCCACCCCTCACAAACCTGTGAGGGCCGCACTCCACCCCAAGCTTTCTGGAAGGAAGGGCACCAAGCTGACACATCAGGGTCTCCGGTTTGCAAGGGCCAGGGCCGTAAGAGGGGGTTGGGGAGGGTATCCCAGGGCCCAGCACACTGAGAATAGGAAAAGCCCATTCCAAGCAATGGTGGCCTCGGGCCCCCCGGTTTGTGCCACCTCCCTCCCTCCAGTGCACCCGCGCCCAGCCCACGCTTGAGCTGGAGGGCCCCACGAAAAGCCAGCAAGCGAATGTACTAGGTACTGGGTGCGAATGCCCTCTTACCTGAAAGGGGAGGGAGCAGGATCACTTCGACATACAATTGATGAAGGGAGAGGATTAATGCCCAGAGAGGAGTAGCTACTCGCCCAAGGTCACACAGTGAGGCCCAGGATGCACCCAGATCTCCCGACTCCCAGCCCTGGGCTCGCAAGTCCAGGGTTCTCGAAACGCCAGGGTGCAGACACCGCCCCCCAAAGACAGACACACGCCCCCAACCCCCTTACCTCCCGGACCCCGGTGGGCCAGAGCCGGCTGCTGGGCGGGGCGCTCAGGCCGGGCAGGACGAGGCTGGGCCCGGCTAGGTCAGGGCTGGTCCTCTGCTCCCCCCAGGGTGGGGACGCCCTCAGCCAGGTCCCAAACGGAATAGATGCTGCTTCCACTGCAAAATCCAGTCTTCCCACCCCGCCTGGCACAAGCCTCTATGTATCCAGGAAGCCCGACTCTGCGGCGCGGCCCCGGGGCTGCGGGATGAAGCATGGGGAGGGGCGAGGTGCGTGAAATGGGGCGGAGCCGGAGCGGGGGCCACCCCGCGAGCTGCCACTCTGACCGCGTCCCCTTTAAGGCCAGCCGGCCGGACACCGGCGGTGACGAGGCGGGGCGCAGAGCAACTCGCTGCAATGCCTCCTGGGAGATGGAGTTCGCTCTCGACGCGCCGAGCTGCGAGGAGCCCAGAGAGAACTACCAGTCCCGGAGGGCAGCGCACAGACCCCGGACCGCCACGCCCCTGGGCTGGGCTCCTACCCTCCGCCCCCCTCGCAAAGCTGCGCTGGCCGCTCGCGGAGGGAGAGGCTGCAGAGCGAGGGCAGGAGGTGGGTGCGGCACGGCCGGGGTCGCGGGGCTCGGGAATTACCGGCGAGGGTACGTGGGCCCACTGAGCAACTGTCTTACCATGAGACTAATCTATCCCACCCTCGCCATTCCCATCTGTGAAATGGGGATGGCATCGCCTTTGGCTGCGGGGGAGGGGGCGCGTTTCGGAGCGAGGTGAGCCGAAGTGGGCAGAGCTCTTAGAGGGGCGGGGCTGTTGGGAGAGCAAGGGCGGATGGTGATAGTCGGAAAAGCCCGGATAATGAGGGTCGGGACTGTGGGAGGAGTCCTTGGTGGGTGGGGCAAGGAGAGGCGGGATCTCTAGGTGGGGGTGGGGCACTTGTCAGGTCGGAGTGGGGGCTGTAGTGCTGGGGAGTGGGTGCGGAACAAGCCGATGAGGCAGCCTGGCTGAGATTGGGGAAGGAAGGGCGGAGACACAGATGACAGGGAACTTGCCCCGCTCTGGAGAGCCCTGGGCCGGCCGCGCTGTGGCGGCGTGGGCAAAAGCCTGTGATGCATAGAACACCTCCCTTTACTGACTGGAAATAAAGAGTCCATCCCCGAGCTCAGTGCGGCACACCAGTGATCTCATTGACCTCTCACGCCCTGAAAAGTAGAGGCGTCACCATAGCGGTTGACAGGTGAGGAATGTGAGGCTCAGAAAAGCGAAGGGACTTGCCTAAAACCACTCAGGACTCCTTACTTCAAAGACCTGGGTTTTCTCCCTGCACTCGGGGAGGCAGAGGTTTAGCTTGGCGTGGGAGGCAGGAAAGAAAAGTTTGGATGCCCTGACCTTCGCAAATTGTCTGGCAGGACCAGTCCCCCCAACCCTTCCGAATGACAGCCTGTAAGGCAGCCCTCCTATAGTACTGTGAGGATGAAATGAGATGGATTTGAAAGCACGGTGTTTATAAATTACTGTTTGGAGGAGACATAGGAAGAGAGCGGTTTGAAATGGGGTGCTGGTGCCGGAGGAAAAGCACAAGGTGAAGCGTGAGAGTGAGCCGAGAAGGTGAAGGAAAGTTCTGGAAGGGGCTGGGGAATGGTAGTGGTTGTTGGAGGTCTACGCCAGATGAAAGAATACCTTGCCGTGCCAGATTCCGTGGTGTCCTTCTTCCAGCCCACCTCTCTCTCCTCCTGCCTTTTGCGCAGCTCATTCTGGGGTCCCTGTGTCTAGCAAGCACCTTTTCTCTCCTACCTATGGGTTGTGATGATGGTAATAGAGCAGCCTTCGGATTTCTTAGAGATATGGACTGGGCAAGACAGAATTATAGACGCAGCTCTTTGATGTGGGGTGGTCAGGAAGGGGAGGTGAAGAAAGGGTAGTCGTCCTAGGGGCTTCAAGGCAAAGAGTCCTTTCTCCGGTGGGGTAAGGTGGGGAAGTCTCCCACTTACTGGAAACCACAGTACTCACTCTGAGCATTGTCTTTTTTGAAATTTACCCAGCCACGTGCTGTCCATTCCCTTACGCAGTGGAAACTCTCCTTGCGTTTACTCCCAAGTAATCACCTCGGCCTTGTCACATCCCTTTAGATTCCAGATTGAAAATTCAACAGAGCATTTCAAAATTAAAAAGTTTTAAAAATCCAGGTGGGGAAAATGGATCTGACTAAACAGGAGAGAAATTTCTTCCTCTTCCCCTATTCTACGTGCTTCTGTGGATATAGAAAGGGGCACCCCCAGCCCCAGCAAGGGAGCCAGGCATCCATCTACTTAAGTAAAGTTGGCTGTGGTAAGGGGTTAGACTAAAATTCTCCGGAGATGCAGAGGAGAAGGAATGAATTCCAGCTGAGAGACCTGGCCGATGCATGGGATTTGTCTTCAAGGTCCAGGCAGAGGGGATGGCAGATGCCAAATTGCAGAAGTCGAAGAGGGCCCAGTATGGTTGGTCTGTAAAGTAGGTATATAGTAGTATCTACTTCATCTGTGAGACTGAAAGAGATCAACATGTATAGAGTGCCTAGCACGGTAGTAACTGCTCAATAAACGTTAGCCATTATTATTGCTGTTGTAGTGTTTGTTATTGTTATGATCATCATCATCTGCCCAGGAACGTGCCCAGGGCTGCACAGCTAGTAAGTGGCAGGGGATGATTCAAATGCAAACCCAGGTAATGACGAATACCATGCATGGTCTGCCCCTACCCCACACAGCCTCTCCAGTTCTTTTCTTTTTTTTTTTTTTTTTGAGACAGGGTCTTGCTCTGTTGCCCAAGCTGGAGTGCAGTGGCGTGATCTCGGCTTGCTGCAGCCTGACCTCCCAGGCTCAAGCGATCCTCCTACCTCAGCCTGTGCAGCTGGGACTACAGGCACGTGTTACCATGCCCAGCTAATTTTTTTTTTTCTCTATAGAAACGAGGTCTCATTATGTTGTCCAGGTGGTCTCAAACTCCTGAACTCAAGCAATCCTCCCACCTGGGCCTTCCAAGTGCTGAGATTACAGGCATGAGCCACTGAGCCTGGCCTGTCTCCAGTTCTTTCTGCCCATCCTTGACATTTCTGAGGCCCAGGAGTGGCCTCTCTTTGTCAACATTCACAGTGAGTCATGACAGGAGTTTCTTTCCTGCCGGGTTACAGAGATTCTGGGTTCATGATGAGGCAGGAAAAACAAGGCCTGAACAGCCATCTTCTTCCAGGCAGAATCACAGCACAGAAGATAGGCAGACCTGGCCGGGCGCGGTGGCTCACACCTGTAATCCCAGCACTTTGGGAGGCTGAGATGGGTGGATCATTTGAGGTCAGGAGCTTGAGACCAGCCTGGCCAACGTGCTGAAACCCCGTCTCTACTAAAAATACAAAAATTAGCCGGGCATGGTGGCACGCACCTGAAATCCCAGCTACTCAGGAGGCTGAGGCAGGAGAATCACTTCAACCTGGGAGGCAGAGGTCGCAGTGAGCCAGGATCACACCACTGCACTCCAAACTGGGTGACAGAGCGAGACTCCATCTCAAAAAAAAAAAAATAGGCCTAGTGGTGTGGTTTCTGTGGGTGGTGGCTCTATCCAGACTGCCCAACCAGGCTTAGATTCTAACTCCTCCACCACTTAGCCCTGGTTGGCATCCTCACCCTTCAAAATTCAGAAACACTTGGGAAGGAAAATTATGAGCTTTTCACACTTCTAAGTAGTAGTAGTAAATCTGTAACTTACTAAATCTGGCTATTTATTGGGGTCTGGCACTATGACTGTAACTTTACATCTATTGGCCCTATGAAGAAGTGTTCTTCCCCCCTCTTTAAAAATACAAATATTTTAAAAATTTTCAAGCTTACATAAATACAACCCTTAACCTAGATATGCCAAATCACAATTTGCCAATTGTGCTTTTACACAAACACACACTTTTTTGGCCAAATTATTTAAAAGTAAGTTACAGATATGTTGATTGACGTTTGACCCCTAAATTCTTCAACATGTATCCCCTAATAAGGACGTTCTACTACATAGCCATAATACATTATATGTAATAAGCAAGAAGTCAGTATTACCCAATGTAATAGTTATTCAAAATTTTCTGCCAGGTGCAATGGGTCATGTCTATAACCCCAGCACTTTGGGAAGCAAAGGCAGACAGATTGCTTGAGCCCAGGAGTTCAAGGCCAGCCTGGGCAACATAGTGAAACCCCATCTCTACAAAAACTACAAAATTTAGCAGGGTGTGGTAGCGTGCACCTGTAGTCCCAGCTACTTGGGAAAATCACCTGAGCCTGGGAATGTCAAGGCTGCAGTGAACCGTGATCGCGCCACTGCACTCCAGCCTGGGCGACAGAGTGAGACCCTGTCTCAAAAAAGAAAAAAAAGAATTCTAATTGCCCAAAAATACCTTATATAGTTTCTGGTTTTTAAAATCAGATCCAGTCGAGATGTACATATTGCATCCTATTATATCTCTTTTATCAACTCATTTAATCTAAATAGAGCCCCTTGGCTTGGTAGCTCATGTCTGTAATCCCAACATTTTGGGAGGCCGAGGTGGGCAGATCACCTGAGGTCAGGAGTTCGAGACCAGCCTGGCCAACATGGTGATACCCCATCTCAACTAAAAATACAAAAATTAGCCGGACATGATGGTGCATGCCTATACTCCCAGCTACTCAGGAGGCTGAGGCAAGAGAATTGCTTGAACCCAGGAGGTGGAGGTTGCAGTGAGCCGAGATTGTGCCACTGCACTCCAGCCTGGGCAACAGAGTGTGTGTGAGTCTATCTCAAATAAATAAATAAATAAATAGAGCTTCTCCACCCATTTAAATATGTTTGATTGGTTTATCAATGATTAGATTGGGGTTAGATTTGAGTTTTTGGCAATGTGTGTACTTACTGCATGTCAGGAGGATATGATGTCAGGGTCTTACTATCCATGAATGCTAAATTTGATTATTAAGGTCATGGCAATCTGATCTTTCTATCGTAAAGGTAAATTTTTCTCTCTTAACAATTAATAAGTAATCTGTGAAGTGATTCTCTGAGTCTGTTATAATTATGTGTTCCTGATAACCTTTCACACCACATCCTTGGATGATCCTTGCTTGAATTACAACACTGAGGGTTGCAAATTGGTAATTTTCTAATTCTTCCATTCCTTCTGTGTTTATTAGTGTTCTTTTTTATAGAATTAATTTTTCCTGGCCGGGCACGGTGGCTCACGCCTGTAATCCCAGCACTTTGGGAGGCCGAGGCGGGCGGATCACGAGGTCAGGAGATCGAGACCATCCTGGCTAACACGGTGAAACCCTATCTCTACTAAAAATACAAAAAATTAGCTGGGCGAGGTGGCGGGCACCTGTAGTCCCAGCTACTCGGGAGGCTGAGGCAGGAGAATGGCGTGAACCCCGGGAGGCGGAGCCTGCAGTGAGCCGAAATCACGCCACTGCATTCCAGCCTGGGCGACAGTGAGACTCCGTCTCAAAAAAAAAAAAAAAAAAAATTAATTTTTCCTGTCTCTATCTTTCTCACTCCCTTCTTCTCACCCTCTTTTTTCTTTTGGGAATAACATTATGGACTCTTGTTTTTTGTTTGTTTGTTTTTGAGATGGAGTCTCACTCTGTTTCCCTGGCTGGTGTGCAGTGGCACGATCTTGGCTCACTGCAACCTCCACTTCCCAGATTCAAGCGATTCTCCTGCCTCAGCCTCCCAAGTAGCTGGAATAACAGGCGCACGCCACCCCGCCCAGCTATTTTTTGTATTTTTAGTAGAGATGGGGTTTTGCCATGTTAGCCAGGCTGGTCTTGAACTCCAGACCTCAGGTGATCCGCCCGCCTCAGCCTCCCAAAGTGCTGAGATTACAGGCATGAGCTACCGCACCCAGCCTGGACTCTTGTTTTGTTGTTGTTGTTGTTTTTTAATTCGTTGGGCTATATGAACTCACCTTGAACTTTTCCTGTGAAAGTCCAGGAATCTTCAGTTTCTCCAGGAAGCCCTGGTTTCTTTTAGAAGAGATGATGACATTCAGAAACAAAGATCCAGGGCTAGGTGTGTTTATTGCTACTGGGTGTCATTTCTAGGCTCTATGAGTGAGCAGAGCTAGGAAATGATGGAGAGGTGATTGATAGATAGATGATAGATGGACAATTTTCATTACTCAGTACATTTATTGTTACAACAGCTAGTCCCCACTGACAGGATTGCATGGTAAGTCATTTCATTATGGAAGTAATGCTCATTATGGAAGTGGACAGTAATGTAGGAAAAAAGGAAATTGCACAGAAAAGAGCCCTTGCCTACTCCAGGTCGCCGTGAGTATACAGGCTGTTGGCTAGGACCTCTGTGGCTGGGTTCAGCTTCCTGCCGAAGACGTCTAAAGGACTGGTTCTCTGAAGGGTGTCCAAACCAGAACTTCCCAGAGGCCATGACTCTGAGGTCAAGAATCCACATGAAGCCCTGGGCAAGGGATTCACGCTCTTTGGGTCTGCTTTAGGTTGTCTTTGAAACAAAGACAATGTGATCGGTCCTGCCTGGGTCCCAGAGTTGTAAGGATCAATATATTTATCAATATGCTTATTTTTAAACATTGCTAGTTGTGTCTCTTCACATTTATTACCAAATTCCTTCTCTTCTCATTGTTTTAAAACCACAGAGTGAAATGTCATTGCTTTATAATCTAGTTTAATACATTGCGCTAAGATGTCTTATTCAAATACTCTTTCAGGTTATCACTCATCAGTGCTTCCAGATTAAAATTTTAATTATTTAAATCTTTTTTGAAAAATACTATTGGGATTTGGATTAGGATAGCATAACAACTATAATTAATTTTGGTGGGGGGAGTGCTTTGGGATAAGGCCTGGCTCTGTCACCCAAACCAGAGTGCAGTGGCACGGTCTTGGCTCACTGCAACCTCCACCTACTGGGACAAAACCAATTATTAAAATAGAAGAAGTTCCTATAGCTATTATCACTTGGGAAATTACACAGTTTTTAGCCCTGGCCAACAGCTGGGGATAAATCTAAAATGTATATTGCTTATTATATCACAGTATCACACAACCCCTCCCCTGAGTGCGAGGCGGTGACTATGCAGACGTGGGACATGCAGTTGCTCTCAGCTCACAAACTAGGCAGTGGTTTCCCAAAAAAATTGTTTTGTCACCCACAGTATGAAGATACCATGATCCAGTTCATAGACACACAACTGAAACAAAAGTTTCACAACAATATATGATTGGTTACAACCCACTTAACTGTATTGATGTCATGACTTGCCAATAGGTCACAACCTTCATTTTTTTCCTGTTTATGGAGGTAAAACTTAAGTATGGTAAAATTTACACTTTTTTTTTTAATTGAGACAGGTGTCTTACTATGTTTTCCAGGCTGGTCTTGAACTCCTGGGCTCAAGTGACCCTCCTGCCTCGGCCTCTCAAAGTACTGGGATTATAGGCATGAACCACCACAGCTGGCCAAAATTCACCCTTTTAGATGTGTATGGTTACATGAATTTTGACAGTCTTTATAAACACATTTGACCACCACCACATCATATTACTTTTGTGCCAACCTAATAGAATATTCCCATCACTCCAAAATATGCCTTGTGTTTCTTTGTAACCAGTCTTTTCTCTGCAGCCCAGCCCCAGGAATTCACTTAATCTGATTTCTGTCTTTATAGTTTTGCCTTTGCCAGAACGTTATACAGATAGAATCATGTACCATGTAACCTTCTGCGGCTGGCTTCTTTCACTTGACGTAATGCTTTTGAAATTCATGTATGTGGTAATGTCTTTTAGTAGTTCCTATATATTGCTGAGTCATATTCTATTGTATGGATGTACTGCAATTTATCTGTTTACATTTTACTTGTTTCTGAGTTTGGGCAATTATGAATAAGCTGCCATAAACATTCACATATGAGTCTTTGCATGGACATATGTCTCCATTTCTCCGGCATAAATATCTAGGAGTAGGGTCATTGGGTCACGTGATAATTGTATGCTGTATTAGTCCATTCTCACACTGCTAATAATGACATACCCCAGACTGGCTAATTTACAAAGGAAAGAGGTTTAATTGACTCACGGTTCCACAGGACTAGGGAGGCCTCAGGAAACTTAAAATAATGGTGGAAGGGGAAGCAAACATGTCCTTCTTCACATGGCAGCAGCAAGGAGAAGTGCCAAGCGAAGGGGGAAACCCCTTATAAAACCATCAGATCTCTTAAGAACTCACTCACTATCACAAGAACAGCATGAGGAAAACCGCCCCAATGATTCAATCATCTCCACCTAGTCCTGCCCTTGACACATGGGGATTAGTACAATTCAAGGTGAGATTTGGGTGGGGACACAGAGCCAAACCATACCATATGTCAAACTATTTTCAACAGCGGTTACCATTTGCCAGCAGTGTATGAGGTTTCCATTGTTCTGTGTACTCACCTTCAATTGGCATTGTCAGTTTTTATATGAGCCACTGTAATAGGTATATAGTAGCATATAATTGTGGTTTCAATTTTCATACTGTCATGACTAATGATATTGACCATCTTTTCATGTGATTGTCAGTCATCTGCATATCTTCTTTGCTGGAGTATTTGTTAGATCTTTTGTCTAGTTGTTTTCTTTTTGTTTTTGTTTAAGTAGAGATAGGGTTTCGCCATGTCAGCCAGGCTGTTCTTGAACTCCTGGCCTCAAGTGATCTGCCCGCCTCAGCCTCCCAAAGTGCTGGGATTACAGGCATGTGCCACTGCACCCAGCTTTATGTGTTTTTTAATTGGGTTATTTTCTTACTGAGTTTTGAGAGTTCTTTATATATTCTGGTTAACAATCCTTTATCAGACAGGTGTTTTGCAAATATTTTCTCCATCTGTGTCTTATTCTTTCATTTTCTTAACAGTGTCTTTTGAAGAGCAGAAGTTTTTTATGTGGATGAAGTCTAGTTTATTGATGTTTTTAATGGTTTGTCCCTTTTAGGTCCTATCCAAGAAATCTTTGCCTAATCCACAGTTGCAAAGATTTTCTCCTAGAAGTTGTATAGTTTTAGATTTTATATTTAGGTCTATGATATGTTCTGAGTTTCTTTTTCATAAACAGCATAAGAGATGGACCAAGTTTCTTTTTTTCCCCATATGGATGTCCACTGATCTGCATTTTGATATAGCCAGGGAAGAGGGCCATGTGCAAAGCAGATCGCTGCAGGTGGAATGGTGGGTGCTGCCAGGCGGGGTAGTGCAAGGCACCAGGAAGCCCTGAGAGGAGAGCTGTTAACCTAGTGGAGATCTGGGGACAGCAGTACAGAGGTGATGACTCATAGGCTAGGCCTGAAAGGTAGACAGCAGAGAGGGTAGAGAAGATAGACAGGGGTGGTCTAGGGACAGCAAAGGCAGGGCAGGTGTCAGCATGAAGGAGACTGACTCAGTGGCGTCTGGAGTGCGTGGAGGGCAGGGTTAGACACGAGAGGGAAAGAGGAAGGTGGTTGGGCAGGGATGGTGCTTCAGGAAAGTCAGCCTGCAGACCAGAAAGGAAGGTGGACAGAAGGCAGGGAGTCGAGTGAGGATGTAGGGGTGCAGGGGGCAGGGATGAGGCCTGAGCTCTGGGAGTAGCTATAGGGATGGGTTCAAGGAGATAGTCAAGACAAACTCTAGGGCTGAAGAGTCGGGGCTGCTTCCCTCAGGCAGTTGGGTGGCTGAGAAGAGTTCACAGCGAGTTAGGGGCAGAGGAAGGCACAGGTGAGGCTTCTGGTACCTGTGTTACTGGTGGAGGGTCTTGACTAGGAATTTTGCAGGTCCTTGGCATTTTGAACAAAGTAGCAGAGGGGCAGATGCGGTAATCCCCACACTTTGGGAGGCCTGGATGGGCAGATCACTTGAGGTCAGTCCGAGACCAGCCTGGCCAACGTGGTGAAACCCGTCTCTACTAAAAAAAAAAAAAGTAAAAATAAAAAGAGTAGCAGGGGAATGAAATGCAGGAATGAAGCAGTGAAAGCAGGAATTAAAGTGAGAAAGCACTCCTCAGGGTGGGAGTGGGCCAGAGCAAGGAACTCAAAGGCCCAGTTACAAAGTTCTCTGGGCTTTAAGTACCTCATTTGAGGTTCTTATCAGCTACTCCTTATCTGGACGAAGGATTTAGTCTGTGGC
Source organism: Gorilla gorilla gorilla (assembly GCF_029281585.2). Classification (NCBI taxonomy): domain Eukaryota; kingdom Metazoa; phylum Chordata; class Mammalia; order Primates; family Hominidae; genus Gorilla; species Gorilla gorilla. The sequence goes on along the minus strand of NC_073233.2, from coordinate 86,057,986 downwards.
TAATTAAAGGCTGAGGTGAATGGGCACCCTATGCAGATAAAGGGATGGTCCCAATCCAAGGCCCCCCTCCCTTTCCACCTGAGACATGGTGGAGTGGGAGGGTTGCAGAGAGGAGCGTTTGATCCTTTGTCACCCAGCTGGGGCGATGGCGTTTTTCCTCTTGGTTCAGCTTTAGGAATTTGGTGTTAATTGGTCTTAGGGTCCCTGCCCCCAGACCCAGGATTTTCCTTCTGATCCAGCTTTGGGAAGTCAACGGAATTGGCCTCAGATTTTTTGCCCCAGACCTTGGTGTTTTCTCTTTTATGAAGTTAGCACAAATTGGCCTTAAGTTCCATGTCTCCAAACCCTGTTCTCCTGCCTCACTTGCAGAATATCCAGGTGGAGGTGGCCAGGAGGCATCTGGGAACACACAGGGGACTGAGGCTCAGTGGTGTTAGTTCATTACTACCTGACTGCAAACCTCTGCCGACTCATGAAACTCCCCTCGTGTCATGTCATTGTGCCTTTTGTAGCAGGGCCGTGGATTTGTGATGATGGACACTGTGGCCCTGTGGCTAGAAAATAGGGGCTTAGACCAGGCACGGTGGCTCACGCCTGTAATCCCAGCACTTTGGGAGACCGAGGCGGGCAGATCACAAAGTCAAGAGATCGAGACCATCCTGGCCAGCATGGTGAAATCCCATCTCTACTAAAAATACGAAAATAAATTAGCCGGGCGTGGTGGCATACACCTGTAATTGCAGCTACTCGGGAGGCTGAGGCAGGAGTGTCGCTTGAATCTGGGAGGCAGAGGTTGCAGTGAGCTGAGATTGCGTCACTGCACTCTAGCCTGGCGACAGAGCGAGACTCCATCTCAAAAAAAAAAAAAAAAAAAAAAGAAAAGGGCTTAGAGGACTGAGCTCTGTGACTGGATAGGTAAGGGGAGATCACCACAGAGAGCACCCTAGACTCGGAGCAGGAGACCTGCCTGCTAGCCAGCCTCTGCCCTGACTGCCTGTGCAACTGTGCTGCTCTCCCCAGACAAATGACCGGGAGCCATGACATCATCGGGGGCGCAGGAAAGCAGGTGCTCTGCTGCTTTTGCAAGCAGAGAAATAAGAGTTTGGGCACCTACCCAGGGGTCCCAGGGAATGCCCTGTGGCTCCTGACCTCCCCCACCTGTAATGCTCTGAGTACTTCAGCAGTAATGCATGGAAGAGATAAGGGTCTGTGGCCCATGGAACTGTCCATGTCCTCTCTGACACCTGCTCCTTTTCCTGCGGTGAAGGTAAGCCACTTTATAGATCCTAGGCCTGAAACCCAATGTTGGGAGGGAGTGTTTGTTTTCAAGAAGAAAGAGAGACTGAAACTAGAACATGCACATTTCTATCCAGAAGAAAACAGTTGGAGTAGACTAGAGTCCTGCAAAGAGGGCAACAGGGAAGAACATTCTGGATTGAGTAAAGGACACCCACTCCTGGGTCCACCTCCTGCCTGGGCCCTCTGGAGAGAGAATTGACCAGATTCAGCCCTGAGTCACAGCACCCTCCCCAGTTGCTGCCTCGCAGCCGTCTCCACACCAACAGCCATGCCCCCAGCGGCAGCTCACCCACACCTCTGTGGGACCTCCCCACCGTCTCGCAGCCCATCTGCTCCAGGCTTCTACTGACGATTTCGTATTTCACATGGACTCATTTCTCCTCAGACACTCCAGATGGGGAATGCCTTTCTGCAATATCAAAGTGCCCCATTAGACTGGGGAGGAATCATGAGGGGACATACCCCTGCCCCTGCCACAGAGTCGAGCATGGCAGCTGAATATCTCTCACACTGGCATGGCCCCCATCCTCTGGAGAAAGGAGACCTCAGTGCAGTCAGCCTCTTCAGGAGGCAGAAATGTTGAGAAGTTCTCGCCACCCCTGCTGGGTGACTTTGGGGAGGTGTCTCCTCAGACCTCTGTTTCTCCATCTGGACAGTAAGCATGCTTGAAAAGATGGGTTTTTGTTTGTTTTTTGAGACCGGGTCTCCCTCTGTCTGCCAGGCTGGAGTTCTGTGGCGTAATCACGGCTCACTGCAGCCTCAACCTCCCAGACTCAAGCGATCCTCCCACCTCAGCCTCCCAAGTAGTTGGGACTACAGGTGCTCGCCACCACACCCTGCTTTGTTGTTGTTGTTGTTGTTGTTGTTGTAGAGACAGGATTTCGTCATGTTGGCCAGGCTGGCCTTGAACTCCTGAGCTCAAACGATCTGCCCACCTCGGCCTCCCAAAGTGCTGGAATTACAGGCATGAGCCACTGTGTCTGCCAGCCAGATAGTTTTTGATGTGCCAAGGTTCATTCCAGACCATCTCCCACATCTTCTACCTGTCTTGTCACTGTGCCTTTACTCTCTCGTCTCCTCTACCAGCACAGGCTCTTCTGGGGGTAATACTGGGGCCAGTTCCTCTAGGCATCCCTACCTGCCATGTCAGGGAAGGATTGCTGAATCTGGTCCACAGGTTGGCTCTGGGGAAAGTATAGTGTTGGAAGCTGGAGCTGAGATCTCCTGTTTTCTAGAACATGTGGTGAAGGAGACTTGCCAGCCATAGATGCTGACAGCTGAGAGATTAGGGGGGCTTTGTTAAGGTGTGGATAGGGTGCCTTCAGGAGGGTGCTCTGACAGAGTCCTGCATTTGCACTGACCTTGCAGCCGGTTTCAGAGAAGCTTGGGGTGTTATGACAGCAAAGGACAGGCCACCAGGAGCCAAGAGCATCTTCATGGCAAGGCAAGTCAGCATAGGAGCAGTGAAAGTCTATAAAGGATTGTTATTCACATGCACACGTATGTTTATTGCGGCACTATTCACAATAGCAAAGACTTGGAACCAACCCAGATGTCCAACAATGATAGACTGGATTAAGAAAATGTGGCACATATACACCATGGAATACTATGCAGCCATAAAAAATGATGAGTTCATGTCCTTTGTAGGGACATGGATGAAATTGGAAATAATCATTCTCAGTAAAGACTACTGCAAGGACAAAAAACCAAACATCACATGTTCTCACTCATAGGTGGGAATTGAACAATGAGAACACATGGACACAGGAAGGGGAACATCACACTCTGGGGACTGTTGTGGGGTGGGGGGAGGGGAGAGGGATAGCTTTAGGAGATATACCTAATGCTAAATGACGAGTTAATGGGTGCAGCACACCAGCATGACGCATGTATACATATGTAACTAACCTGCACATTGTGCGCATGTACCCTAAAACTTAACGTATAATAATAATAAAATAAAAATTTTTAAAAAAAGGATTGTCATTTGCAGTCCGGACAGCTGAGTGACCCACTGTGGGCCTTGAAGATAGATGGAAATGACACTAATCATGGCCATTCATTGTCAGATCTTTGAGAGAGAATAATAATTAAATTCAGCAGTGTCACTGGTACAGAAGGAGGAGCACTGAGCCTGGAGTCATAAATCTCAAACCATTTGTTGAGTACTTAGAACATACCGATCTTTGGCTAGTAAGCATTTACACATTTTTCTTTCAAATAAAAGGACCTGAGTTTGAATCCTGGCAAGGCATTTCACCTTTCTGAGCTTGAGGAATGAATCCTGGCACAGTTTTCCTCATCTGCACAACAGGAATGGATGATTATGTTGTCTGTGTCAAAAGATGATACAACTTTTTTTTTTTGAGACAGAGTTTCACTCTTGTTGTCCAGGCTGGAGTGCAGTTGCGCGGTCTCGGCTCACTGCACCCTCCACCTCCTGAGTTCAAATGATTCTCCTGCCCCAGCCTCCTGAACAGCTGGGATTACAGGCACCCACCACCATGCCCAGCTAATTTTTTTATTTTTAGTAGAGATGGGGTTTCACCATGTTGGCCAGTCTGATCTTGAACTCCTGATCTCAGGTGATCTGCCCGCCTCGGCCTCCCTAAGTACTGGGATTACAGGTGTGAGCCACTGCACCTGGCTGATACAACTATTATGTAAGGAAATATATGTATAAACACGTAGCATAGCTTTCAGTCCAGGCACGTTTTCCTTTCTTTCTTTAGACCAGTGGTTCTCTATTCTAACTGAACATTTAGAATCACTAAGGGAACTCTTTCAAAATACCAGTGCTGGGGCAGTATTCCAGACCAATTAAAATAGAATGTCGGCAGCAGAGGGGGGCAGGGGGGACCCAGGCTTTAGGGGTCCTTTCCTTTCTTTCCCTGTTTCCTTTCTCCTTTCCCTTTCCCTTTCTCCTTTCCCTCTCCCTAGTGAAGCTAATGTACTTTGCACAGTGTTAGCAATTATCACCCATTCATCAAATATTAATTCATTTTGATCCCAAGGGCACAGGCTTGATGTACAATAAGGAGTTAAGGACTGTGAGTTCTCTGATAAGGTTTGGTTATAGTCATTTCTCACTTCTCACCCTCTCCAGGACTACTTCCAGCAACCCAGTCTCCTGCCATGTCCGACCCCATCACGCTGAACGTCGGGGGGAAGCTCTATACAACCTCACTGGCGACCCTGACCAGCTTCCCTGACTCCATGCTAGGCGCCATGTTCAGCGGGAAGATGCCCACCAAGAGGGACAGCCAGGGCAACTGCTTCATTGACCGTGATGGCAAAGTGTTCCGCTATATCCTCAACTTCCTGCGGACCTCCCACCTTGACCTGCCCGAGGACTTCCAGGAGATGGGGCTGCTCCGCAGGGAGGCCGACTTCTACCAGGTGCAGCCCCTGATTGAGGCCCTGCAGGAGAAGGAAGTGGAGCTCTCCAAGGCCGAGAAGAATGCCATGCTCAACATCACACTGAACCAGCGTGTGCAGACGGTCCACTTCACTGTGCGTGAGGCGCCCCAGATCTACAGCCTCTCCTCTTCCAGCATGGAGGTCTTCAACGCCAACATCTTCAGCACCTCCTGCCTCTTCCTCAAGCTCCTTGGCTCTAAGCTCTTCTACTGCTCCAATGGCAATCTCTCCTCCATCACCAGCCACTTGCAGGACCCCAACCACCTGACTCTGGACTGGGTGGCCAATGTGGAGGGCCTGCCAGAGGAGGAGTACACCAAGCAGAACCTCAAGAGGCTCTGGGTGGTGCCCGCCAACAAGCAAATCAACAGCTTCCAGGTCTTCGTGGAAGAGGTACTGAAAATCGCTCTGAGCGATGGCTTCTGCATCGATTCTTCTCACCCACATGCTCTGGATTTTATGAACAATAAGATTATTCGATTAATACGGTACAGGTAAAAGGACCCCAACAACATTGGAGACGGGGAGTCCCAAGAAGCTCATGTCAGCCAGGTCTTGGAGGGCATCTCGCCAGTGGTGCGAGGCAGGGGACTATACTAATCTGTATTAATTGTGTAGCAGGACTTGATTCCCCCCATGATGAAGTCCACCTTTTGGAATCCAGTGTCCTCTGAACAGAACCACCTTTTTTCTTGCCATTTTGAGCTGCAGACAGGCGGTTTATTGTGACAAGTGAAGACTCAGCTGATGTGTACTAAAGGAGGCCATAGGAGGATTTTCCAGCCAGGACAAAACAGCGGCAGTTTTCTCCTGGGCTCCATCTCTCTGTACCACTAGCCAGTGCCGCATTTATCCATCTGTAAGAAGGCCCTGGTGGAGAGGATGGGATGAGAACAAGAGGCTACCTCCAGTTAACCAGGACATAAAGTCCCCAGCGGTTCCTGTCACACCTGCTCCTCCCTCCCCAGGGTGCATCCATGATTGTGGATGTTTGCCCAGGGGTGACCATGTTTGGCTGGCTTGGAATGCTGTGCATTCTCAGAGCTCTGTTAGTGTCCCCTCTTGGGGGACAGAGATGAGGTGTGGCAGGGTCTAGAGGAATGAGTGTCCAGGCAGGGTTCAGAAGGTAGGAATGTCCCTCTTGATAGGGCTGAATCAAGGGATTCCTGGCTTCAGAAAGGGCCTGCTATCTTTGCAAAGATGTGCAAGTATCTGCAGCCAGTGTAATGAAATCACTTCCAAATCCAGCCTGTTGCCTGACTTTTGTCATTGTTTTCCCAAAAATTTGAGGTATCATTGAAACAGGTCATTTTAAACAAATATATGATGGATTCTCAGGGTTGGAAATAATTCGATGATTGCTTAGTCCTCCCCCACCCCTAGAACACCCCAGCACATCTGAAGATGAGTGCCGCTCCCTGGGTACCTGCAAGTGATCACCTTGGCCTGCTTGCATACCTTGGCTGATAGGAAGCACGCCGTCCCCAAGGCAGCTCCTGCTGTGGTTGGATGGTGCTGACTGTTAGACAGTTCTTCCCTACATTGAGCCAAAATCTGTCCTGCCACTTGCTGGATCTTGGTTGCAGATCTTCCCATTCACCCAGTTATATATCTTTGCTTTCAAAATAGTCACCTTGAGAGACCAGACATTTTCTGAAAACATCATTACTCAGAATTCAGATTCCCCTCTGGGATCTGTCTTCAGAATCAAAGTTAGCTCTTTTCTATCCCCTGTAAGTCAGTCCCCTTTTGTTATAGCTTCACCTCATTTGTGACCCCCACTTCACCCACCTTCCCATCTGTGGCTCCATATGCCTTTCGACCATTTTCTGTTGGAAGAGGAAGATTCACGGCCCCTGAGGATATCCAGAGGAAAGAGACGGTCTCCAAGGGTGCTGTGCAGCAAGGAGCCCAGGAGTGGTATGAACCGTAACAGTGCCCTTAGAGTAAATGTGCGGCCCCTAATACCCTGCCCTCAGGAAGGCGGCCTTCCCCTGCAGTCCTGTGTCCCACCCCTGGGTCTCTGTAGGGTGCCATCCAGGGCAAGCAACCCGAGCACTGCTTCCCACCGGGTGATGAGCCATGCAGGCCTCCAAACTGCACGTCATGATTCATCCCTAAAGTGAGTTTGGCCTTGAGAGTCCCCAGGGTCCTCCCCCACTGGGCAGGGGTCCTCAAAGCCAAGGAAGCCTGGTGACACAGGCACCCATGGGAGGTGGGCCCAGAAAGGGGCTTCCCATAGATAGGCCCTGTGAGTAGGGAGCTTGTACACTGGGCCATGGGCACAGCCAGCTCCCTTGAGCAGTAAAGGCCCTTTTCCCCCTACAGTGGGACCCAGGAGTCTCTCTGACAGCTTTTCTGCCAGGCACAGTGGCTCATGCCTGGAATCCCAACACTCTGGGAGGCCGAGGCGGGAAGATCACCTGAGGTCAGGAGTTCAAGACCAGCCTGGCCAACATGGTGAAACCTCATCTCTGCTAAAAATACAAAAATTAGCTGGGTGTGGTGACAGGCGCCTATAACCCCAGCTATTTGGGAGGCTGAGGCAGTAGAATCGCTTGAACCCAGATAGCAGAGGTTGCAGTGAGCTGAGAGTGTGCCATTGCAGAGTGAGACTCCATCCCACAAAAAGACAGCTGTCCCAGGCCAAGGGTACCTGGGAGAGCCCCTCATGGAGAACCTAGTTTAGACCAAGTAGCAGAAGCTGTGGTCATAACAAAACAATTTGAGGAAGAAATCTTACAAATCACCACTGCCCTTTTTCCTTTTCCATAAAACTGTCCATCTTTTCGGTGCTCCCTAATCCAAGCAGCTTGACTTTAGAGAAGTTGCAGAAGCAGTGAAGCCACTAACATGCTGTGTGACTTTATGCAAGTCACTCACCTCACTGAGCCACTTCCATTTCTTCATCTGTGAAATGGGCATAACAGTAATACATAACCCTACCTACCTCACAGGGCTGTTGTGAGGATCAAATGAAATAATGTACATGAGAATACAGTATAAATGATAAAGGATTGTTATTCTTTTGTGTCTGCTTATAACGGGGAAAAACACTGGTCTTGAGTCACAGTGACTTGGGTTTCAATCCAGAGCTCCAAGCCTCTGTAACCTTGGACAAGTCACTGAACTTCTCTGATTTGTTTGCTCATCAGGTAACAACCCCTTCCTCCCGGGGTTACGCAACTTAAACGAGTTGGTGTCTGTGAAAATTCTGAGCTGGGCCTGGCACCCAGGAGCTCAGTGCTCTTGCAGGAGGTAGTCATGGTGGACTCTGGTGGGGGACTAGGAGTCCCAGGAGAGTAGAGTTTAACAAGCCCTTACAGAGCACTTGCTGTGTGAGCCCTGAGGATGGGAACAGCCACGAGTAAGCTAAGTTCAGCCTGGAGAAAGTTTAGAGCTTCACACAACGTGCTTTGGGAACTCAGGGAAAGGGTTCAGTTCTCAGAAGGAGCCTTGTGGATGGCCAAGGTAGGCCTCTGAGGGTAGGTCAGGCTTGACAGAATAAGCAAGAGAGTGCCGTGGGCACAGGGAATAGCAAGAGCAGAGCTGGCAACCAGGCAGGAAGGGCAAGCAAGGGAGGGTGTGCGTTCACACCACAGCTGCACAAGGGGAAGGGGGGCACGCAGTGCATCTCATTGCCCGCATCCAGGTTAGGTGAGCTCAGCCTTCTGCTTGGTGAAAGCGTGAGAAAGACGGAGAACAAACGTTCAGCAGTGATGGCAGCACCATCGACAGACAGGTGAGTCTGAGTGCGAGCTGTGAGCAGGGATGTGCTGCTTGTGAGCCCTTCATTGCCCTGGGTGAGACCCTGTGGTGATCTCACCTGGACCCAGTTTAGCCTTTTATCCCGCCAAGGGCTCCATCCCAGCTGAAGGAGCAACGCCGGGAACACAACACTCGTCAGCTCTCAGTTCCTGCCCTAGGTGTGGTCCCCTGCATGCAGAGGGACAGAATAGGTGCTTGAGAGAACCCTAAGCACCCACCTTGGTGTGACTACTTCATGAGGCCCACCACCAAACAGGGACCCTGCATGCTTGAAGGCCAGCAGCAGGCACCACTCTGACCTCATGCCCTCAGCACCTCCAAAAGCCCTCCACCCTCTTAAGAAGGGCCTAGCCTCATGACCCTGGTCTGCCTTTGGGCCAGATCTCCCTGTGCAGGGGTGGCCAAGGTCCCCACTTGCCCACACCTCAGAATTTGCAGCCTAGGACGCAGCCACTCTTTTGTAAACTGCACCCTAAATCACACAGCATTTGTGTAACCACCCATTTATTCACCCCAAACTTCCAGCTTCCTTTTACAAATTACTCTTAAAACAGTCTGACTTTGGGAGGCCGAGGTGCACGGATCACGAGGTCAAGAGATCAAGACCATCCTAGCAAACATGGTGAAACCCCATCTCTACTAAAAATACAAAAATTAGCTAGGCATGGTGGCGCATGCCTGTAGTCCCAGCAACTTGGGAGGCTGAGGTAGGAGAATAGCTTGAACCTGGGAGGGGGAGGTTGCGGTGAGCCCAGATTGCACCACTGCACTTCAGCCTGGCAACAGAGTGAGACTCCGTCTCAAAAAAACAAACAACAACAAAATAGTCATCAGGCTAGGTGTAGTCGCTCAGACCTGTAATCCCAGCATTTTGGGAGGCCAGGGTAGGCGGATCACTTTAGGTCAGGAGTTCGAGACCAGCCTGATGAACATAGTGAAACCCTGTCTCTACTAAAAATACAAAAATAAGCCAGGCATAGGGATGCGTGCCTGTAATCCCAGCTACTCGGGAGGCTGAGGTACAAGAATTGCTTGAACCTAGGAAGCAGAGATTGCAGTGAGTCAAGATCACACCACTTCACTCCAGCCTGGGCGACAGAGCAAGAATGTCTAAAGAAAATAATTTTTAAAAAATCAGTCTGTCATCAGTGGGGGCTTAGCCAAGGTCAGTCCTGGGCCAATTTCTTGGCCCAAGAAATTTCAGCCCATCCCTTTCCTGAATTGCAGTCTCTCCACACTGACCGCCTACGTCTGCCTGTGTCCCAGGGGGCTCTGGGCTGATGGGGGTGGCTGGCTGGGAAACGTGGCCTGTGATCAGCTCCAGGAGCAAAACAACCCTGATAACAGGCCCATCAAAGGGAGGGACGAGAGTCTGGCAGCTCTGTCTGCCCAGACAGCCTGGTGACCTCAGTCTCCTTCAGAACCTTCGGGACAGTGTGGCACCAACCGAGCTGTGGAAACAGTCCAGTGACACACTCGCCCCAGTCTGGGGCACAGGGACCAACGGGGGCTCACCGAGCAACCCATGGCACCCAGGACCCCACCCGACACAAGGGACAGCAAAACAAGCTTTGAGGCGGGGCTGCCTGGCTCTGAGGCTCATGAAGAAGTGCACGCTCAGCCTGCTCTATCTGACCCCTCCCCACTTGTTTTCCTAGTCCCGTTTCCTGCCAACTTCCCTGCCACTCCCACCGCCCCACCACCAAAACACAGGGCATTTCACAGCCTTTGTCAACATTTCCCGGTTAGCTGGCAGCCCCAGGGTGTTCTAGCCCATTTGCTTCCTTACGCCAAGTCCCTCTCCAAAGCCTGGGTTCCCCTTTACCAAAGAGTTGGGCAAAGGCCTTGTTGAGCCACATTTGAAATCCCTAGGGATCCTATCAGCTAAAGAGCAAAGGTTAATGTGTTATGACATGGATACCCTTCCCCAGCCCTAATTAGTTCACTTTATACATCCTATGTTGGATTTGCTTACTCTACACCTTTTCGCTTGACACCTTGTATTAAGTTGCCAAGTGCCTTCACATCCAGTTTCCTTTCACAGAACCACAGGATACATCTTGCCATCCCACACTTGTCTGGGCCTCCCTTTACCACTCTGTCTTCACAGCTCATCCTTCAATACTGTGTAAGCCCCGCCTCCTTAGCTCCACCCAATAAAGTCAGTCCCAGCCCCTGCTGTGCCACCATATACCTGGTGAGCACTTACATCATCACACTGCACTTGTTCACAGCTAGTGCTGTACTGGTAAACAAAGCCCTGATCTGTAGTGTGGGCCAATTTCCCACTAAATACCGTCACCATCGTCAGTTTCAAAGAAATACTGCCGGCCAGGTGCAGTGGCTCATGCCTGTAATCCCAACACTTTGGGAGGCCAAGGCAGGCGGATCACCTGAGGTCAAAAGTTCAAGACCAGCCTGACCAACATGGAGAAACCCTGTCTCTACTAAAAATACAAAAAAAAAAAAGCCGGGTGTGGTTCCACATGCCTGTAATCCCAGCTACTCGGGAGGCTGAGGCAGGAGAATCACTTGAACCTGGGAGGTGGAGGTTGCAGTGAGCCGAGATCATGCCATTGCACCCCAACCTGGGCAACAAGAGCAAAACTCCGTCTCAAAAAATAAATAAATAAAATAAAATAAATACTGTCACCATGGTCAGTTTCAAGCCACTAATGGGATGTCACCATCAAGCTGGAAGACAGGCACACAGGGGGCTCTGGAGAGCCAGGGTGAGGAACTCCAGCCCCCCACCATCTTTCTGGCTGATCCACATGCTGGTAAGGGCAGGGGCTCTGTCGTGCCATACTAGGGACTGGCCCCTAGCATCTTCTCCTGCCCCTTCATCCTGTGACACTAACCTGTGAACATGATGCTTACAGATGGAGCAGTCCTGTGATTTCCGTATTTTCCAGTGTGAACTGCTGGACTGTATAAGCACTGCTGGGCATAAAATGACCAGCAAAGTGGAGTCACTCAGATGGCATGTCACACCACTGACATGCCCATGAATGTAGATGGAAAGCTTTTGTGAGGGGGAGGCTCACTCCCCTGAGACACAGTGCTTACCACCTTCTTAGAAGACAAGCCAGGTTAGACAAACTGAGCCACCCTGCCCCCAAACCCCAGCCCCACCATTCCTGAGCAGAGAGAGGCTTTCCATGACAGCCCCATGTCCTGACCTAAGCCAAGCTAAGACAGTATAGAGAAGACAAGAGACTGGGTCACCAAGACCCCCTGGGCCTCACATGTCCAGGCATATTCCCTCTGCTGCCTTCTTGTATCCCTTAACAAGCTGACCCACGTCACATAGCAAAGGGGGACCTCTCTCCTAAGTTAGCCGACCAGGCTGAGTTTGTAACCATAAAAATAAGAAACTAACCATTTATGTCCTTGAGTGCTGTCTCCCAAGGTTGCTAAAAGCAGGCCTCTGGCATTCCTGATAAGAACCAGACCAGATGCAGTTGGCTGAAGACAAGATGGACTCCAGCACTGACCTTTCACCAAGTTTTCCTTATAATAATCACATCGTAATACTAAAAATCACACCCAGGGCTGGAGATTTAACGCACTAATGAGACATATGATGCATGAGAAACACATAGTCAAACTGCGCAGGTGCTAAAAGTTCCCCATCCCTACATGCCTACATGTCACTCCTTTTTCTCGCCTCAGCTTCCTTAAAATGACGAGCCAAGTCCTTCCAGGAGCTAGCACCAGGATCCCTTTCCCATACAATGCTCACGCGCAGTTGCTCCAGCCACAAGCCTATGAAACCTTGCCTGAGTAAAAGTTCTATTTGGCCTGGTGTTAATTTCTTTCTTTTCTTTTTTTGTGCGGGGGGGGGGGGGGGGGGGGACGGAGTCTTACTCTGTCGCCCAGCTGGAGTGCACTGGCATGATCTCAATTCACTGCAACCTCCACCTCCCAGGTTCAGGCGATTCTCCTGCCTCAGCCTCCAGAGTAGCTGGGACTACAGTTGTGTGCCACCACGCCCAGCTAATGTTTGTATTTTTAGTAGAGACGGGGTTTCACTGTGTTGGCCAGGATGGTCTCGATCTCTTGACCTCATGATCTGCCCGCCTCGGCCTCCCAAAGTGCTGATATTACAGGCGTGAGCCACCGCACCCAGCCAGGGTTCATTTCTATTTATATGAGAGCCAAAAACTAGAGGTCCAAGCTGGGATAACAAAGCCACTCCCGCTGCTTAGAGTACCCCACTGATAATAGGAGTTAAGAAGAAATCACTTAGGCAGATAGTAAGGATATGGGAGTCCTCGGTAAGGCTTTTCTTTTTAATGAAAAGCAGCCCAAAATCATTTTCTACCAAACAGCAGCCTATAAAGTCAAGCTGCAGATACAGACAAACAAGCTGGGAGCTTACACGGCTGAATGTCAGCAGGAACTAGGGACTAGGGACTAGACATGTTCAAGATGGGGGCTCCATCATCCCTTCTTTGCCAGCCACGTGTACAGTAAGGAGCAGACAAGATGGCACCGGCCAAGGAGAGTTCATTTGCCTCATAGGATTAGGGTGGGGCAACAAGCCTTCCTTGCGCTATGTAAATATCACACCTGATCAAAACAATCTGTGATCCCTACGTAAATCAGACACCGCCTCCTCAAGCTGGACTATAAAGTCTGGTGCATCCACCACCAGCCAGTCTTTTCCACTCAGAGACCCCTCTCTCTCTATAGAAAGAGCTGTTTCTCTTTCTCTTCTGCCTATTAAAACTCCGCTCCTAAACTCCTCGTGTGTGCCCATGTCCTAAATTTTCCTGGCGCAAGGAGACCCACCCCAGGGTATATACCCTATACAATGTAGCTACTTCACCACAGTGGTCACCCTTCCCACCTGCCCTCTCCCTAGCCCTCCCCCCAGGGGTCTTCCAGTGCCCACAGGTTGGCATCTCCTTGGGTCTGAGAAACAGAGCTCATCACACGTTCTGTTTACAGACTGAATGCTTGTGTCCCTATAATATCCCTAAGTTGAAACCTAACCCCAATGTGATATTTGGAGGGATAGGCTTTGAGAGGTAGTTAGGTCGTGAGAGTGGAACCCTCATGAATGGGATTTGTTCCTACAAAAGGGACCTCAGGGCTGGACACGGTGGTGCACATCTGTAATCCCAGCACTTTGGGAGGCCGAGGCAGGTGGATCACCTGAGGTCAGGAGTTCGAGACCAGCCTAACATGGTGAAACCCCATCTCTACTAAATACAAAAAAAAAAAGAAAAGAAAATTAGCTGAGCATGGTGGCGCATGCCTGTAATCCCAGCTACTCGGAAGGCTGAGGCAGGAGAATCGCTTGAATCCGGGAGGTGGAGGTTGCAGTGAGCCAAGATCATGCCATTGCACTCCAGCCTGGGCAACAGAGTGAGAATCCGTCTCAAAAAAAAAAAAAAAAACGGGCACGGTGGCTCACACCTGTAATCCCAGCACTTTGGGAGGCCAGGTTGGGCGGGTCACCTGAGGTCGGGAGTTCGAGACCAGCCTGCAACATGGAGAAACCCCATCTCTACTAAAAATACAAAATTAGCCACGCGTGGTGGTGCATGCCTGTAACGCCAGTTACTCAGGAGGATGAGGCGGGAGAATCACTCGAACACGGGAGGCAGAGGTTGGGGTGAGCTAAGATCACACCATTGCACTCTAGCCTGGGCAATAAGAGTGAAACTCCATCTCAAAAAAAAAGGGACCCCAAAGGGTTCCCTTGCCCTTTCTACCCCATGAGGACACAGGGAAGACAGACAGCTATGTATGAGGCAGGAAACCAGGCTTCACCAGACACCAAATCTGCCTGTCCCTGATCTTGGACTTGGACTTCCCAGCCTCCAGAACTGTGGGAAATACATTTCTGCTACCCAGTTTATGGCATTTTGTTACAGCAGCCTGAATGGACTATGACATTCATAAATACTGTTAAGCACCTGCCATGTGCCAGGCCCAGGGCGAGGCTCTGGGAAATCAAATACAAACCCCCGAACATTCCTCCCCTGGGAACTCTGGTGGGGGTGAGGAGCAGATAAACAAATTCAAATATGGTAGCCAGTGCTAAGTGGGAAGTCCGCTCCAGGCAGAGTGGACCGCAGAGATAGGATGGCCAGCTTTAGCAACAGTGCCTCAATGGACACAGCACTTTACAGTTTACAAAGCACTTTACTTCCTTTTCTTCATTTCATCCTCATAACAGGGCTCTGAGAGAAGATGCACAGGAGGTATTTTTTTTCATAGATGGGAAACTAGGGTTCAGGGAGGTGGTCACATTAGGTGTAAGTATAGTGCCTGGCACATAGTAGGCCTTGGCTAATATTAAATTGAATTAAATATCATTTAATTCAAGTTAAATGACCTGGTTGAGGCAAGAATCCAGCCTAAATCCTCCCTTGGGATTATTTCCACTCAACTGTGAGGTCAAGGACAGAACCAGGCTTCCCAGTGCCAAGACTCTGACCCAGGCTTTCCACTGTCGCACCAGGCAACCCTAAGCAAATCACTTCACTGTCCTTAGCCTGAGAGCTTCCTCGGCAAAATGTGCAAGGTATTGTTGGGCTCTACCAGCTAGAAGTCTCTTCTAGCCAGAGCTGAAAGGAAGCATGATCCTCCTATCCAGGGAGATATGCAAACAGAGACCAAAAAATCCCTTGATGGGGCTGCCATGGAGGCTTCAGACTAAGGACTGGCCCCCAGCATCTTCTCCCGCCCCTTCATCCTGTGACACGAACCTGTGAACATAATGCTCACTGACAGAGCAGTCCCTTGATTTCTGTATTTTCCAGTATGAACTGCTGGACTGTATTAAGAGCTGCTGGGCATAAAATGACCAGGCAAAGTGGAATCACTCAGATGGCATGTCACACCACTGACATGCCCATGAGTGTAGATGGAAAGCTTTTGTGAGGGGGAGGCTCACTCCCGTGAAACATGGTGCTTACCACCTCCTTAGAAGACAAGCCAGGTTAGACAAGCTGAGCTACCCTGCACCCCCACCCCTGGCCCCACCATTCCTGAGCAGAGAGAGGCTCTCCCTTACTTGGTTGCTAAGTGAGGGGGATCTTGTAGAAGCCTGTCAGAATGTGACATTCACAGGCTATTTTTTGGCATAGAATCTGAGAATGCTGTGCTAGAAGGAAACTTCTGACTGACCATCCAAGGTGAAGAGGAAAGAGAACTGGCTTTAGGTCAGGCATAACAGGTCCAAACCCTGGCCCTGCCTTGGTAAGAAGCACCATCTTTCTCAGTCTCCATGACTGCATCTCTGAAATGGCAATAAAAATGCCTGTGTTACCCATCACATAAGGTGATGATGAGGATTAAAGGAGACAGTGCATGGAGAATGCCTGGCTGCCTCCTCTCTGCTCTCTTCACTCCTTGCTCTCCACACTCGACGGAGCTCTCCGGGAGCGGGGACCACATCTCACCCTGTATACCCCCAGCCCTCAGCACACCACCCAGAAAGGGCCCCCAGTTCACATTTGTTGGATGAGTGACTGAACTCAACTGCTTTACCCACGAGGAAACAGGTCCAGAGAGGCAGAGGGACCTGGCCCAGTCCACAGCCAGGGAGGGAAAAGCCAAAACCGAACCCTGGGACCCCTGACTCCCAGCCCTGTCTCTCACACACACACCATCTTGTGCATGCAATGTTTGGCAAATCCCTCTTTGCACTTTTGTTTACTTATTGAGACAGGGTCTCATTCTGTCACCCAGGCTGGAGTGCAGTGGCATCATGATCATGGCTCACTGAAGCCTTGACCTCCTGGGCTCAAGTGATCCTCCCACCTCAGCCTCCAGAGTAGCTGGGGCTACTGGTGTGTGCCACCACACCTGGCTAATTTTCTTCTTCTTCTTCTTTTTTTTTTTTTTTTTTTTTGTAGAGATGAGGTTTCACCATACTGCCCAGGCTGGTCTCGAACTCCTGGGCTCCAGTGATCCACACACCTCGGAGGGATTACAGGCATGAGCCACCATGCCTGGCCCCTCTTTGCACTTTGGAGCCTTTCGTCTTTCAATTTCTTGGTTGATGAGTAGCAGCTTTAGAGCAAGAACCCAGGTCTGTCAGATGCCCACGCGAAGGGCTCATTTTACAAGGCCCACCAAAAAGCTCAAGTGGGACCTGTGCAGCTTTTGAGATCTGTTTCCCAGCCGTGGATTTAGCCAGTTTTCCAAGTGAGGAGACTTGACTGGGATGGTGCTTCACCATTCCACTTCCTGTGTGGACGCTGATACTGGAGAGCAGCCAGCGTCTGCGGCCCCAGACACATGGCCTGCCCCCCACTCCACCTCAGTGGATCCTTACTGCCAAAAGCTAAAAAACAGGACCTACTGTCTTTCATCAATTCTAAGACACAACACATATTTTTTTCAAATTTCAGCATCTCTGAGATCAGAGTGAGACTTAACAATTGATGGTGTCTTACAATTACAATTTATAGTGTTTATTCTTATACGGTATTAATAGAACATAAAACAAACTTGTGTCTTGAAATTGTCTAGGATGAAACACAGTCCAGTATTGGCCAGCTGGGCAGTGTCACTGCAGGTCTGTGCACTGTTTCACCTGGGCTATTTAGACCCTGGAAGTTCACTTCCTTCTGAGCTCACTGTCCCTTATTTCACCAATAGCGAACATAGAACCACAAAGCCAGACACCTGCAAGCCGAGGAGAGAGGCCCTCACTAGACACCAATCGGGCCAACACCTTGATCTCACACTCCTAGCCTCCAAAACTATGTGAAATGGCTCCTGCTGTTTGAGCCACCCAGGCTGTGGCACTTTGTTACAGCAGCCCTAGTGAACTAATCCAGTGAGGAAGCTGAGGCACAGACAGGTAGAACAGTGAGGAAGGGGCTAAGAGGGATTTTGCACCCAGGCTGTTGGCTCCATAGCCCATGCTCCAAACCATGACCCCCACCACAGAGGAGGCCTCATGGCTCCAGCCCAAAGCAGTGCCACTGCTCAAGGGCACTCCTGCTTCCCAGCGCACGGGTAGGCCTGGCCACCCTAGATGGGTTCCTAGCTGCTCCTCTGCATCAAATTTTTCCAGCTCAGTATGGAGTACAAAACCAGGATGGGCCTGGGACAGAGGGGAAGATGGACCACAATGGTAGGGCAGAGAAAGTACACACACACATGTGCACACACACAGCCCTTGTATCCAGGGTTCTTGTCTCCTAGAGCACTGTTCTTTCTGCCTCTTCACATTACCTTTCTGCCTCTTACACTCCCAAGGCAACCCCATAGTCTGATGCTCAGCCCTGGTATGAATCTTGTCATTAAAAATCCGGTACCGGGTTACAACTACCACTGGCCAGGCACCATCGGGATCGTTGTGTGTATCATCTCATTTAATCTTGACAACCATCTGAGAGGTCACAATCATAACAGTCATTGACAAGCGAAGACACTGAGGCCTAAACAGATTAAATGGTCCAAGGAGTGAAGCCAGAATGTGGAAGAGCTAAGATTCAAGACCAAGTCTGTCTCATGCAGAGGCCCAGAGCTACCAAGCTGCACAGCTCCAGGGGCTCCATTCAAACAAAGTAAAAGCATATGATATGATTGGTGCTCCCAGGAGCCGTGCAGCCCCCAGCTCTGCAAAGCTCCTCTTCTCCCAACCTCCTAGTGCTCCTGATCTAGGGATGTAGAAGCCAGTTCCTGAGTCTCCATGGGGCAGGCACTGTTAGGCCCTGGGGGCACAGACCTGAGCCTATCCTCTTAGCTGGCATCACCTACTAGGGAAGATGGGCAAGTAAACAATTTCAACATAGATCAGATTGTGTTAGAGGGGCAAAGGTAAAAGGGGTGAGAGAGCTGAGAGAACCAGGGACCACACTGAGGGGAAACGGGATGGTTAGAGATGCCTTGCCAAGGAGAACACCCTTATGATGGATAAGTAAAAGTTTCCTAGGCAGACAAGGTGAGGAAGGCCATTCCAGCCATAAAGGACATCATGCGTAAGTAATCATCACTGGCCAGGTGTGGTGGCTCACGCCTGTAATCCCAGCATTTTGGGAGGTAGAGGCAGGAGGATCCCTTGAGCTTAGGAGTTTGAGATCAGCCTGGGTGACATAGGGAGACCTCATCTCTACAAAAAATTTAAAAATTATCCAGGCATGGTGGTGCACGCCTGTGGTCCCAGCTACACGGGTGAGGTGGGAGGATCATTTGGGCCCGGGAGGCTGAGGTGGGAATGAGCCGTGATTGTGCCACTGCACTCCAGCCTGGGTGATAGAGCGAGACCCTGTCAAAAAGAAAGAAAAAGAAAAAGAAAAAAAAAGGGCCAGGCACAGTGGCTCAAGCCTGTAATCCCAGCACTTTGAAAGGCTGAGGCGGATGGATCACCTGAGGTCAGGAGTTCAAGACCAGCCTGGCCAACATGGTAAAACCCCATCTCTACTAAAAACATGAAAATTAGCCAGGTGTGGTGGTGCACGCCTGTAATCCCAGCTACTCGGGAGGCTGAGGCAGGAGAATCGCTTGAATCCAGGAGGCGGAGGTTGCAGTGAGCTGAGATTGCGCCACTGCACTCTAGCCTGGGGAGCAGAGTGGGACTCCATCTCAAAAAAAAAGGAAAAAAAAAAAAAAAGAAAATTCAGACAAACCAGAAAACACTTCCTCTCCAAAGTCCCCACCATTTTAAGCAAAAGGGAGGAAGATCCCTAGTGAATTCCGTCCAGCTTCACTCAGTGCCCTGCTGGCTAGCAGCCCCAGCTTGAGTGTGGACTGTTTTGTTCTGCTGTTTTGAGGACCGGGTCAGCAAAACACATCTCAGGATTGTTTGTCTGTTTTTCCCTGTTGCCTCATGACTTCAGACAAGACGAGCCAAAATTCACTCTCCCACCAGCATTCTCAAAGAAGTCCTCTCTGGGATGAAATAAATGTAAGACAGAATTAAGAAAGGCTCAAAGATGCATGAAGGCTTTTCCAAACATTCCACACACAGTTGGGATGGTGTGAGAGAGAGCAGGGCTGGGTGTCAGGAGCCCTGGAGTCTAGCCTCAGCTCTTTCTCTCACTGGCTGTGTGATATGGACAGGTCCCTCTGCCTCTCTGGATTTGTTTCCTTGTGTGTGAAGCAGTGGAGTTACTCATTCAACTCATTCACGTTTGTTGAAAACACAAATGAAAGACCCACAGACAAGCACTGCGCTGAGGGCTGGGGATACTGAGGCGTGAGTCAGGGTCCTGTTTCAGATGACCTCCCCATCCAGGGCTGGGAGCAACTTGTAAGGGGAACAAAGTGGAGACAGGGACAACCTCCTTCCCCTGGTTGGAGAAGCAGGTGGGACCAGGGATGCAGTATCTGGGCTGGGCTTCAAAGGGCAAGTAGAGTTTGCTAGAGCCAGAAGTTGGGGACGGGCATTGCAGCAGAGCAGAGGCTCAGCGACTTGAAAGAGCAAAGCCACTCTGCAGCAGAGGCAACAGAGAGGAGTGGCTGGGAATGGTTCAGGGTCCAGGCAGACCACCTGGCTTCAAGTCCTTGCTCTATCAGGAAGTTGTTTCACCTTTCTGGGTCTAATTTTCTCACCAGACCAATGGAGATAATAATAATACTTAACTGATAGGGTTCTGTAAGGATTCGGTGAATTAATGCATGTAAAGTGCTAGAACAATGACTGGTACACACTCAGTGAATGATGATGATCAATATTACCATTATTCTTTTGTTTGGTTTGTTTTGTTTTTGTTTTGTGAGAGAGAGTCTCACTCTGTTGCCCAGGCTGGAGTGCAGTGGTACGATCTTGGCTCACTGCAACCTCCGCCTCCCGGGTTCAAGCTCTTCTCCTGCCCCAGCCTCCCAAGTAGCTGGGACTACAGGCGTGCACCACCACGCCTGGCTACTTTTTGTATTTTTAGTAGAGATGGGGTTTCACCATGTTGGCCAGGCTTGTCTTGAACTCCTGGCCTCAAGTGATCCATCCACCTCAGCCTCCCAAAGTGCTGAGATTACAGGCATGAGCCACCACCCCCAGCCCAATGTTACCATTATTCTATGTAGTCTATGCTAGAGACTAGCTGGAGTCTAGGCTAAGAGAATGGCTAAAAAAATATACTGAACCCAGATTATGAAGAGTTTTGTATGTTATATTGATTCATTCCAATTACTGTCTATCTGGTCCTGGGGATAATGGTGCTAAATTGGAGCCATATCCTGCTTCTAAGTAACGACCCCAGAGTAGGGATGCCAGGCGTTGCTGAGGGAGGGAAGCAGCTAAGGTGGAACAGAGTAGAGCAAATCCGTGCAGGCATGTGCCCTTCATCATCATGCAGAATTTTAACAGTAAAGGGGCCTGCCCTGATGGAGCCTGCGTTCAAATGTGGATGGAGGCTGGGCACAGTGGTTCATGCCTGTAATCTCAGAACTTTGGGAGGCTGAGACAGGAGGATATGGGGATGAATTTGGAACACAGATGCAAATGTCATTGTAGATACCATTTAAGCAAGGACTATTTGACATGTTCTGCAGTGGGATTATCCCCTACATATACCCACCATCCTCTGCAGTGGTCTACTGCTGAGACCCCAGCATGCCTCCTGGTCAGGCCAGGAGAGACACGAGAAGAGAACCTTTGCACAGGAACTTCATCCCTTTAATCATTCTAATTACCAAATCTTCCAAATTCTTCAAGGTCTAGTGCAAATGGCCTCTCCTTAGTCCCCACTCCTGATATCCTATTGTTTATTAATAACAATATAGGCCAGGCGTGGTGGCTCACACCTGTAATCTTAGCACTTTGAGAGGCCAAGGTCAGTGGATCACTTGAGCTCAGGAGTTTGAGACCAACCTGGCCAGCATGGCGAAACCACATCTCTACTAAAAATACAAAAAATTTGCTGGGCGTGCTAGTGTATGCCTGTAGTCCCAGCTACTTGGGAGGCTGAGACCGAAGAATCACTTGAACCCAGGAGGATTCAAGCCTAGATAGCGCCACTGCACTCCAACCTGGGTGACAGAGGGAGACTCTGCCTCAAAAAAAAAAATGAATATTAATAATAATTTATTACAACCTTACAAAAAGCCAGTTGCCATGCTAAATTATTTACAAACATAATTATTCAGTTGAATCTTCATAATGACCTTCTGAGATAGGTGTTATTGTCTTCATTCTATAGATGAGAAAACTGAGGCTGAGAGATGTGAAGCAATGTGTCCAAGGTCAGAGAGCTGGTGACTGAGTCAGGATTTGAGCCCAAGTGTAGCCACTAACCACTGCCCTGCACTATCCCACCGAAGTGAGCACTTGCTCCTTGGAACTCCCTTGATTCTTTGCCTGGACTCTCTCAGGGCAGGATAATTTCCCAGATCTACTCTGGCTCCGAGAGCCTAGGGTTCTGGGATTGTCAGAGGGCGTGGTGATGGGACCAAGGGCCTTCTTGGTGGCTCTCTAAGAAGCAGCACCAGGGCTTCTGGTGCTGGGTTTTTTTCTAAAAGCACATCCTCCCCCACTCAGCCCTTTGTGCAGGATGCATCGTTAGAATTCCTGGACTCAGCTTCTGAATATTGATTGTTTGCAGGAGCAAGTCAGCAATTTGTGGTTTCCCGGCAATGGCTCTGTGTTCTATTATAGAACTTGGCTTGTTTGCATTTCCATCATCAGGCTAGGCACAGGCCCGGGTCTGGCCTACCCTTTTGCCTGGTGACCTGGAGCTATTCTGATTGAGTCCTGTGGTCAGGTCATCTGCCCAGCTCCTCAGAGATGGGACCACAGGACAGGGCACAAGGCCTAGGTCTGCTATCAGAAAGATCAAACTCAAACAAAATATAGCTCTTGCCAAGGAACAAATCATGCCTATTTTTTTCAAATGCCCATTTTGGTATTTTAAAGGAAAACAAGTAGGTTTAAATCCAAGGTGGCAGTGTTGATAAGGGCATGGGGAAACAGCACTCTCGTATACTATTGGTTGGGTATAAACTAATGCAATCTCTTTGAAAGATAAATTGGCACTATACATTGACATTTTAAATGTGCAAACCCTTTAATGCAGTATTTCCAGTTCTTGAAATTTATCTTACATCTCTTCTTACACATTATGCAAATATGTATGTATGTACAAAGATGTTTACCCTTGTATTATTTATAATAGCAAAAAAGTTGGTAACCTAAATTACCATCAGTTGAGAACTTATTAAATAAGTAAATTAGTATTTAACAACACAATGGAATACTTTGCAGCCAATTTTTTTTAAGAGACAGAGTCTCGCTCTGTCGCCCAGGCTGGAGTGCAGTGGTGTGATCTCAGCTCACTACAACCTCCGCCTCCTGGGTTCAAGCAATTCTCCTGCCTCAGCCTCCCGAGTAGGTGGGACTACAGGCACACGCTGCCACACCCGGCTAATTTTTTTTTTTTTTTTTTTGTATTTTAGTAGAGATGGGGTTTCACTGTGTTGCTTAGACTGGTCTCAAACTCCTGAGCTCAGGCAATCCGCCTGCCTTGGCCTCCCAAAGTGCCAGGATTACAGACGTGAGCCACCACACCCAGCCCTTTGCAGCCATTTTTTAAAAGAAGTAGATTTGTACATGCTGAAATGGAACATTCTCCAAGACATACCGTTAAATTTAAAAAGCAAGGTGCAAGGGGACAAAAGGCTGAGTGTGATTAGGCATTGAGCTTGCATGCATATAGAACAAAATTCTGGAAAAATAGTCAGAAACTATCAGCAATGATTACTTCTGAGGGAAAGGCCTAGAGTGAGACAACCTCTTCATTGATTGCCAGTTTGAACTGTTTCCCCGCCGCCCATGTGCTTATATTACAAAATATCCAGGTTGGAAAAATATATTCTTATTCAAACCAAACCCTGCTCATCTAAAGCGTTGCAAAGGCCTCCCCACTGATTCCTGTAGACTGAGCGCTAAGACCTTTTAAGCCCTGTTGCTCTGCTTCATGCAAAGTTCTGCTACCTAATGTGCATTTTCATATAGGAGGTAAGGAGGTAAGGATCAGTATCTCAATTTTATAGCTGAGGAAACGAACTTGAAAAAATTAAGTGAAGGTTAGTTTAGTTTAGTTTTTTGATTGTCTGTTTTTGAGACAGGGTCTCACTCTGTTACTCAAGCTGGAGTGCAGTGACGCGATCTTGGCTCACTGCAACCTCGACTGCCAGGGCTCAAGCTTCCTGGGTAGCTGGGATTACAGGCTCCCGCCACCTCACCTGGCTAGTTTTTAAAATTTTTTGTAGTGACAGGGTTTTGCCATGTTGCTCAGGCTGGTCTCCAACTCCTGGACTCAAGCAATCCACCTGTCTTGGCCTCCCAAAGTGCTGGGATTACAGGCGTGAGCCACCAAGTCTGGCCGTGAAGTTTAGTTTTATGTGCCAATATGGCTAGAATATAGTACCTACTTTATTAATCAAACACGAATCTAGGTGTTGCTGTGAAGGTATTTTGTAGATGTGGTTAACATGTACAGTCAGTTGACTTTTGAATAAAAGAGACTGTCTTCAACAATCTGGGTGTGCCTCATCCAATCAGTGCAAAGGCCTAAAGACCAAACTGAAGTCTTCCTTGGGGAAGAAACTTACTGTGGATTGCTGCTTCCACTCCTGCCTGAGTTTCCAGCCTGCTGGTTTGCCCTGCAGATTTTTAACTTGCCAAGCCAGCCCTGACGAGCAAAAAAGCCAATTCCTTGCAATAAATAAGTAAATATATACATATATAGTACCAGTCCTTTTTCTCAGGTAGAATCCTGACTGACTCATTTCCTGAGATCACAGGGTAAATAAATTTTAAGAGACAGAGTCTCGTTCTGTCGCCCAGGCTGCTGGCCTGGCCTGCTGGCCTGCCCTGCAGATTTTTGAATAAATTACGCCAGTGGGGTTTGAATCTAAGGCCATCTGGCTTCAGAGGACTGGTCTCCCTACCAGGTTCCAGAATGAGCCTGATAAAACACACCTCCCCCCATGTGAATCCCTTCATCGAATCCAACACCTGCAGCGGAAAGTAAAAATTCCCAGCATGACTGTATTTTTTAAATCTCTTTTAGTTGCTCCATCCTAAAAATGTTACCTTTCTGAGATGGAGCAGGGATCCCCTTTTTTAGGGGCCTGCAGACTACTCCAGGCATGGAAATAAAATCCTGAGTTCCTTCAAGAGAAATTCTAAGCACCTAGCTAGCCATGGGCAGTAAATAAGTAACTTGTTAAACAAGAAGGTAATAGGCCTGGCGCAGTGGCTCACACCTGTGATCCCAGCACTATGGGAAGCCAAGGCTCACTTAAGCCCAGGCGTTCAAGACCAGCTGGGGCAACATAGCAGTTCAAGAACCCGTCTTTATTTTAAAATTAAAAAAAAAAAAATTTTTTTTAAGAAAGTAATAATGGCCGAAAACAATAGCTTAAGAAGTTACTGTCCCAAAATGTTTGCTTTCTCTATAGAAACTAAAGATCATATCTTATGTCCCTGAGTTCCCTTTCACAGGCTCAGACCCCCACTGGGGATCCCCACCAAACAGGTACCCCAAGTAAGGGAGAAGTGAAGACAAAACTGTTGCCCTTCATTCTAACTTTCTTCCTGAGAGGCTTGGAGAAAGTCACTCCCCTAACCAGTTAACATTTTTCTTCTTTTTTTTTTTCTTTTTTTTTGAGACAGAGTCTTATTCTGTTGCCCAGGCTGGAGTGCAGTGGCACTGTGTCGGCTCACTGCAACCTCCATCTCCTGGGTTCAAGCAATTCTGCCTCAGCCTCCCAGGTAGCTGGGATTACAGGCTCCTACCATCATGCCCAGCTAATTTTTTAATATTTTTAGTAGAAACGGGGTTTCACCATGTTGGCCAGCCTGGTCTCGAACTTCTGACCTCAAGTGATCCACCCGCCTTGGCCTCCCAAAGTGCTGGGATTACAGGCATGAGCCACCGCGCCCAGCCCAGTCAACATTTTGTACTGACCTCAATTTTTTGTTTTGTTTTGTTTTAAAGACAGGGTCTTGCTCTTTTGCCGAGGCTGGACTGCAGTGGCATAAACATAGCTCACTACAGCTTCAAATTCCTGGCCTCAAGCTATCCTCTCACCTCAGAGTAGCTGAGACTCCAGGCATGCACCACCATACCTGGCTAATTTTTTTTTTTACTTTTTGTAGAGATGGAGGTCTCGCTAAACTGTTGCCCAGGCTGGCTGGCCTTGAACTCCTGGCCTCAAGTGATCTTCCCGCCTTGACCTCCCAAAGTGCTAGGATTACAGGTGTGAGCCACTGTGCCCAGCCATGATCCCAATTTTTTTTTTTTTTTTTTGAGATGGAGTTTCTCTCTTATCACCCAGGCTGAAGTGCAATGGCATGGTCTTGGCTAACTGCAATCTCTGCATCCTGGGTTCAAGCGATTCTCCTGCCTCAGCCTCTTGAGTAGCTAGAATTATAGGCGTGCTGTCACCATGCCTGGCTAATTTTTGTATTTTTAGTAGAGACGGGGTTTCACCATGTTGGCCAGGCTGGTCTTGAACTCCTGATCTCAGGTGATCTGCCCGCCTTGGCCTCCCAAAGTGCTGGGGTTACACGCATGAGCCACTGCGCCTGGCCGACCCCAAATTCTTTTAAGCAAAGCTTCTCTTCCTTAACCAATTGCAAATCAGATGTTTAAACCTACCTATGACCCATACATCTGCTTTGTTTCAAGATACCCTGCTATGATTTTGCCTGTAGCTCCTGCTTTCCTGAAATTTACCCCTGCCTTTAAAAACTCTTACCTGCGGCCAGGCACGGTGCTTTACGCCTGTAATCCCAGCACTTTGGGAGGCCGAGGCCAGCAGATCACAAGGTCAGGAAATCGAGACCATCCTGGCTAACACAGTGAAACCCCGTCTCTACTAAAAATACAAAAATTACCCAGGTGTGGTGGCAGGCACCTGTAGTCCCAGCTACTCGGGAGGCTGAGGCAGGAGAATGGCAAGAACCCGGGAGGCAGAGCTTGCAGTGAGCCCAGATCACGCCACTGCACTCCAGCCTGGGTGACAGAGTGAGACTCCGTCTAAAAAAAAAAAAAAAAAAAAAAAACTCTTACCTGCAAGCCATGAGGGAATTCAGGTCTTAAGCATAAGCTGACCCATTTCTCCCTGCTTGGTGCCCTACAATAAATGCCATCCTTTCTATCACTGCAAAAACCTCGATGTCTGTATCTGGATTTACGGCACCGGGCGAGTAGACCCAGTTTGGCTCTGTAACATTTCCTTTAAGACCATCTCAAATAAAAATCTATCCGGAAAACCTCAGAGAACCCCTCCAACTTAATTACTCTCTTCCTCTTCTTTGTTTTCATAGAGGTATTTTTGTTTCTACATAGAAGCTTTTAGCACATTCCTCCTCATATTATAGTGATTTAAAGCACCTGTCAGCTTCTCCGTGTCTGCAAGTTCCTTGAAGGAAGGGACATTCAATCAATCAACTGCCTTTGTAACCCACACCGTGCCTACAATAGTGTCGTGAATATATTTATTTTTTGAGCCAATGTTTATGAGGCATCTGCTCTGCAGCAGATTCTATGTTGGGTATTGGGGAAAACTCTATTTAAAAACATTACTGCCCACGTTTGTCTCCATCTCCAATGGAAAGGCCAAATATTTTCAGAAGCCACTTAGGTAGGCAAGGCAGTAGTAAGTCACAGCTGTGAGTCCAGCATGTGAACACAGTCTGATGCTAGAGCGCATAAATTTACTACTATGCAATGCCATATTCCTATGGTTAGAATAGGCTAGGGAATATCACAAACCTGGGCTCAAATCCCAACTCTACCAATTTCTAGAATGTGACCTTAGGTAAGTTGTCATGTCTCTCTGAAACTGTAATTTTCCCTATCTATAAAGTGGGCATAATATTTATATCTACCTCTTAAGATTGTTGTGAAAACTAAGAGTTCATCCATGGAAAGAATTTAGCACAATACTCTGAGTAAATGCTGGGTAAATGTTTCTATTATTACGTTTCCCAGAAAAGCTGAGTCCCCCAGGTATGATTTGGAAGGAGAGAAAGAGCCTGTTTCTGGCTTCTAACTGGAGCCTATGCTTCCCAGCCTGTCAGAATGGCCACCAGCAGGCTGTAACCTTTTGATTTGGAAGGAGAAAGAGAAGAGTGAGAGGGGAGATATATGTAGCTAAGCAACGGATGGGGGAAAAAAAGCCAGCTAGTAAGAAATTCTAGGTGGTAGTGTTGGCCAATTAATTATAATAATAGGCCAGGCATGGTGGCTCACACCTGTAATCCCAGCACTTTGGGAGGCCAAAGTGTGCGGATTGTTTGAGCCCAGGGCTCAAGACCAGCCTGGGTAACATGGTGAAACCCTGTCTCTACAAATACACAAAAATTAGCTGGGTGTGGTGGCATGCACCTGTAGTCCCAGCTACTTGGGAGGCTGAGGTGGGAGGATCACTTAAGCATGGGAGGTTGAGGCTGCAGCAAGCCATGATCTCACCATTGCACTCCAGCCTGGGCAACAGAGTGAGACCCCATCTCAAAAAATAACAATAAAATAATAATAGCTAACAGTTACATTCTGCTTACTATATGCCAGGCAATTCTAGGTGTTTTCCATATAATAACTCAATTAGCAAAACAATACTGTGAGATATATAATTTTTCTCATTTTATAGATAAAAGAAATTGAATCACAGATAGATTAAACGACTTGCCCAGCATCCAACAGCTAGTGACTGGTAGAGCCAAGATTCAAAACCCCAATGATCTGGCTCCTAAATCTTTGTTCTTAATGACTATGTAGTACCATGGAGGACAATTTGGGGAATTCAAAAAACTCAGGATTCAAGGAAATCATCCAAAGCGGGAGTCAGGATTTCTGTAGAAAAATGTCCTATCACAGTACTATTTCTTGAACACCTACTGTGTGTCAACAGCTGTTTTGGTGTTTACACATACCATTTAATCCTCACAAAAACCGTAAGTGATAAGAACTGTCACCCCCATTATTTATTTATTTATTTATTTATTTATTTATTTATTTATCGACAGGGAGTCTCGCTCTGTCGCCCAGGCTGGAGTGAAGTGGCACAATCTCGGCTGACTGCAACCTCCATCTCCTGGGTTCAAGTGATTCTCCTGCCTCAGCCTCTCGAGTAGCTGGGACTACAAGTGCCCGCCACCAAGCCTGGCTAATGTTTGTATTTTTAGTGCAGACAGGGTTTTGCATTGTGGGCTAGGATGAGTCTTGAACTCCTCACCTCAGATGATCCACCCACCTCAGCCTCCCAAAGTGCTGGAATTACAGGTGTGAGGCACCGCATGCAGCCCCCCATTTTTAGATGATGAATTTGAATGATGAAAGCCAAGTGATAAAATGACTTCTAGCCCAAGTGCATTTCACATTGGTTCTATGCATTCACGGACCCACCCTGTGGTTAATTCCCCAGTTTCTGGAAGTAGAGATCAACAGATATATATTTAGCAGATATTAGAATTCTTGTGTTGTTTTTCTGACCTGAGGAGTAAGAATCTTTTTTTTTTTTTTTTGAGACAGAGTCTTGCTCTGTCACCCAGGCTGGAGTACAATGGGCTCACTGCAACCTCCGCCTCCTGGGTTCAAGCGATTCTCCTGCCTCAGCCTCCTGAGTAGCTGGAATTACAGGCATGCCACCACCACGCACGGCTAACTTTTGTAGTCTCTAATGTTAGTAGAGATGGGGTTTCACCACGTTGGCCAGGCTGGTCTCGAACCCCTGACCTCAAGTGATCTGCCCGCCTCGGCCTCCCAAAGTGTTGGAATTACAGGCGTGAGCCACCACATCCGGCCGAGTAAGAGTCTGTAGTAGAAAGGGCCAAGTGGAAGCCCTTGAAGTTACCCAGACACTTCACCGCCCCCATCAGTAGAAGCAATATTGCATCCCAGAAAGAACTGCAGAGATTAACACCATCAGAACAGACTTAGAGGACGCAAGCCTGTTTATGCCCATTATATCTCTATTCAGATCACCTCTATGGCTTCTGCAATAAAACAGACCCTGGCAGATGATGGTGGAATGTTCTGGTAAGGCTCAGTTAAGTGTCAGCTCAGGAACAAATCCAGTGGTAATGATGAACAGGCTATTTGTAGTAATCATGATCATATCAAGGGTAAGGCAATCATAAGGACTTCGGGGACAGTCATAGTCCCACCACCAAGCAAGAAATCCAGGCCAGCCAAAGTGCTGGATGAGAATAAGAGAAATCTAGATTGAGTGGTAGAAGAAGAAGATAATGAATATCAATTACAGCTTTGGGATCAACTGTAGCAGCAAGTATTATAACTTGTTTCACTAATTTGCTTGGATTATCAAGTGTTTGCAGAGAATGCAGCCAGCTGCCATACTGAAGACGACCGTATGACAAATTAAATTTACACGAGGGCATAAGTGGGCTTGAATGGTGCAAGGGTTGGACTCTGTCAAACACCTCTCATGTCCCACTTCATAACTTGTCAGTCTCACCTCTTATTCCAGCCATTGTGCAGCAATGACCATCTTCATGAAGATGTAACCTGAAAATGCCTGGCCTCACGCCCATCTCATGTCTTTCATTTTCTGCCTTCCAGTCTCTTTGAGCTGCCATGCCTGATGTCTGTGGGAGTCCACTTAGCACTCATTTACAGGAAACATAAATGTTCCCTAGGGCCAGTCTTGACCAATGGGAGAGGGAAAGTGATGCATAACCTTTTCTCCCTCTCTTCCCCTGAGCAAGACAGTCCTTAAATGCATCTTATATGGTCTCTCAGAAGGTCTCCCATGCTTGAGTAATCAGTTGTCCTCAGTAGTAGTTAATATCTTATCCTTATATTTGCACTCCCTATTTCATTTTCTGCAAGCATAGCTCTTGCTTCCTGAGATCACCACAGCAAATTAAACTACTCACACATAAGCCTTTGTCTCAGGCCCTGCTTTGGGGAGAATATAGGCTAAGACAAATACTGTAAGGCCATAAACAGAATTGAGAGGGTATTTCAGACTTCTGCCTTCAGGGACTGGGGGTTGGAGTCAAAAGTTTTTCTCTATTGTGCTCCAAGGTTAAATAAACAATGCTGTTGGTCATAAAATGTCATCCACATTTTCTTCCTGTGAAATAGGGTCACTTGATGATAATCAGCAGTCCCTTTGCTCTTAGAACATTTTGCTTTCATCCTTCTCCTGGTTGATATTAATGGTCTTTATAAAATTGATATTGGTATGATCTGATGCTGATAAAGAGGAATTTGGGCTGGGCACAGTAGCTCATGACTGTAATCTCAGCACTTTGGGAGGCCGAGGCGGGCAGATTGCTTGAGCCCAGGAGTTTGAGACCAGCCTGGGCAACACGGTGAAACCTCAATTCTACAAAAAATACAAAAATTAGCCAGGTGTGGTGGTGCACCTATAGTCCTAGCTACTCCGGAGGCTGAGGTGGGAGGATGATTTAAGCCCGTGAGGTCAAGGCTGCGGTGAGCTGTGCCCACTGCACTTTGGCCTGGGCAACAGAGTGAGACTCTGTCTTCCCCCACCCTCCCACCCCAACAAAAAATAAAAACAAAAAAAGAGAGTGGGATTCAAATACCAAGGTGCACCTCAATAAAGTCTAGATTCCTCTGGGCTTCTGATCAGTGCACCACAAAATTCTGAACACTCATGAAGACAAGATAGGAGGCTAGGTGCAGTGGCTCACGCCTGTAATCCCAGCACTTTGGGATACCAAAGGGGGAGGATCACTTGAGGTCAGGAGTTCCAGACCAGCCTGACCAATAGTGAAACCTTGTCTCTACTAAAAATACAAAAATTAGCCAGGCGTGGGGGCGGGAGCCTGTAATCCCAGCTACCGGGAAGACTGAGGCAGGAGAATTGCTTGGGCCCAGGAGGAGGAGATTGCAGTGAGCCGAGATCATGCCACTGCACTCCAGCCTGGGAGACAGAGCGAGACTCCATCTCAAAAAAAAAAAAAAAAAGAGGAGATAGGAGACTCCACCGCAAACACTTCCAAGTCATGGGCAAAGGTCTGGTGGCTAAATAGGGGAAGAGATTTTTTTCTTTTCCTTATTTAGTCTCTCCTCAGAACACAAATTGGGAGCTTGAAGAAAGAAATAGTGTAATGGTTATAGATGCAGATGCTGCCATCTGATGGGCTGGGTTGAATCCTGGCTGCATCACTCACCAGCAGTGAGTACCCAAGTGAGTTCCTTAACTCTCCAGTGCTCTGTTTCCTCACAATCTTTACATAAATGAGATGATTTATGTATCACACTTCACCCAGTGTTTGGTATCTAGTAAGTGTATGCTATTAATAATAATTGAATCATTGCTAGTATTCATATCCTAGTTCACGTGGAGCTTGGCGACAATGAAATCTAAGGTTCTGTGTGTTATACCTTTTTTTTTTTTTTTTGCCATCTTTTAAGTTACCTCAGAACCCTTAAAAGCAAAGATTACTGAAATGTGTGTCCTGGCCCCGCCCCAATAACAAAATACAGGAAAGGAGCTGTGGGACACCATTTGGCACTCAAATTAAGATCTTAGTTTTCCAGCCTGGCCAACATGGTGAAACCCTGTCTCTAAAAAAATACAAAAATTAGCTGGGCGCGGTGGCACATGCCTGTAATCCCAGCTACTTGGGAGGCTGAGGCGGGAGGATCACTTGAACCCGGAAGGTGGATGTTGCAGTGAGCCAAGATTGCGCCACTGCACTCCAGCCTGGTTGACAGAGCAAGACTCCGTCTCTGGGGGAGCGGGGAGGCAGGAAGAAAGATCTTAGTTGTTGTGCCGGGTGCGGTGGCTCACGCCTATAATCTAAGCACTTTTGGAGGCCGAGGTGGGAAGATCACTTGAGGTCAAGAGTTCAAGACCAGCCTGGCCAACATGGTGAAACCCCATCTCTACTAAAAATACAAAAAATTAGCCAGGCATTGTGGTACGCACCTGTAATCCAGCTACTTGGGAGGCTGAGGCAGGAGAATCACTTGAACCCGGGAGGCGGAGGTTGCAGCAAGCGGAGATCGTGCCACTGAACTCCAGCCTGGGCTACAGAGCGAGACTCTGTCTCAAAAAAAAAAAAAAAAAAGATCTTAGATGTTGGCTAGGCACAGTGGCTCACACTTGTAATCCCAGCACTTTGGGAGGCCAAGGAGGGAGGATTGCTTGAGGTTGGGAGTTCAAGACCAGCCTGGGCAACATGGCAAGACCCATCTCTACAAAAAAAAATTTTTTAATTAGCCAGGTGTGGTGGCACGTACCTGTGGTCCCAGCTACTCAGGAGACTGAGATGGGAGGATCACGTGAGCCCAGGAGTTTGAGGCTGCAGTGAGCTATGATCACACCACTGCACTTACATACATACATACATACTTACATTAGTTATTGACACAGAGGCTTAGTGATATCAATGAGCTAAGAACGAATGAAAACTGATCAGTTACTCCTTGGAAATCCTGGCCTCTGAGGACTCATGGTAGATAGCTCCAGTGAAGGCCTCAGTGAAAAAGCAGCTATGACCAAAGCCTTGCTAAGAATACTACACGGGGAGCCAAGATCACGCCACTGCACTCCAGCCTGGGCAACAGAGTGAGACCCTGTCTTAAAAAAAAAAACAAATACTACATGGGGTTTCTACTTCCTTCAGAAAGCCTATACAAAGTTTCGGAAAATTTCAGACACAATAAACCTGGTTAAGGAAGAGGGTGCGTGTGTATGCATGCAAGTGAATGCAGGTACACGCATTCACACACACAAACACATAGACACACACTCCTGCGTGAGGGCTGGGCATGGGAAAAGATTGATGGGATTTCATTAGTAAATTGGGAGGAGAATGAAAGAGCTTATTCAATGTGCAGTTGTAACAGGCATTAAAGGAAGGCAAGGAATGCAATGGTGTGGCTGAACAAGAATCATGAGCTAGAACAATTCCAGGCGGGCCCTCTGCTTTGAAAGCACTTCTTAACCAGACAGGTGGACTTTAATAATAAGCTACCCAGCAGGCCAGCCAGGTCCCAGCGTGAAGCATCAGGTGGCAAGCAGGTGACGATTAGAATGAGGTGTGGTTGGCAGAACAAAAAGGAATAACAAGAAGCCTCCTTCTCATTTTTCACCTGAGGTACAGAGAGGAAAAGTGACCTGCCCATGGTTACACGCAACTGAGAGGAAAAACTGGGACTAGAATTAGGACTAGAACTTCTATAAGCTTCTTTCTTTTGCAGAGCAAAGATCCCTGGGAACCATCAGGTCAATTAATGTCAACTGATTCATTCTTTTTTTTTTTTTTTTTTTTTTGACACGAAATTTCGCTCTTGTTGCCCAGGCTGGAGTGCAATGGTGTGATCTCAGCTCACTACAACCTCTGCCTCCCGGGTTCAAGCGATTCTCCTGCCTCAGCCTGTCAAGTAGCTGAGATTACAGGCACCCACCACCATGCCTGGCTAATTTTTTGTATTTTTAGTAGAGTTGGGGTTTTACCATGTTGGCCAGACTAGTCTCAAACTCCTGACCTCAGGTGATCCGCCCACCTCGGCCTCCAAAAGTGCTGGGATTATAGGCGTGAGCCACCATGCCTAGCTGATTATTTTATTCAGTATTTTTTAATCAATCATTCTCATTTATCACAAATTCATTTATTCAACAAATGTTACTGAAGGCCTACTATATCCCAAGCTCTGTGCAGGGATCTGGGACAACCAACTCAGACCAGACCTGATTCAGACCCATGGGGTGAGGCACACTCTGTTATAGACTGAATGTTTGAGCCCCCTACCCCAGTTGATATGTTGAAATCTTAACCTTCATTGTGATGGTATAGGGAGGTGGGGGCCTGTCTAAAGTAATTAGGTTATGAGGGTGGAGCCCTCATGAGTAGAATTAGTGCCCTTATAAAAGACAGCCCACTGGCTGGGAGCGGTGGCTCACACCTGTAATCTCAGCACTTTGGGAGGCTGAAGCAGGTGGATTGCTTGAGGTCAGGGGTTCAAGACCAGCCTGACCAACACAGTGAAACTCCATCTCTACTGAAAATACAAAAATGACCCAGGCATGGTGGCTGGCACCTGTAATCCCAGCTACTTGGGAGGCTAAAGCAGGAGAATCACTTGAACCCTGGTGGCAGAGGTTGCAGTGAGCAGAGATCATGCCACTACATTCTAGCCTGGGTGACACAGCAAGTCTCTGTCTCAAAAATAAATAAATAAGTAAATAAAAATGAAAGAGAGCCCAGAAGGCGCTCTCACTCTCTTTCCACCATGTGAGGATACAAGAAGTTGGCAGTCTGCAACCTGGAAGACAGCCCTCACCAGACCCGCTTCCTGGACCTGGATCTCAGACTTCCAGCCTCCAGAACTGTGAGGAATAAATGTCTGTTTGTCTGTTGTTTATAAGACACCCAGTCTGTGGTACTTTGGTATGGCAGCCTGAACTAAGACATGCTTATAAACATACAAGATGACTGGAAAATTATTATCCTGTTGGTCCAAGAACTCCTCTTGGGAAAGGAATTGTCTTCTTTGGAATAACACCTTCATAATAAGGTCTTGGGTAGAAGGAGAGGCCAAGAACAGAAAGCGCCCTGGAACTACTCTACGCAAGAAAGGCTTTCGAAGAGGTTTGTTGTTTCAGAGAGTGAGGGAAGATCAGAAAAATGGGGAGACTGAAACTGCACCAGGAAAGGGCAATAGGGGGACACCACATGGCCAAAGAGTCAAAGAGGACCAGGGAGGGCCAGCCTGATGCCTAGAGATTTAAAGGATTTGCTGTGTGTGCTGTGCTCGTCAGTAAAGTCTCTGTACTCATAAATACTGTGTATCAGCAGGTTTTACCTGGAAAGCAGTGAAGGAGCTGAATCTCCAGTCTGGATTATAAGGTAAGAACACAGGCCACAACTGAGAAAGTAGGAAGTCCAGGAGAAAAGAGGTGATGTGAAAATGTATGCCTCTGAGACTCTGCAGAAATACAAGGGAAAGCCTTGGCTTCCACAGGCTGTCAAATTGAGACTAAATGGTTGGGCAAAGTCAGTTTTATTTAGATTTGAAGAATCTTGGAGGGCTTAGCTGTCATTGGGGTTACAATTGTAAATTCTGAAAAGAAACCTGCATGAAGTGCTTTGGGAAAATTTCATAGATCATCTGAACTGGATCATGCAGGATTTGTCATAGGATAGGAGGAGCCTGACATACAATAAAGGAAAAGGGCATTTGGGGCCTGGGGCTGTGGCTCATGCCAGTAATCCCAGCACTGTGGGAGGCCAAGGAAGGTGGATCATGTGATAAGGAACTGAGGGCTTCTGTTGGCCTTGGAAGTGGATACTACAGCTCCAGTGGAGCCTTCAGTTGACTGCAGCCCCTGGTGTCATCTTGGCTGCAACCTCGAGAGACCCTGAGCCAGAACCACCTAGCTAAGCCATTCTTGAATTCCTGACCACAGAAACTCTGAAATAATAAATGTTTCTAGGCTGCTAAGTTTTGGGTAACTTGTTATGCAGCAATAAATAGCTAGGACGGCATATAAATGCAATACTATTCACTTCTAATTTTAAACTCGGAACTGGACTGTTTCTTTCTCTTTTTTTGAGACAGGGTCTCACTCTCTTGCCAAGGCTGGAATGCAGTGGCGCACAATCACAGCTCACTGCAGCCTCAATCTCCCAAGCTTAAACAATCCTCCCACCTCAGCCTCCCCAGTAGCTGGAACTACAGGCATGCATCATCATGCCTGGCTAATTTTTTAATTTTATTTTTATTTTTAGTAGAGACAAGTTTTGGCTATGTTAGCCAGACTGGTGTGGAACTCCTGAGCTCAAGTGATCCTCCCACCTCAGCCTCCAAAAATGCTGGGATTACAGGGATGAGCCACCACACCTGGCCTGTTTCTTTCTGAGTTTAATTACCCTCCAAGTGACATTATAAACAATCATCCCGAAGTCTAAAAACATATAACTTATTCAATTAATCATAATCTTGAAGACCCTATAAAACTGACATCGGCACCTTTCTGCAATTTCTCCCCATGTCTCAAATATACTCATTGCAGAAAAGGGCCAAGGTCAGTTTCATAGGGGTCTTCAAGCTGAAAAATCTGAGCAGATCGTTGAAGTGTTTCATAAACCATGTGACCTGGCCTCTTTTCTTTCTACGAAATCAGTCCACTCTACTCCAGTTCCTGGCCATTGCTGGTGACTGGAAAGCTTTCCTGACCACTACACGTTTCTTTGAAAGGGAGTGTCCAGATTTTGATGATCTCACAAACTGCAGCCGCTCTATGGGTTCTGATTGCCTAGAGACTTGTTTTCATTCTTCTTTTTTTTTTTGAGACGGAGTTTTGCTCTTTCACCTAGGCTGGAGTCCAGTGGCAAGATCTTGGCTCACTGAAACCTCTGCCTTCCGGTTTCAAGCAATTCTCCCGCCTCAGCCTCCCAAGTAGCTGGGATTACAGGTGCCTGCCACGTCTGGCTAATTTTTGTATTTTTAGTAGAGACGGGGTTTTGCCATGTTGGCCAAGCTGGTCTCGAACTCCTAACCTTGTGATCCACCTGCCTCGGCCTCCCGAAGTGCTGGTATTACAGGTGTGAGCCATTGTATGTGGCCAATTCTTTTATTTTTTAAAGGTGAACCAAAGAGGCATGGTGGCACATGCCATGCCTGTAGTCCCAGCTACTGAGGATAAGCAGAGACTCAGGTAGGAGAGACTGGGTTGGAAACCTATTTTAGACATTCATGCCATTCAACAAATATAGAGCGTATCTGTTGTGTCAGCTGCTATGTGGGTTGCTGCTGCTACAATGATGAATAAAACAGAAAAGGTCCCTGTCCTCATGGAGTGAATAACTAGTGAGATAATTAGATAATCACACACATAGTATAAAATTGCATCCAGCTGACAGGTGCCCAGGGTAGGATAAGGGGAGGTTGGGGAAGGCTGTCTTGGGGAAGCAGTGCTTGCTATAAAAGCCAAAGGATGAACAGCTAACTAGCCTAAGGGGAGAAGGAAAAACATTCCAGACAGAGGGAAGGGCGTGTATAAAGGGCAGTGACAGGAGGGAACATGGCATGTACCAAAGGCTGAAAGCAGGTCATTATGCCTAGAGTGGCAAAGGTGGGTGAAGAGGAATGCATGAATGTGAGAGACATCTAGGAGGTTAAATAGACAGGACCTGGCAAGAGCAGTGAGAAATGCTTTTGCTGGAAGAACAGGTAAACTGACCAACTGTGGCTTAAACACCTAAGGGTGGTGTGGGCGTGTGTGAACCTGACCCAATAGTATCTTAGTTTTTTTTTTGGACAAACATAGAAATTGACCCTTCTGGTCTCAAAGCTGGAAAGTTATATTTATCTGAGTTCCTTCCTCAGGAAATGACCTTCAGGTCTCTCAAAAAAAGTATCAAAGAACTGAAACTCACCGGATCACAGCATCCAGAAAATGAGATGCCAGGCCCCTCATTCATCACGATTGCTTCCTTATTCCTCCCTAGTTCCTTTTTTTTTTTTTTTTTTAACACATTATTACATTTCTTTCCCGCTATATAAACCTAGTTTTAGTCAGTCAGGGACCCAAGTTTGAGATTGATCTCCCATCTGTTTCTCTGCAGCACCTGATTAAAGCCTTATTCTTTGGCAATAATCATCTCAGTGATTGGCTTTTTGTGAAGCAAGCAACAGGAACTAGATCGGAACCCCTGGTGTTTCAGTAACACGTGTGTGTGTGTGTGTGTGTGTGTTTCCTCACATAATAAGTCTGGAGGTAGAGGGATTTATTAGCTCAATGATGTCAGGGCCAGCATGAGGCAGTTTTTCCTTACAGCTGAGTCTAGCTTTATGCCTCATGTTCAAGCCTAAAGCAGAAAGAATGAGAAAAGGGGTACAATTCATGACAACTGTCTCTACCATTTTTTGTTAGAACTCAGAAAATTCACTAGAAATGAAGTTAGGGGAAAAAACCTCAGAAAAATAAGATTCCCTTTATTGTTGGACAACATTGTTTCACACATACATCGAACAGGTTGAAAAAATAAGATTTGTTGTTTTTGCATTTATTTATTTTTGAGACAGAGTCTTACTCTGTCACCAGGCTGGAGTGCAACGGCATGACTGCTGCTCACTGCAACCTCCGCCTCCTGAGTTCAAGCAATTCTCATGCCTCAGCCTCCCGCGTAGCTGGGATTACAGGTACCGACCATCACGCCTGGCTAATTTTTGTATTTTCAGTAGAGACACGTTTTCACCATGTTGGCTAAGCTGGTCTCGAACCCCTGACCTCAAGTGATCCACCTGCCTAGGCTTACCAAAGTGCTGGGATCACAGGTATGAGCCACCATGCCTGGCCTATTTTTGCTTTTTTTCAGATAGTCTCACTCTGTCACCCAGGCTAGAGTGCAGTGGTGCGATCTCGGCTCACTGCAATCTCTGCCTCCAGGGTTCCAGTGATTCTCCTGCCTCAGCCTCCTGAGTAGCTGGGACTACAGGCACCCACCACCACACCTGGCTAATTTCTGTATATTTAGTAGAGATAGGATTTCACCATGTTGGCCAGGCTGATCTCGAACTCCTGACCTCAGGTGATCCACCCGCCTTAGCCTCTCAAAGTGCTGGGCTTACAGCCGTGAATCACCTCGCCAGATCTATTTTTCATTTTTTACATGTTTGTTTTTTCTTTTCTTCCTCCTTTGAGATTCTAATGAACATGGTCACACTACAAGTAAAGTCAGAAGTTGGGCAAAGAACACTCTGAAAGCTGCTTTGGTCATCCAAGATTATTAAAAATGCCTGCACTCTAAAAATATGCACAAAGATATAAAGTAGAAACAAAAAATATAGACCAATTTTTCTTTTAAAAAATGCTTTTGGCTAGGTGCAGTGGCTCAGGCCTGTAATCCCAGCACTTTGGGAGGCCGAGGCAGGTGGATCACGAGGTCAGGAGTTCAAGACCAGCCTGGCCAACACGGTGAAACCCTGTCTCTCCTAAAAATACAAAAATTAGACGGGTGTGGTGGCATGTGCCTGTAATCCCAGCTTCTTGGGAGGCTGAGGCAGAGAACTGCTTAAACCCGGGAAGCAGAAGCTTCAGTGAGCCGAAATTACGCCACTGCACTCCAGGCAATAGAGTGAGACTCCATCTCAAAAAACAAAAAATGCTTTTAAGAAAAAATGCAAGGCCTTGGAAGTTTTGGTTCTTCTTTCCTCTCCTGTTGCAGATTCACGTTACAGTTTTGGATGGGTGGCAGAAAGTGCATGTCACCTTCGGTGGCACTGTCTGCCGTGGGTGGGCCTCTCTACTGGAAGGTGACCACCTTTAAATACTGAGACAGCAAGTACAAGTGGCCTTCTTTTACCTTCTTTTAACTTATCCTTTTTTGCTGTCTGGTCATCTTCATTGGTCTTCTGCTTCTAGGTGTCAAGATCATCTTCATCATCATCTTCAGCTGCCCATTTGACCGTAGCTATTACAGGAAAGTAATCGATTGTAAGGATGGAAGTTGGTTGGAATGATGTGAGGAAGGGGCCAAGGAATGCAGGCAACTTCTAAAAGCTGAAAAAGACAAGAAAAACAATCTCTCTGCAGAGCCTCTGGAAGCAACCAATCCAAATGACACCTTGACTTTACTCCAGTGACTGATTTTAGATTTCTGGTTTACAGAACTGTAAGAGAATAAATTTGTGTTGTTTTAAGCTACTAAGTTTATGGTAATTTCTTACAGCAGAAATAGAAAATTAATGCAAAGTGCCTTTAAAACATCTAAGTAGCTGGGCATGGTGGCGCACAACTGTAATCCCAATACTTTGGGAGGCTGAGGCAGGAAGATCACTTGAGCCCAGGAGTTTGAAACCAGCATGGACAACATAGGGAGATCCCATCTCTACACACACACACACACACACACGTTGCCACATCCCTGTGGTCCCAGTTACTCAGGAGGCTGAGGTGGGGAGGACTGCTTGAGCCCAGGAGATCGAGGCTGCAGTGAGCTGTGTTTGCACTATTGCCCTCCAGCCTGGGCCACAGAATGAGACCCTGTCTCTCAAAAACAAAACAAAAACATCTACGTGAGGTCAGGTAGCCAACTGGAGATCAGGGTCTGAAAGTGAGAGAAGAGTGCTGAGCTAGAAATCTGTGAATCATATTCACATGGGTGGCAGCTGAAGCTGTGGGAGGGCATAAACTCATATTAGGGAGGTGACACTGTCACCTACTTGCTGTGCATCTTTCAGCAAGATAATTAACTGATCTGACACATTATTGAGCATTTATTCTGTCCTGGAATCATATCAAGCAATTTACATGCATTCTCATTTAATCCTCACAACCACTTTATGAGGCTGAAACTTTTTTTCTTTTTTTTGAGACTAAAAGCATCTTGGATAAACAGGCCTGAGGCTTGCCCAGGCTGAAGTGCAATGGCGCGATCTCGGCTCACTGCAACCTCTGCCTCCCAGGTTCACGCGATTCTTTAGCTTCAGCCTCCCGAGTAGGTGGAATTACAAGCGCCCGCCACCATGCTCGGCTAATTTTTTTAAAATTTTTAGTAGAGACGGGGTTTCACCATATTGGCCAGGCTGATCTCAAACTCCTGAACTCAGGTGATTCGCCCACCTCGGCCTCCCAGTGTTGGGATTACAGGCGTGAGCCACCGCGTCCGGCCAGAAACCATTTTTATCTCCTATTTTCAAAAATAAATAAATAAATAAAAATAAAAAAAGAAACTGAGGTTTAGAGTTTAGTTTGTCCAAGATCATACAGTAAAATAATGAGACAAGCCTAATTAAATTGCATGTGCCTCAGTCATTACGCAATCTGCGAGTTTGTTGGGCCTACTGAATCAGAATCCGAATTATTTTAACATGAACCGTAGGCTATTTGCATATTAAGCGTTAGGACTAGCCTCTACCCTGCTTCCAGAATGGGTTCCGCTCAAGCAGGAGCTGAGCCAAGAGCCTCGCTCAGAGTTCTAAAAACACAATGTTTCTCACCTCTGTATCTTTGCACATGCCATTCTCTAGCTGGATTTAATACTCCGGTGCAGGCGTCCAGGTTGGGAGCCCCCGCAGTTCTCTCAGCTACTTTTATCTACTGTAACTCTAGGGCAACAATCCTGGCTTCTCCACTAGCGCGTGAACGTCTCTAGCGTTGTTTTTTTCTCACCTAAGTGCCCCAATACTACACAGTGATGACCCAGCGCAAACGACCACTCTTTCAACGCAAGCATGAACTAGCTGATAAAACTTAAAAGTGGCTACAAACGCCTGCGCAGGAGCCCTTCCGGCCCGGGGTGAGACGCGGGTATAAACAAAAGGTGGGCGGGAGGTTTAAATAGCTGACTGCAGTCCCCGGACTGGCTGCGCAGCTCGCCGCATGCGCGCAGCTAGCGGGCACGGCTTCAGAGGGCTTTCTCCGCATGCGCGGGATCCCGGATGTGGCTCAAGTTGGTAGGAAGCGTGCGGTGCCGCAGCAATGGCGGCGCTCACAATTGCCACGGGTACTGGCAATTGGTTTTCGGCTTTGGCGCTCGGGGTGACTCTTCTCAAATGCCTTCTCATCCCCACATAGTAAGGGACTCGCACGGCCAGGGGCTGGGCGGGGAGGCCCCGCGGTCGGTCAGGGCGGGAGAGAAAGGTGTGGATATCCCTAGGTATGAAGAGAACGAACTTTAGGTCGTGTTTGTCGCTACCCTGCCTTTGCTAAGCTTTCCGTTTCGCCAGTTGTTACTTGACTTAGCCCCAGCTGGCTAGGTTCAGACCTGGCGCTGTCTGATTTGGAACAAATCACTTTAACGTTTCTGAACCTCAGGGTCCTCATCCTTAATAGGCAGTTAAGAACCTCTGCCTCCAACAGCCGCTCAGCCAGTATTATCAGATGCCTGAGGCGCCAGGTACC
The DNA here is from genome assembly GCF_029281585.2 of Gorilla gorilla gorilla. Lineage (NCBI taxonomy): Eukaryota > Metazoa > Chordata > Mammalia > Primates > Hominidae > Gorilla > Gorilla gorilla. The sequence continues at coordinate 86,015,719 of NC_073233.2, read as the reverse complement.
GTTCTGACTCCCGGGAGATGCGGTGGTGAGCTAGACATTGCTGGTCCTTGCCCTCGAAGTTGGTGGGTGGAGCTAGACAAACAGGAACGTTTCAGATTGTGATAAAGGAAATAGAGGGTTACTAAGTGGCTGTGCGCTGTTCCTTTAGAAGGTGATGTTTGAGTTGAAATTCAAAAAATGAAAAAGAGTAAGTGATGTGGAAACCAGTTCAGGCATAGGAAAGAGTAAGTTCAAAGGCCCTGTGGCAGGAAAGAAGTCAGAGCATTCTAGGAACAGAAAGTGCCCCTTGTGGCTGCAGAGCATTGAAGGAGAGGAGTGGCACAGGATGGGGTGCACAGGGGACAGATAGCACAGGGTTTCGAAGACCACAGTTAGACTGCTGTGTAACAAATGGATATAGGGCCAAGACTGAAAGCGTGGAAACCAAGAAGCAACCGTGAAATGGTGGTGTGTATACAGTAGGTACTCAATATTTATTAATATTGGCTTCCGCCTTCCTTTCATCCTTCCTCTTTTTTCTTTTTTTTTTCCTCATCCCTTTTCTCCTTTCCCTCCCACTTCCTAGTTTAGGGTTTGTTTTATTGGTATCCTTTGATTCAGGCCCTTGGTGATCTCTTGTTGAATATGGGAGAGTCATATGTATAGAATGTAAGTCCATACTGATGCGTATATGTAATCATATAAATGGAATGTATATGTAGATTCAGTAAAATGATTAACTGTAGGTCTGTGCATAAGAAGATTATTTCTTGCTTTAGTTGCCTCAGGCTAGAAATGCATCCTCAGAGTTGTTTTTTTTGTTTGTTATTATTTTTTTTTTTTTTGAGACAGTCTCGTCCCACTCTGTCACCCAGGCTGGAGTACAGTGGCACGATCTCAGCTTACTGCAACCTCTGCCTCCCGGGTTCAAACGATTCTCCTGCCTCAGCCTCCGGAGTAGCTGGGATTACAGGCTTGCACCACCGCACCAGGCTAATTTTTGTATTTTTAGTAGAGACGGGGTTTCATCATGATGGCCAAGGGCTGATCTCAATCTCCTGACCTCAAGTGGTCCACCTGCCTCGGCCTCCCATAATGTTGGGATTACAGGCATGAGCCACCGTGTCTGGCCAGAGTTGTTATTTTGAATACTGCTCTTGGTCCAGGTTAAGAATGTATATAGCGCTCACTTTGGCAGCACATGTACAGGAATACCTCATTTTTTGTACTTTGCTTTATTGCACTTCACAGATACTGCATTTTCATTTTTGTTACAAATTGAAGACTGCGGTAACTCTCCATTGAGCAACTCTATCAATGCCATTTTTCTAACAACGTGCTCATTTTGTGTCTGTGTTACATTTTGGTAAATCTTGAAATATTTCACACTTTTTCATTGCTATTATATTTGTTATGATGATCTGTAATCAGTGATCTTTGATACTACTATTCTGATTGCTTTGGGGCAACACTATGGTGAACTTATTAAATGCTGTGTGTTCTGACTGCTCTATCAACCAGCTGTTCCATCATCTCTCTCCCTCTCCTCAGGCCTCACTATTGACTGAGATACAATAATAAAGTTAGGCCAATTAATACCCCTACAGTGGCATCTAAGTGTTCAAGTGAGAGGAAGAGTCACATATCTCTGACTTTAAATCAAAAGCTAGAAATGATTGAGCTTGATGAGGAAGGCATCGTGAAAGCCAAGACGGGCTGAAAGCTAGGCCGATTGTGCCAAACAGCCAAGTTGTGAGTGCAGAGGAAAAGTTCTTGAAGGAAACTAAAAGTGCTACTCCAGTGAATACACAAGTGATAAGAAAGTGAAACAACCTTGATGATATGGAGAATGTTTTAGTGGTCTGGATAGATCAAACCAGCCATTACATTCCCTTAAGCCAAAACCTTATCCAGAGCAAGGCCCTAACTCTTCAATTCTTTGAAGCCTTCGAGAGGTGAGGAGGTTGCAGAAGAAAATTTGGAAGCTAGCAGAGGTTCTTTTAAGAAAAGAAGCCATCAGCCGGACGCGGTGGCTCATGCCTGTGATCCCAGCACTTTGGTAGGCCAAGATGGGCGGATCACCTGAGGACCAACATGGAGAAATCTCGTCTCTACTAAAAATACAAAATTAGCTGGGCGTGGTGGAGCATGCCTGTAATCCCAGGTATTTGGGAGGCTGAGACAGGAGAATCACTTGAACCCGGGAGGTGGAGGTTGCAGTGAGCTGAGATCGTGCTATTGCACTCCAGCCTGGGCAACAAGAGTGAAACTCCGTCTCAAAAAAAAAAAAAAGGAAGAAAAGAAGCCATCTCCATAATAAAGTACAAGGTGAAGCAGCAAGTGCTGATGTAGAAGCTGCAGTAAGTTTTCTAGAAGATCTAGCTAAGCTCACTGATGAAGGTGGCTACGCTAAACAATAGGTTTTCAAGGTAGAAGAAACAGACTTACATTGGAAGATGCCATCTATGACATCTAGTTGAAGCCAATTCTCACTTGCTATTCTAAAAATCAAATGGCCCTTAAGACTTATGCTAAATCTACTCTGCCTACTCTGCCTGTGATCTATAAATGGAACAACAAAGCCCTGGATGACAGCACATCTATTTACAGCATGGTTTACTGAATAAGCCCACTGTTGAGACCTACTGCTCAGAAACATTTTTTTTTTCTAGAGGCAGGGTCTCGCTCTATCTCCCAGGGTGAAGTACAGCGGCACCATCATGGCTCACTGCAGCCTTAATCTCCTGCACTTGAGCAATCTTCCTCCCTCAGCCTCCCGAATAGCTGGGACAAAGACAGATGCCACCATGCCCAGCTAATTTTTTTTCCTTTCTCTCTCTATTATCTGTCTGTCTATCTATATGTGTGTGTTTTGTTTTGATTTGGTTTTTTTTTTTTTCTTTTTGGTAGAGACGAGGTGTCACTGTGTTGCCCAGGCTGATCTCGAACTCCTGGGCTCAAGTGAGCCCTTCCAAAGTGCTGGGATTACAGGCCTGAGCCACCTCATTGGTCAATATTTTTCCTTTTTCTTTTCTTTTTTGAGACAGTGTTTCACTTTGTCAGGCTGGAGTGCACTGGTATGATCTCAGCTCACTGCTGCCTCTACCTCCTGAGCTCAAACAATCCTCCCATCTCAGCTCCCCAAGTAGCTTGAACTACAGGTGCACACCACTACACCCAGCTAACTTCTTGTATTTTTTGCAGAGATGGGGTTTCACCATGTTGCCCAGGCTCGTCTCAAATTCCTGACCTCAAACGATCCACCTGTCTTGGCCTCCCAAAGTGCTAGGATTACAGACATGAGCCACCGCACCCACCCATTATTTTTCTTTTTTTTTTTTCCTATTTATTTATTTTTGAGACAGAGTTTCACTCTGTCTCCCATGCTGGAGTGTAGTGGCACGATCTCAGCTCACTGCAACCTCAGCTTCCCGGGTTCAAGTGATTCTCCTGCCTCAGCCACCCGAGTAGCTGGGATTACAGGTGCACACCATCATGCCCTGCCAATTTTTATATTTTTAGTAGAGATGGGGTTTTGCCACGTTGGCCAGGCTGGTCTTGAACTCCTGGCCTCAAGTGATCTGCTTTCTTTGGCCTCCCAAAGTGCTGGGATTACAGGCATGAGCACCATGCCCAGCCTTTTTTTAAAATTTATTTTTGGAGAGATGGGGTCACTGTGTTGCTCAGGCTGGCCTGGAATTCCTAGGCTCAAGTAATCCTCCTACCTTTGCCTCCCAAAGTTCTGGGATTACAGACATGAGCCACTGTGCCCAACCTTAATGTTGTTTTCATGCCTGCTGATGTAACATCTATTCTGCAGCCAGTTGAGTAGTTGATTTTTTTTTTTTTTTTGAAACAGGGTCTCACTCTGCCTCTCAGGCTGTAGTGCAGTAGCATGATCTCGGCTCACTGCAACCTCCACCTTTCAGGCTCAAGCAATCCTCCTACCTCAGCCTGCCAAGTAGCTGGGACTTAAGGTGTGTGCTACCATACCCTGCTAATTTTTTGTATTTTTAGTAGAGATGGGTTTTTGCTGTGTTGCCCAGGCTGTTTTTGAACTCCTGTGCTCAAGCAATCTGCCTGCCTTGGCCTCCCAAAGTGCTAGGATTATAGGCGTGAGCCACCATGCCCAATCAGTTTTGACTTTTAAGTCTTGTTATTTAAGAAATACATTTGATAAGGCTCTATCTGCCATAGGTAGTGATTCTTCTGATGGATCTGGGCAAAGTAAATTGAAACCATTCTAGATGCTATTAAGAACATTCATGATTCATGGGAAGAGGTCAAGATATCAACATTAACAAGAGTTTGGAAGAATCAGATTCCAACTCCAATGGATAACTTTGAGGGGTTCAAGACTTCATTGGAAGAAGTAACTGCAGATGTCATGGGAATAGCAAGAGAACTAGAAGTGGAGCCTGAGCATGTGATTGAATTGCTGCATGATATCTCATGTTACAGCTTGAGTGGATGAGGAGTTACTTCTCATGGATGAGCAGAGAAAGTGGTTTCTTTTGAGATGCACTCTGCTAATGAAGATGCTGTGAATATTGTTGAAATGACAACAAAGGATTTAGAATATTATATAAACTTAGTTAATAATCAGTGGCAGGGTTTGAGAAGAAGGATTGACTCCAGTTTTGAAAGTTTTACTGTGGGTTAAATGCTATCAAACAGCATTGCATACTAGAGGAATCTTTTGTGAAAGGAAGAGCCCATCAATGTGGCAAGCTTCATTGTTGTTTTATTTTAAGAAATTGCCACAGTCTTGCCAGGCGCAGTGGCTCATGCCTGTAATCCCAGCGTTTTGGGAGGCTGAGGCGGGCGGGTCACCTGAGGTCAGGAGTTCAAGACCCACCTGGCCAACATGGGGAAACTCTGTCTCTACTAAATATACAAAAATGAGCCAAGTGTGCTGGTGGGCACCTGTGATCCCAGCCACTTAGGAGGCTAAGGCAGGAGAATCACTTGAACCCAGGAGGCGGAGGTTGCAGTGAGCCAAGATCACACCATTGCACTCCAGCCTGGGTGACAAGAGTGAGACTCCATCTCAAAAAAAACAAAAACAGTTTGCCACAGTCACCGCAATCTTCAGCACCCATAACCCTGATCAATCAACAGCCATCAACATTGAAGCAAAATCCTCCACCAGCAAAAAGATTAGGACTTGCCGAAGGTGCAGATGATCATTAGCTTTGTTTTAGCGATAAAGTATTTTAAAATGAAGGTGTACACTGTCTTTTTAGACATAGTAGTATTGCACGTTTTATAGTATAGTGTAAACATAACTTTTTTTTTTTTTTGGGACGGAGTCTCGCTCTGTCGCCCAGACTGGAGGGCAGTGGCGCTATCTCGGCTCACTGCAAGCCCGCCTTCTGGGTTCACACCATTCTTCTGCCTCAGCCTACCGAGTAGCTGACCCTACAGGCGCCCCTCACCAAGCCCGGCTAATTTTTTTTGTATTTTTAGTAGAGATGGGGTTTCACCGTGTTAGCCAGGATGGTCTCCATCTCCTGACCTCGTGATCCGCCCGCCTCGGCCTCCAAAGTGCTGGGATTACAGGCGTGAGCCACCGCGGCCGACCAGTGTAAACATAACTTTTACATGCTCTGGGAAATCAGAAAATTCATGTGACTCACTTTATTGCGATATTCACTTCATTATGGTGGTCTAAACCCACAATATCTCTAAGGTATGCCTGCACTAAAATTGAATGATACAGGAAGCTTAGCATGGTCCACGCACAAGGATAGCATGCAAATTTATGAAACACTTCATATATTTAAAAACGAATGTTTTTAATTGTAGTTAATGCTCTGTTTCTCAAACCGGAAACCCCTGGGATATGAGAGGGAAGTTATAGGATAAATGCAGAGATATTCAACAAAACATTTACTAATTGCTTTATTATGTACCAGGTACTGTTGCTAGGCTAGAAGGGAGGAAAAAATAGATATGATCCCTAGCCCTGTGTGAAGTGTGTAGTTCAGTAAGTATAACAGTATAAGAAACAAATCAATGCAAATATATAGTTACATAACCACAATTTGGATTAAGTATTAGGAAGAAGAGGCTGGGTGTGGTGGCTTATGCCTGTAATCCCAGCACTTTGGGAGGCCGAGGCGGGCGGATCACGAGGTCAGGAGATCGAGACCATCCTGGTTAACACGATGAAATCCCGTCTCTACTGAAAATACAAAAATTAGCCGGGTGTGGTGGTGGGCACGTGTAGTCCCAGCTACTGGGGAGGCTGAGGCAGGAGAATGGCATGAACCTGGAAGGCGGAGCTTGCAGTGAGCCGAGATAGCGCCACTGCACTCCAACCTGGGCGACAGAGCGAGACTCCATCTAAAAAAGAAAAAAAAAGGAAGAAGAAGAACAGGATCCTATCAGGGGACCAAGAAGGAAGATGTACTTTCAATTAGGTGTCAGAGAATGTCTCTGAGGAACTGACATAATTGGAGGCCTAAAGTGTGAATGAGAGGGCCATCCATGCAGAGTATGTGGTGTGTGCAGGTGTGTAGAACTTATCTGAAAGAGCACACTGTATAAATATAGGCCCTGTGGTGTGAAAGTATTGACCTATTTGGGCAACTATGACAAGGCCAGTGTAGCTGGCATGGAATAAGCAACAGAGACAGAAACACACACAGTGAGATTGGAAAGATAGGCACCAAATCATGCCGGAGCTTATAAAGCCAGGATGAAAAATTTAGATTTTGATTTTATAAGCTCAGTGGAAATGATTTGCATTTATAAAATATTTTTTGGCTCCCATATAAATGATTGGAGGAGGCAGAAGGAGAGTCAGGGAGGCTAGCTGCCCTTTGAGAAAGTCTACATGAGAGAAGATGCTGACTTGAATTGGAGTGGTGGCATTAGAGATAGAAATGGACAAATTAAAGATTTATTTTGCCTTGAGGTCAGGAAGGATTTGCAGAGAAAATAACAACTAACTTTGAAAGTATCTGGTGGTTTAGGAGCCATAGCTAGGGAGTCAGACTGCCCTGGTTAGAATCTGGCTCTGCTACATACTGGCTACATGACAGGGCAAGCTGCTTCTCTAAGCCACTGGTGAAATGGTAAGAGTTAAAGAACCTATCTCACACGGAGTGTTGCAGGCAGAGGGAAAAGGTGAATGTAGAGTAAGACAAAGACAGGTGGGAGGATAGTGAGAAATGGGCTGAAAAGGTGAGTAAGCGAGATCCAAAAAGATCTTTTAGGCTATGTTGAGTACTTTAGATTTTATCCAGAGGGCAGAGGCCAATTAAAAGGGAAATATAACATTTGTGATTTAGAAATACTACTTTGGCTGCAGTGTGAAAGCTAGATTAATGAAGGGCCTAAGTGAAGATGGGGAGTTCAATTTAAGAAGCTATCATAGGACAAGTAAGAGATGGTAGGTTTTTGTTTGTTTTAATTTTTAGAGACAGGGCTGGGTGCAGTGGCTCACACCTGTAATCCTAGCACTTTGGAAGGCCAAGGCAGGCAGATTGCTTGAGCTCGGGAGTTGGGGACCAGCCTGGGCAACATAGTGAAACCCTGTCTCTACAAAAAATACAAAGAATTAGCTGGAGATGGTGGTCAAAAATTTTAGAGACAGAGAGTAACTCTGTTGCTCAGGCTAGAGTACAGTGGCACAGTCATGGCTCACTGCAGCCTCAAATTCCTGGGCTCAAGCTGTCCTCTGGCCTCAGCCTCCTGAGTAGCTGGGACTACAGGTGCACACCACCACACCAGCTAATTTTTAAGTTTTCTGTAGAGATGGGAGTCTCATTATGTTGCCCAGGCTGGTCTTGAACTTCCAACCTCAAGCTATCCTTCTACCATGGCCTCCCAAAGTACTGGGATTATAGGCATGAACCACTGTGCTCAGCTGATTGTAGATTTTGTTAATGCAATTTTAAAAAGTGGTTGTTTACTATTTATCATTATGTCTCTAGTCTTAGTTTTGCTTTTTTTTTCAAGTGTCATTTCAGCAATTAAGATTACTTTTACTGATGGGTGCAGTGGCTCATGCCTGTAATCCCAGCACTCCAACAAAAGTGAAGTCTCCAACAGTTTTGAATAGGAAACAACAAAATAACTAAAGCACCCAAAAAAGAGACTGGAAAAAGTCTATATAGTACAACTACATAGGAAAAGAAAGTGTCCCCAAACTCACTCAGATTTTGTAAATGCTGTCTCCAAAGAGAGTAAAAAAGACATGTCTATAAAATAAGAACAGATGCTATGAAACAGGAATTATCAGAGAAACAGTGGTTAATAGAAATGTTATTGCCAAAATTAAGGACAAATTGAGTAAATCTTTCAAAGATATAAGAGAAAAGATAAAAATTATAAGTTCAATCTAGGGTGTCTAGCATCCATCTAAAAAATTTTCAGAAAAAAAAAGGGGAGGAGATTAACAAATAATAAATTTCCCAGAGCTGAAGGCACTACATACTCAGCATAATTAATGAAAAAAGACCCTCATGAAGACATTAATCACTAGACGTTTCAGACTGCTATGGATAAAAAGGAGAAACAGGAAACTTCCAGAGATGAAGGGAAAACCATAAAGTAAAGAGACTTACCAACATCAACATTTTATACTAAAAACCAGTGGCATAAGCTTCCAAAGTTCAGTGGAAGTAAATTTCAACCTAGAATTCCATACAAAATCCAGTATAAAATACCAGAAGTGCACATCATAAATGTACAGCTCACTGAATTTTTGCAAAGTGCATACATCTATAAAAAGCATATAGATCAATAAGCAGAATATTATCCCTCGTGCATCTTTCCAGCCACTCCCCACAACCCCACCCCACTAAAGGTATTGATATCCTCACCTTTTTTTCTTTGTTTTCTTTTGTTTCTTTTTTTTTTTTTTTTTTTGAGACCGGGTCTTGCTCTGTCTCCCATGCTGGAGTGCAGTGGTGCAAACTTGGCTCACTGTAGCCTCAGCCTCTTGGGCTCAAGCAGTCCTCCCACCTCAACCTCTTGAGTAGCTGGGACTACAGGGGCGTGCCGCCATGCCTGGCTAATTTTTAAATTTTTTGAGAGATGGGGTCTCATTATTGTTACCCAGGCTGGTCTTGAACTCCTGAGCTCAAGTGATCCACCCGCCTTGGCCTCCCAAAGTGTTGGGATTACAGGCGTGAGCCATCATGCCTGGCCTCTGATATTCTTTTAACTGCATAGGTTAAATTTTGCCTGTTTTTGAATTTTTGTTTGGGTTTTTTTGTTTTTGAATTTTATATAAATGTAATCATACAATCTATTCACTTGGGTCTGGCTTTCACTCAACATTAAGTTTGTGTGTTGTTGTGTAATTATTGTTTTTTCGTTCTTATCACTAGATAGCAGTGGTTCTCAAACTTTTTAGTCAGAATCACTTCTTAAAAATAATTGAGGGTCACAAAGAGCTATATGTTTATGTGGGCTGTATAATAGATAATTACCATTTTAGAAATTAAAACAAATTGTTCAAGCACAAGAATATACAAGCACAAATTTCACTGGCCTTCAGAGTGATGACATCACATTATGTAGCCTCTAGAACGTCACTGTATACTTGTGAGAGAATGAGTGAAAATAGAACAAATTACATCTGAATATTATTATGAAAATAGTACATATTTCAAACTCCTTGAAAGGGTCTCCCTATGAGTCCCTGAATCACACTTTGAGAACTGCTGCTCTACAGTATTCCATTGTGTGAAAACACCACAATTTATTTAGCTATTCTGCTGTTCGTGGACATTTATCTCCACTTTTTACCTGTTGCAAATAGTTTTACTTTGCACTTTTTTTTTTTTTTTTTGAGACGGAGTCTTGCTCTGTCGCCCAGGCTGGAGTGCAGTGGCGCGATCTCAGCTCACTGCAAGCTCCGCCTCCCGGGTTCATGCCATTCTCCTGCCTCAACCTCCTGAGTAGATGGGACTACAGGTGCCCACCACCACGCCTGGCTAATTTTTTATATTTTTAGTGGAGATGGGGTTTCACCATGTTAGCCAGGATGGTCTCGATCTCCTGACCTCGTGATCCGCCTGCCTCAGCCTCCCAAAGTGCTGGAATTACAGGTGTGAGCCACCACGCTGGGCCCCACTTTGCACATTCTTATAGTACGTGTCTTTTAGTGAACATACTGTGCATTTCTGTTGGGTATACGTACTTAGACTTGGGATGGATGGGCCATCAATTCAGTTTTGAGTGGAGATTTTGAAATATCTGTGGGAAATTCAAGTGAGATTGTTAACAGGAAGTTAGAGGTGTCTGTCTCTACAACTTAGGAAAGATGCCAATGTTGCATATTGAAATTTGGGAGTAGGCCAGGCATGGTGGCTCATGCCTGTAATCCCAGCACTTTGGGAGGCCAAGGCAGGCTGATCACGAGGTCAGGAGATCAAGACCATCCTGGCCAACACAGTAAAACCCCATCTCTACTAAAATACAAAAAAAAAAAAATTAGCCAGGCATGGTGCTGCGCACCTGTAGTCCCGGCTATTTGGGTGGCTGGGGCAGGGGAATCGTTTGAACCTGGGAGACGGAGGTTGCAGTGAGCCAAGATCGCACTACTGCACTCCAGCCTGGTGACAGAGCGAGACTCCATCTCCAAAAAAAAAAAAAAGTAATTTGGGAGTCATCATTATACAATTGACAGTGGAACCAGAAAGTTTGCATAAGATTGTCCAGAGCAGAATAAGTTGCATAAAAAGGGGACCAAGAACTGAACCTAGGGGAATATCAACATGTCCCTAATGAATATAGGAAGGGAAAGCCATGACTGAGACAGAAGGGGTTGGCTGGAGGTAGGAGAAAGTTGTCATTGTGGAAAGGTTGTGTAAAACGTTGGAAAGTGTAAATTGGGCTTTGCTGTGGAACTCATTGTTCACTTTGGTGAGTGGATATTCAGCAAGAATGTATTGAGCTTGTCCATGCGTCAGGTGCTGTTCTAAATGTGGAGGGGAGGTACAGCAGTGGACAAACAGGAGAAGATTTTTTCTAAAGATGGGTGATCCTTAGATATATATAGTGATGGGAAGAGGGAGAATTTGGAGACATGGAAAGGCAAAGCAAGGATCTTTTCTCTTTTCCCACCTTCTCTGTCAGATGAACTCCTCATCCTTACGTCTTGGTATATGAGGCATTTTTCAGGTAATGAATTTTGTTAGAATTGTTTGTGAGCAAGAGAAAGTCACTTCTGAGCAAAGGCCTGAGGGCCGCCTGTAAGAAAAAGTTTGGGCTAGGCCGGGCGCGGTGGCTCACGCCTGTAATCCCAGCACTTTGGGAGACTGAGGCAGGTGGATCACCTGAGGTCAAGAGTTTGAGACCAGCCTGGCCAACATGGCGAAACCCCACGTCTACTAAAAATTAGCCAGGATTGGTGGTACATGCCTGTAGTCTCAGCTGCTCGGGAGGCTGAGACAGGAGACTCGCGCGAACCCGGGGGGCGGCGGTTGCAGTGAGCTGAGATGGGTCCACTACACTCCAGCCTGGGTGACAGGAGACTCCGCCTCAAAAAAAAAAAAAAAAAAAAGAAAAGAAAAAGAAAAAGTCTGGGCTTCTTGTCAGCCCTTTATGTAGTTCTGAGACCCTTTTCACTGACTTGTAGATTGCTCAACAACTTTCTAGAAGATCTGACCTCCAGATAAATGAGGTGTTACAGGATTATGTAACGTCTATTTGTGTCTCTATAGGACAGTGAGCTGTGACTGCTTAGGGAATGTCAGTCCATTTAAAAGCATAACTATGGGAATTAGAAATTGATAAATATTGCAAAATCTCATTTTATTTATCTAACTGTTTTGAGTAGCCATTCCACAGATTTTGAAGTACACCGAAACTGGCTTGCTATCACTCACAGTTTGCCAATATCACAGTGGTATTATGAGGTAAGTTTTAATTTTCACCTTTTTTTTTTAAGATTCATCTATAAACTAGGTAAATATTACTGATATTAAAAATGTTTTCCGGCCGGGTGCGGTGGCTCACGCTTGTAATCCCAGCACTTTGGGAGGCCAAGGCGGGCAGATCACAAGGTCAGGGGTTGGAGACCAGCCTGGCCAACACAGTGAAACCCTGTCTCTACTAAAAATACAAAAATTAGCTGGGTGTGGTGGTGGGCACCTGTAATCCCAGCTACTCAGGAGGCTGAGGCAGGAAAATCACTTGAACCTGGGAGGCAGAGGTTGCAGTGAGCCGAGATCGCGCCACTGCACTCCAGCCTGGGTGACAGAGTTAGACTCTGTCTCAAAAATAAAAATAAAAATAAATTTTCTTGTAATCATAGATCTAATTAATCTTTATAAAAATTGTGATCTCTTCTCAGTTCTGTCCTCTTGCACTACTAGGGAATCCCCTTACTTCAAAATGAGTTTCCCAGTCTATAAATTGGGAGGTATAATATCTACCACACTTTTTGAAAGAATAGTGGACTGGGAAAGAGGAAGAACTGGATTCTTAGGCCTGGCTCTGCCACTATCTAGTTACATAGAGAAAAGATACTTCATGTCTCTGGGCCTTAGTGTCTCATCTGGCACATAAGGATTTGGAGTGAATTATTTCTAAGATCCTGTCTGTTCCTAATGTTTTGTGATTTTATGAGGAAAGGAATAATCAAATGTGATGTGTAGACATCAGATAATATACAAACCATTCTCTCATATTGTTTATAAAAACTATGTCTGTATTTTTATTTCTTTTTCTTTTCCTTTTTTTTTTTTTTTGAGACAGAGTCTCGCTCTTGTCACCCAGGCTGGAGTGCAGTGGCACAATCTCAGCTCACTGCAACCTCCGCCTACCGGGTTCAAGCGATTCTCCTGCCTCAGCCTCCCAAGTAGCTGGGATTACAGGCGCCCGCCACCATGCCCCAGTTAATTTTTGTATTTGTAGTAAAGAGGGGGTTTCACCGTGTTGGCCAGGCTGGTCTCGAACTCCGGACCTCAGGTGATCCACCCACCTTGGCCTCCCAAAGTGCTGGGATTACAGGCGTGAGCCACTGCACCCAGCTTGTATTTTTGTTTCTGGTATGAATTACTAAACTGTGTGTAATACTTTATGAAAAACAGACATCACTCCAGAAATTTCTTTTTTTTTTTTTTTTGAGACGGAGTCTTGCTCTGTTGCCCAGGCTGGAGTGCAGTGGCGCGATCTCTGCTCACTGCAAGCTCCGCCTCCCAGGTTCACGCCATTCTCCTGCCTCAGCCTCCTGAGTAGCTGCGACTACAGACGCCTGCCACCACACCCGGCTAATTTTTTGTATTTTTAGTAGAGACGGGGTTTCACCGTGTTAGCCAGGATGGTCTCAATCTCCTGACCTTGTGATCTGCCCGCCTCAGCCTCCCAAAGTGCTGGGATTACAGGCGTGAGCCACTGCACCCGGCCCAGAAATTTCTTGATGAAAAGCAGTACTCTGCTGAAAGGGAGTTGGATTTTGTTTTCTTTTCTTTTCTTTTGAGACGAAGTCTCACTCTCACCCAGGCCGGAGTGCAGTGGCACGATCTCGGCTGACTGCGACCTCTGCCTCCTGGGTTCAAGTGATTCTCCTGCCTTAGCCTCCTGAGTAAGCGATTCTCCTGCCTTAGCCTCCTGAGTAGCTGGGATTACAGGCACCCACTACCATGCCCAGGAATTTTTTTTTTTTTTTTTTTTTTTTGTATTTTTAGTAGAGACAGGGTTTCACCATGTTGGTCAGGCTGGTTTTGAACTCCTGACTTCAGGTGATCCACCTGCCTCGGCCTTCCAAAGTGCTGGGATTACAGGTGTGAGCCACTATGCCCGGCCCAGGGAGTTTTTTTTTAAGGCAAATTTTTTGCAAGTTTCCTATGAGTTTCGATACCATATATAGTATTTTATATGTATATATAAAACGGAATACCATAACCCATGAGGTAGACACTACTATCCCTGTTGTATAGGTGCAAAAACTGAGACTTAGGCTGGGCGCGGTGGCTCACGCCTGTAATCCCAGCACTTTGGGAGGCTGAAGTGGGCGGATCACGAAGTCAGGAGATCGAGACCGTCCTGGCTAACATGGTGAAACCCCGTCTCTACTAAAAATACAAAAAATTAGCCAGGTGTGGTGGCGGGCTCCTGTAGTCCCAGCTACTCGGGAGGCTGAGGCAGGAGAATGGTGTGAACCCAGGAGGCGGAGCTTACAGTGAGCCAAGATCGCGCCACTGCACTCCAGCCTGGGTGACAGAGCAAGACTCCATCTCAAAAAAAAAAAAGAAAAAGAAAACTGAGAGTTAGAGAAATCTAACAAAATATACTATTCTAAAGCTTGTATATTTTCATATGATTTCTATTTTCATTTACTCATTAGCAACTGTTCCTTTAACTAATGGTGATTTTTATCCCAAACAATATGTCAGGCACTTACTAAATGCTGAGGATACAAAATGATAAAGGATAGTTTCTATTCTCCAGGATCATATAACTTAGTGAAACAAAATATAATAGCATTTGTGTATTATTTTGTTGTTTATAAATATATTTCATATGTATTATCTCATTTAATCTTCATAATACCTCATTTTACAAATAGGGAAATTGTGTCTCTAAGACAGAATTTGAACCTAAGTTAGTAAGTTATTTGTTATTTAGATGAGTAGAACCATGTCATAACCAAGTTTATCATCTCCAGGTTTCAAATTAATTTCCTTTAAGTGTAGTTGACTCTATTTAAGGAAATTAAAGACCATGTTAAATAATTTACAAGACAGGTTTTAGTGTTCTGTTCAGTCTTACATAGGAATTGTTCTATTAATTTAGGGCATATTTTAAGTGCAACAGCATTTCACTGTGATTTTTGTTCGTTTGTTTTTAATTAAAAATAGAGACAGGGTTTCACCATGTTGCCCAGACTGGTCTTGAACTCCTGGGCTCAAGCGATCTGCCTGCCTTGTCCTCCCAAAGTGCTGGGGTTACAGGTGTGAGCTACCACGCCCAGCCTTATTGTGCTGTTTTAAAGACCAGAGAATGAAAAATTTTAAATCATTGCACCATCTTTGTTTATTCAGTTATTTAGGATATGTCTGATCTTCTATTTTTATCACAGGCAACTTCAGAGTGGACGTTGGATTACCCCCCTTTCTTTGCATGGTTTGAGTATATCCTGTCACATGTCGCCAAATATTTTGATCAAGAAATGCTGAATGTCCATAATTTGAATTACTCCAGCTCAAGGACCTTACTTTTCCAGAGATTTTCCGTCATCTTTATGGATGTACTCTTTGTGTATGCTGTCCGTGAGTAAGTCTGGAGCATGTCATTTTGTATGGAAGGTATTGAAAAAATAGTACAGTGTTAAGTAGTATTAACTTACTCCCAATTTAGGAGGAACAAAGTTTATATGATAGCAAATGCTAGAACAATGAAAAATTGTATTGTGCTTTAAACTTCATGTTTAAAGCACTCTAGCTGAATCTTATGGAAGAAATGGGGATAAGGTGGAGTTACAAGGCAGAGGTAGAACAAGAGATTATGAATGTTGTGAAAAGAAGTAGTCCCAAGTATAGTTCTAGGGCCATTTCTCCCACCCAGAATAGCTACATATGTTTTTCTTTGCTTCCTTGCAGCAGGCCGCCAGAGGCTTCCATCACCTACCCTATCTTAGGGGATGCACACAGTACATGCACAGTAGTGCACACGTATGCATTGTGCTAACCACCAAAGTCTGCTTTTACGGAGCTTTCATTCTAGTAAACTCAAGAAATTTCACTGAGTGCTTTTAGTTGTTTCCATATACTTTCCTTCGTGAAGACTCTTTGTTATTTTAAGTTATGCTTATATTTTAAATTTTTATGTTTTGCAACTTTTACTTAGAAGTTAATTTTAAGTATTGAATACACATATATAGAATGTCTTGCACAGTGACTTCCAAGTACTAAGTTTCAGTTAATGTCAGTTTCCATTCTTTCCTAATTCTTTTTTTTTTTTCTTTCTTTTTTTTCCCCGAGATGGAATCTTGCTCTGTCGCCCAGGCTGGAGTATTGTGGCGCGATCTTGGCTCACTGCAACTGCCTCTCGGGTTCAAGCAGTTCTCCTGCCTCAGCCTCCCAAGTAGCTTGGATTACAGGTGCACACCACCATGGCAGGCTAATTTTTGTATTTTTAGTAGAGACAGGGTTTCACCATGTTGGCCAGGCTGGTCTTGAACTCCTGACCTCGTGATCTACCCACCTCGGCCTCCCAAAGTGCTGGGATTACAGGCATGAGCCACTGCACCGACCTCATTCTTTCCTAACTCTTAAGCTCGCTGGTGTGATTGTGACAGAACAGTGACTGGTGTTCATTCAGTGACCCTTGTCATAAATGGATCATTTCTGTTTGTGAGGCCCTCTACACTGAACCCTTGCCCCGCTCAGTAAAGAGTCCCTTGGGAATGTCTTAAGCCTTGCGCATTCTTATTGAATAATCCTGTTTGGAACCCTTCCTTTCAATCTGTTTATGACCTGGCAAGAGTTGAAAGGGAAGGTAATTTTTAATATACTCTTTTTAACTCAAAATGTTTGAATTCAAGCTTCCAGGGGAAGAGTATACAAGCACAAAGGGAGAGGAAATAGAATTCATTTCCATCTGCAAAGTAGAGGGAATAGTTAAAAAGATTGTTGAAAGGCCAGGCATAGTGTCTCATGCCTTTAATCCCAGCACTTTGGGAGGCCAAGGCTAGTGTATTGCTTGAGCTCAGGAGTTTGAGACCAGCCTGGATAACATGGTGAAACCCTGCCTCTACTAAAAATACAAAAATTAGCCAGCTGTGGTTGCCGGGGACTGTTGTCCCAGCTACTTGGGAGCCTGAGGCAGAGGATCTCTTGAACCTGGGTGGTCAAGGCTGCAGTGAGCTGTGATTACGCCACTGCACTCCATTCTAGGCGACAGACTGAGACCCTGTCTCAAAAAAAAAAAAAAATTGAAATCTATGTGTCAGTTCCCAGAACCAAGCATGATATACAGATTATTAACTTACTTAATTTTCTCAGTGACCCTGTAAGTTTACTGCCTCTATTCATGAGGGAACTGAGGCTCCATAGGGCAAAAGGAGGATACCTTTGCTAGTCCCCCTTTAATTGCATCTATTATTTGTTTTAGATTTATTGTTAAAATTTGCCACTCTTCAAATGTAGCACATTTTCATTATCGTCTTTTTATAGAATAATACATCCCCATTGTAAAAACTTTGGAAAAGCACACACACATGTAAAGTAAAAATGAGTCATACTCCCCCACGTATACTAATCACTATTAACATTTTGGTGTATGTTAGTTCAGTCTCTTTTCTGTGTTCGAATATAATTTTCATAAAATAAAAATAGGATCTTACTGTTTTGTCACCTGCTATTGTCACTTAGTAATATATCTCAACATTTAAATGACATACATTTTTACATAAAGGTTTTTAAATTATAATTTGGACAGTCAGGAGGTGCACATTTGCAGTTCTGTTCTTAATTTGGCTGGTATTATGATATATAATTTAGAGTGCTAAATTAGCCTGGTCAGCAGTTTTTACTCTTAAGGACTGAAATAATGTATGCTGTCTCAGTTTTCAAAATCCTTACTTTGGGGTTTACGTGGCTTTTTATTTTTAATTTTGTTAAATGAAGACTTTGTTTTAGATCAGCACAGCTTAGAAAAAGACGTGGAACAGGCCCCGAGGTCCTTGTTTGTGCTACCACTTTTTCTTTTTTTTTTTTTTCTAGTGACAAGGTCTTACTATATCGCCCAGGCTGGCCTCAGACCACCAAGCTCAAGTGGTCCTCTCACTTCAGCCTCCTGAGTAGCCAGGCACCTGCCACCCTGCTCGGCTTGCTGTGACCTTTTTAAGAAATCAAGAATGGCATGGACTTTGGGGTGCCAGGGCAGGAGGATTGCTTGAGCCCAGGAGTTCGAGATCAGCCTGGGCAACATAGTGATACCCCATCCCTTCTAAAAAAAGAAGAAGAAAAATTGGAAGAAAAAAAAAAAAAAAGAATGGCATGTAGTTTGTCAGGAATGACTAATGTATCATAGTTTACTCTGCAGAAGTGATGTTCCAATGAAGATCAAAGTTGTTTCTGTTTCTTTCCTAATGTTTCAATGTAGGTGCTGTAAATGCATTGATGGAAAAAAAGTGGGTAAGGAACTTACAGAAAAGCCAAAATTTATTCTATCGGTATTACTTCTGTGGAACTTCGGGTTATTAATTGTGGACCGTATCCTTGATATTATATGTACTATTCCCTTACTTATTCTGATGTATACTAATACAAGATTAATGTTTTCTATAATAATGATTGGAGATGTGAGCTCCTTCTGAAAATGAGTGTGGGGTGGGTTAGTAGGCTCACTTAACTGTGGTCTCTGCCCAACTTCACTGGACTCTGAGGTTAGAGTATTTCATTTCTGAAAAATTAGTGGGATATGTGAGAACCAGCTAAATCATAAATAAAACAATGTACTGAGATTGTGAACTATTTTTAGATTAATCTGATACATATATATTAAATAGTTTTGTAACACATTATTCCAAATACCTTTAATTGGAAAAGGCATATCACAGTGTGCGTGTGGGAATGGTCAGGCATTTGTGCTTTTCTACCATCTTGGCTTACCACATATTAAAAGGCAAAGTTTTTAAATTTAATTCTGGATGTAATTAAAATCCTTGTAATGGAAACTAATAGTTGCAGTTTTCATAAAGGTAGCCTGGTGTGGAGGAAAGCACCCAGCCTCTGGTTTCAATGTAACCTGGACCCAAATGTTAATTGCTATTAGCAGCTTTAGAACCATGAGTAGATGAATGTCTCTGAGGCTTAATTTCTTAATCTCTAAAGTATCTCTAAAGAGGATAATTCTAAATACCTCACAGGTTCATTGTGAGGCTTAATACATAAGATTGTATATGTCCTATAAACAATGCAATGCTGCATGCTGGTGGCCTTAGTAGCAGTTAGGTCCATTCCTTTCTCATCCCTAATTCTAAAAAACGAAAAACTTCTTGCCCCTGAGCTGCGGGGCCTTTAAGGTAGAAAAGGTAGGAAAAACCTGGGAAAGTTTTGTTTTTCTTCTTAAACATAAATTTGTTTTTAAATAAAAAAAATTTATATATTTTAAATCATCTAGTCTAAGATGTCATTAAACATAAGTTTCTTTCCTTTTCTTTTTTTTTTAATTTGAGACAGTCTTGCTCTGTCACCCAGACTGGAGTGCAGTGGCACAATCTCAGCTCACTGCAATGTCCGCCTCCTGGGTTCAAGTGATTCTCATGCTTCAGCCTCCCAAGTAGCTGGGACTACAGGTGTGTGCCACCACATCTGACTAAGTTTTGTATTTTTGGTAGAGACAGGGGTTTGCCATGTTAGCCAGGCTGGTCTTGAACACCTGGTCCCAAGTGATCTGCCCGTGTCAGCCTCCCAAAGTACTGGAATTACAGGTGTGAGCCACCACACCCCCAAATATAAGTTTCAATTAAAGATTTGACTATGGTGTTTGCTTCAGCAAAATTGGAATGATACAGAAATTAGCAAAAATAAAAATATGTGTTTAGGCCAGGTGCAGTGGCTGACGCCTGTAATCCCAGCACTTTGGGAGGCCAAGGTTGGGGAATCACGAGGTCAGGAGTTCGAAACCAGCCTGGCCAACATAGTGAAACCTCGTCTCTACTAAAAGTACAAAAAAATTAGCTGGGTGTGGTGGTGTGTGCCTGTAGTCCCAGCTACTCGGGAGGCTGAGGCAGGAGAATCGCTTGGACCCAGGAGGCGGAGGCTGCAGTGAGCCAAGACTGTGCCATTGCACTCCAGCCTGGGTGACAGAGTGAGACTCCATTTCAAAAAAAAAAAAAAAAAAATTAAAAAAAAATATTTGAATCTGTTTATAGAAAACATATTTATGAGCAGTCCACATTAGTAGTAGTATTTTTTGTCTTTAATTTTGCTATTAAAGCATTTGGAATTTCTATACTCCATCAGCTGGTATAGTTCATTATGAATTTGGTGTCTTCTGTTGTCTTTCCTTGACCTAAGTCCAGATATTCATTTTCAGTACAATGGCTTTTTATTTGGATTAATGCTACTCTCCATTGCACGATTATTTCAGGTAAACATAATTGTTTAATTAGATTTTTTTCCCTTTTAGATTAGTTTTTAGATTGTAAAGGGAACAGTGTAGTGGGTGATAGGTAAATTTATTTGACTGTTTTGAGCTGCCAAGTGCGATAGACACTTTTATTAGGTATTTCTCACAAATTCCATCTTCTCTTTTGACCATAATTTTCTTCATTTAACAGATGAGACAATTGTACTCCAAAAGCTTGTTAGCATGCGGCAGGCCTGAATTAAATTGAGTTTTTGTTTGTTTGTGTTTTGAGACAGTCTCACTCTGTCACCCAGACTGGAGTACAGTGGTGCAATCTCAGCTCACTGCAACCTCTGCCTCTTGGGTTCAAGCCTCATGAGTAGCTGGGATTACAGGTGCACACCACCACACCTGGCTAATTTTTGCATTTTTAGTAGAGACAGGGTCTTGCCATGTTGGCTTGAACTCCTGACCTCAAGTGATCCTCCTGCCTTGGCCTCCCAAAGTGCTGGAATTATAGGCATGAGCCCCTGTGCCTGCCCTAAATTACATTTTCTTTTCTTTCTTTTTTTTTTTTTTTTTTGAGAATGAGTCTCGCTCTATCGCCCAGGCTGGAGTGCAATGGCACAATCCCGGCTCACTGCAACCTCTGCCTCCCAGGTTCAAGCAATTCTTGTGCCTCAGCCTCCCAAGTAGCTGGGATTACGGGCGCCCACCACCATGCCTGGCTAATTTTTGTGTTTTTATTAGAGATGGGGTTTCAACATGTTGGCCAGGCTGATCTCAAACTCCTGACCTCAAGTGATCCGCCCGCCTCAGCCTCCCAAAGTGCTGAGATTACAGGCATGAGCCACCGTGCCCAGCCCCTAAATTACATTTTGTCTGGTTGGGATAATTTATGTACAAATGAAGTCTCTAGCAGCAGTCTTTACAATATAATAACTATGATGGTGATACTTTACTGTCAGCAGCATGAAGATTAATGTAATAGAAGGGGATTTGGAATCAGAAGAACTGTGTGTAATCCTGACTAATGTTAATGAGCTGTGCAACTCAGGGCTTACTCGAATACATGGCTACTAAGATTACATACATTCCATGTATTTTTTTTTTCTTTTTTTTTTTTTTTGAGACGGAGTCTCGCCCTGTCTCCCAGGCTGGAGTGCAGTGGCGCGATCTTGGCTCACTGCAAGCTCCGCCTCCTGGGTTCACGCCATTCTTCCACCTCAGCCTCCCGAGTAGCTGGGACTACAGGCGCCTGCCACCACGCCCGGCTAATTTTTTGTATTTTTAGTAGAGACGGGGTTTCACCATTTACAGTATGGTCTCGATCTCCTGACCTCGTGATCTGCCCGCCTCGGCCTCCCAAAGTGCTGGGATTACAGGCGTGAGCCACTGCGCCCGGTCTTTTTTTTTTCTTAAGAGTTGGAGTCTTGCTCTGTCACCCAGGCTGGAGTGCACTGGCGCAATCATGGCTCACTGCCTCCTCAAACTCCTGGGCTCAAGCAATTCTCTCACCTCAGCCTCTTGAATCGCTAGAACTACAGGTGCACACCACCATACCTGGCTAATTTTTTTTTTTTTGGTAGAGAAGGGGGTTTCACTATGTTGTCCAGGCTGGTCTTAAACTCCTGACCACAAGTGATCCTCCCACTCTGGCCTCCCAAAGTGCTAGGATTAGAGGCAGGTCTTGAACTCCTGGCCTTGAACGATCCTCCTACCTCTGCTTCCTGAGTCTCTGGGATTACAGATGTGTGCCACCACACCTGGCTTACATATATCTTATTGAGTAAACTTCAGAACCATTCTGTGAAGTTGTTAGAATTATTATTCCTCCTATAGAGGAGGAAATCAGAAATTCAGATTTTGGGGCCATCCCTTTGTACATGGAATCAAAGTCTCTGGGAATGGGGCTTAAGACTCTCTAAGGAATTTTGATACACCATCAGGCTTGAGAACCATTAACTGAAGGCAAGTTATTTAACCCTCCTAGCCTCATTTTCCCCATAAAATGAAATTTACCGCTACATTCTTAGTTGTAAAATGGGGCTACTTACCTCACAGGGACATTGGAAAGATCAAATTTGATAATCTAAAGTTCTTTGTCAACTATAAATGTCTGGATAAACTTTTCTCTTTTAACCATAAAAAGCTTCATAGTAATTAGAATATAACTGGTGTTCAATGAATGTTTGTTGGATGCTTATTGAACAAATAAAAATTTGACTATGGAATCAGCTAGACTTTACCCAGATCTTAAATAAGTTATAAAATTGAAGAGAGACCTGGAAGCATTCCCACTCTTTTTTGTTATTACTCCTAAAGCTACCTATTCTAGACCGCACCTGATGAGAGAAGGAAACTGGCCTTTCATGGTCCCTGTGGCAGTTTCCCCTGCAGAACATCAGGACTGTTATCTCATTTAATCCTTTCGAAATTCCTGTGAGGTGGATAGATTTCAGACTTTCTTTTTTTTTGAAGACAACGTCATGCTGTGTCACCCAGGCTGGAGAATGCAGTGGTGGAGTCACAGCACACTGTAACCTCAACCTCCTGGGCTCAAACAGTCCTCCTGCCTCAGCCTCCAGTTAGCTGGGACCACAGGTGCACACCACCACTCCCGGCTAATTTTTTGTATTTTTAGTAGAGACGGGGTTTCGCCATGTTAGCCAGGATGGTCTCGATCTCCTGACTTCGTGATCCACCCACTTCAGCCTCCCAAAGTGCTGGGATTACAGGTGTCAGCCACCACACCCAGCCAAAGTCTTACTATAACTTCTTAGTTATAGTAAGCTGGTTTTGTTTTGTTTGTTTGTTTGTTTGTTTTGGAGATAGCGTCTTGCATTGTCGCCCAGGCTGGAGTGCAGTGGCACGATCTCAGCTCACTGCAACCTCCACCTCACGTGATTCTCGTGTCTCAGCCTCCCAAGTAGCTGGGATTACAGGCACCCACCACCATGCCTGGCTAATTTTTTGTATTTTTAGTAGAGACAGGGTTTCACTATGTTGGCCAGGCTGGTCTCA
This sequence comes from Gorilla gorilla gorilla, assembly GCF_029281585.2. Classification (NCBI taxonomy): domain Eukaryota; kingdom Metazoa; phylum Chordata; class Mammalia; order Primates; family Hominidae; genus Gorilla; species Gorilla gorilla. Next base: position 85,992,673 of record NC_073233.2, on the reverse strand, counting down.
AACTCCTGACCTCAAGTGATCCACCCGCCTCGGTCTCCCAAAGTGCTGGGATTATAAGCATGAGCCACCACGCCTGGCCTTTGTTTGTTCTTTTTACATCAGAATACCTTTAGTTTTCCTAAGTAGTGTTTGTATCAAGTGCAGTGACTGGTGCCTTCAGCCTGATAGTGCTATATAAGTTACCTAATCTACAATATAAAATTCAATTGATTTTTTTGGTAGCATAGCATCCTATATATTTGTTCATGTTCTCATTCCCAGCCCTTCTTTGGAAATCAACTCCAGCTATTCTGAAACTGTGAGGGGTGAAGGTAATTTAATTCTCTGGGCTCTAATTCCTAAGGGAGAGTTTGCAGTATGTTATTACTGATGACATGTAGGATATGATCTCAGCATAAGGCTTAGTACGTGATAAATCTTTGTTGGAATAATGAATTTATGAACACATTAGACTCAGTATAAAAGCTAGCTGGGCTGGTCGCAGTGGCTCATGCCTGTAATCCCAGCACTTTGGGAGGCTGAGACAGGTGGATCAGTTGAGGCCAGGAGTTTGAGACCAGCCTGGCCAACATGGTGAAACCCCATCTCTACTAAAAATACAAAAAAAATAGCCAGGCGTGGTGGTGGGCACTTGTAATCCCAGCTACTTGGGAGGCTGAAGCAGGAGAATTACTTGAACCCGGAAAGTGGAGGTTGCAGTAAGACGAGACCGTGCCATTGCACTCCAGCCTGGGCAACAAGAACAAAACTCCGTCTCAAAAAAAAAAGCTAGCTGGAATCGCTTGCCTATGTTTTCCTTATACTGGTTATAGAATATTTACCTTGGGCCAAGCATGGCGGTTCACGCCTGTAATCCCAGCACTTTGGGAGGCCGAGGCAGGTGGATCACCTGAGGTCAGGAGTTTGAGACCAGCCTGGCCAACATGGTGAAACCCTGTCTCTACTAAAAAATACAAAAATTAGCCGGGTGTGTTGGCACACGCCTGTAGTCCCAGCTACTCGGGAGGCTGAGACAGGAGAATTGCTTGAACCGAGGAGGCGGAGGCTGCAGTGAGTCAGGATTGTGCCACTGCACTTCAGCCTGCGCAAGACAGAGGGAGACTCCATCTCAAATAAAATAAAATAAAATAAAAATTTAAAAAAGTAGGTATTGTTTATTTTTATTATTTATTTATTCATTTTGGAGACAGGGTCTCACTCTGTCACCCAAGTTGGAGTGCAGTGGCGTCATCATGGCTCATTGCAGCCTCCACCTCCTGGGCTGAAGCAGATTCTCTCACCTCAGCCTCCAGAGTAGCTGGTGCTACAGGTGCAAGCCATCATGCCTAGCTAATTTTTTTTATTTTTTGTTTTTTTGTAGAGACAGGGCCTCCCTATTTTGTCCAGGCTGGTCTTGAACTCCTGGGGTCAAGCAATCCTTCCACGTCGGCTTGCCAAAGTGCTGGGATTGCAAATGTGAGTTACCACACTTAGCCTAATTTTAGTTTTTTAAATAACCTTTTTGTAGAATAATTTTAGCTTTCCAGAAAAGTTGTAGAAATAGTACAGAGAGTTCCTATATACCCCTCACCCATTTTCCCCCATTACCACCTTACATAACCGTGGTACATTCATCAAGACTAAGAAAGCAATATTGATGCATTTGAATTTCACCCGTTTTTCCTTTAATGTCCTTTTTCTGTTCCAGGATTCAATCCAGAATACCACATTATTGCATTTCATTTACCCTGAATTTTAAAGTGATATTTCCTTTTTAAATCTCCTAGAAAAGGCATATGGAAGGAGCATTTCTCTTTGCTGTTCTCCTACATTTCAAGCATATCTACCTCTATGTAGCACCAGCTTATGGTGTATATCTGCTGCGATCCTACTGTTTCACTGCAAATAAACCAGGCAAGTTTTGGTAATAATAGCAAAAACATTTTCGATTTTTCCCTTACTGTGTTGACTTGGTGGCTTGCTTGATAAGAAGGTTTTATGAAGCACAGCAGATATCTCAGCTGCTAATCCTGTAAGTCCTTTACCCATTCTCGCTTTTCTCTGCTCTTGCCACGTCATGAATAGATTGGTATACTATTGTGGGATACTTCTAGTTTTAGCACATGATATAGGTTATGGTTAATGTTCCTTTCCATCTTCCTGGTTACTGATAATGTTCCTTTTCTGTAGATGGGTCTATTCGATGGAAGAGTTTCAGCTTTGTTCGTGTTATTTCCCTGGGACTGGTTGTTTTCCTAGTTTCTGCTCTTTCATTGGGTCCTTTCCTGGCCTTGGTAAGCCTTTTTTTTTTTTTTTTTTTTTTTTCAATTAATACATGTTCTTTGTTGGTGTTTAGAAAACATAATAAAGCCAGGAATATGTAAAATAAGTAAAAGCTACTTTTTTCTTACTCCTTACCCAACGTGACTCCCCAAAGATAGGGCAGTATTCCTTTTTTTTTTTTTTTTTTAAGATGGAGTCTCGCTCTGTCGCCCAGGCTGGAATGCAGTGGCGTGATCTCGGCTCACTGCAACCTCCACCTCCTGGATTCAAGCGATTCTCCTGTCTCAGCCTCCTGAGTAGGTGGGATTACAGCACATGCCACCATGCCTGTCTAATTTTTGTATTTTTAGTAGAGACAGGGTTTCAACATGTTGGTCAGGCTGGTCTCGAACTCCTGACCTCAGGTGATCCATCCGCCTCAGCCTCCCAACGTGCTGGGATTAAAGGCGTGAGCCACCACTCTTGGCCCGATAAGGTAGTATTCTTTCAGACATTTTTGTGCACATTCAAATATGTATATATATGTACATGTATATGTTTAACTGTACATTACACATACACAAACACAGAATTGATCTTCATTATTTGTGTATTCTGTACTTGTAAGTTTACTTACTTGATAAAATGTATTTGTAACAAAATCAATAATTTTGCAGTCTTACATGGACAGCAAACATTCTAAAGTGCATAGAATTTAACAGATGTTCAGATGTTTTCTTTCTTCCTCTTCTTCCCTGCCCTGAAATCAACTAATTAATTTTAATTCTTACTAAAACTGAAATGCGTCACATCTTTTGTAGTTTCCCAGCTCTCCCCTTCACCCTAGTAGACATGGATAAGCTGCAGTCTGTGTTCTGCTTTGTAGCTTATAAATTCTTCTGTTATTATACTTATAATAGTATGGACTGGTATTCAGAGTATTTTTATGTATATTGTCCCACTGGACAGTGGACAAAGTGAGACCAAAAGAAGGTTCTGTGAACTTACATTGTGGTGAGCATATAACCACTTACTTACTAGAACCCAGACCCCATAACTTTCTACACACTATACCATAGAGAGTTCCCTAGTTCTCTTTTTGAATTTGGAAAAGATTGATGACTGTTTAATCAGTTTCATTTCTCTTTTCAACAGAATCAGCTGCCTCAAGTCTTTTCCCGACTCTTTCCTTTCAAGAGGGGCCTCTGTCATGCATATTGGGCTCCAAACTTCTGGGCTTTGTACAATGCTTTGGACAAAGTGCTGTCTGTCATCGGTATGGTAGCGAGCATTTTTTACTCAGACTCTGAATATCGAAAGGACTTAGGCACATGGAGAAATGGAAAAACCTTTGTGTTTTGAATGTGGCTGAATTGTTTGTTATCCAGTCCTGCATTTCAGCTTTCAGGATGAACAGGGGGAGCAGTTCTTGGGACTGAGGCTTTAGTGCAGTAAACAGACTGTTTTCCTTATAAAAGCTCCTTGTGGTAATGAGGTTATTGATCCTTTCCTGGGGAAAAAATAAAATATGTAGACACTCTATAAAGGTAATTTTTGCCTTAATTAAAAAACTATTCAGCAGCAGCAGTTAACCCTGCTTTTTTTCCCCCCTTCTCACCATTCCTATTCAAACCCCTACTTATTTTTAGAGACAGGGTCTCACTGTCACCCAGGATGGAGTGCAATGGTGTTGAGATCATAGTGCACTGCAGCCTTAAATTCCTGGGCTCAAACAGTCCTCTTGTCTCAGCCCCCTGAGTTGCAGGGACCACAGGTGCATACCACCACACCTGACTGATTTTTAAATTTTTATTTTTTAGAGATGAGGGTCTCACTATGTTGCCCAGAGTGGGATCAAACTTCTGGTCTCAAATGATCCTCCCACCTTGGCTTCCCAAAGTGCTGGGATTACCAGCACAAGCCACCATGCCTGGCCTACCCCACTTTTAAACCTAAACATACAAGAAACAAGAAAGAAGAATATGTAAGTTGTGATTCTCGGTATTAAACCAATAAGGAAAATAACCCTGCATGTTAACATGAGGTGAGAAGAAATGAAAAACCCAGGCTATGGTTTTTAAAATTGGGTCGTAATGAAAAATAAGTTATGGTTTGAGATGGTTCTACTAAAAATAACTCACTCTGGATAACACAGTCTCTCATTTGTGAATACAGTCTAGCTTGGTGGGAAAATGGCATGATCAAGAGTGGTGGTCAGCAAACTTTTTCTGTAACTGGCCAGATAATATTTTAAGCTATGCAGGCCACACACAGTGTGTGTGTGTGTATGTGTGTCTGTGTCTGTATTTGTGTATGCACACATTTGTTTAAAACCTTATAAAAGTAAAAACCATTCATACTTCAGTGCTGTGCAAAAACTGGGCACAGGCTACATTTGGCTGTTGGCCTATAGTTTGTGGACTCCAGATCTAGAGTCTGATGACTTGGTTTGGAGGCTCACCTGCGTAAATTGCTATTGCAGTGTGTGGCATTGACAAGTCATTTGCTTCCTTTCGTCTAACTTTCCTCACTATACGAAAGGCATACTAGTACTTTACCTGTACCTATACAGTGTGTTGTGAGGAACAGAAGCAAAATTTAAAAAGTACTAGGTTATCAGTAGCAGAGACTTTGGAGCCAGACAAACCTGAGTTCAGTTTTACCACCTATTAGTTGTGTGACTTTGGGCAGGTTACTCCATCTCTGTACCTCAGGGGGCTAAAAGTAGTAAGTGCAGAGCCCTGGGCACATGGTAGACGCTCCATGCATGGTGGCCACTATTAACTGTTTTTGATAAGTACTTGGAGGAAATCATACACTGCCTATGTGATGACTTATACATTGTGTCACCGTGTTGCTCACTGCGAATCTAGCCTTGATGTACATGGCATTCTTACAGAGTAATTCCTAACATTCATATTTCAAAAAAAGCTTTAAACAGCCAGCATAGTATGAGGTACAAGGGCCAGTTGCCTTGTCTGAGTCAGGAAGCTGTACTGTACCCTCACTTGTATGTTTGTCTCTTTGAAGATGTTTTACATGGAAAGTCAGTGTCAGAGTTAGACAACTTTGTTTTAGGGAGATAGTTATTAGCTGTAAGAGAGAATCAGCAGGGGAAAGGGGAAGAGGTTAGTAAGTAGAAAATATTTTGGTACATCTTTCCCACATTGTATTCATTTTCACTGGCATTTGACAAGCCCTATAGGTGCTCAAACTGTCTCTGACTGTCCTATTAGCCAGAGCTTGTTGGGGCTTGTATTGTCATTCTCTGAATTGATTTATTTAATAACCAAGTATTTATTGAGCTCCTATGTACTGGGGATAGAAATGAACTCACCATCATTCCTGCCTTCAAGGAATACAGTATAGTAGAGGAAATGAGCACATAAACAAGTGCAGTGCCTTGTGGTGAACACTGTTAGAGTGAGCTCACTCAGCTGCGCACGTTGGCTCAGGCCTGTAATCCTAGCACTTTGGGAGGCTGAGATGGGCGGATCACCTGAAGTCAGGAGCTCGAGACCAGCCTGGCCAACGTGGTGACACCCCATCTCTACTAAAAATACAAAAATTAGCCAGGCATGGTGGCGCATGCCTGTAATCCCAGTTAATGGGGAGGCTGAGGCAGGAGAATCACTGGAACCTGGAACCTGGGAGGCAGAGGCTGCAGTGAGCCGAGATTGCGCCACTGCATTCCAGCCTGTCTCTGGGCGACAGAGTAAGACTCCATCTCAAAAAAAAAAAGTGAGCTCACAAGAAAATCAGTTCTGCTTATTGATTTAGGAGCTTTCTCAGGTGATTGAATTAGAAGTTAATTTGGCAAGGGGAGTTGCCTGGGCAGAGGGACACAGGTGTTGAGAGTGATATATTGAGGACCCACAGTTACTTCATTGTGGCCAAGCCGCATTTAACAAAGTAAAGATGAGATTGAACAGTGGGGAAGGGGCGACGAGATCATGGAAGACACTGGATACTATGTTTAGGAATACAGGGTTTCTCCCATAGGAGATGAAGGATTCAAAGTTCCTTCATGACATGCTCAGACTGTTCTAGAAGCTTGCTTTCAGAGGTGAGAGCAGATTACCATTTGTGCTGCCTGCCGGCAAGTTTCCTATAAGCTGCACAAATTCCCTGTTCCAATGCAAAGAGCTGCTTTATATATTATAATCTTAAGACCAGAGGCATTTTGGGTAGAATAGTATAGGATTAAATTCATGAAATCTTAGCCTTTAAGCAGCAATAAGATTTAGTAGCTTACTTTTTATTCCTCAAGGAATTGATTGTTAATATATGGTATCTTGGTGATAAAGATAAAAATAAAACAAAACAAAATATCTGTTTAATAGGTTTGAAATTGAAATTTCTTGATCCCAACAATATTCCCAAGGCCTCAATGACAAGTGGTTTGGTTCAGCAGTTCCAACACACAGTCCTTCCCTCAGTGACTCCCTTGGCAACCCTCATCTGCACACTGATTGCCATATTGGTAAGAACTCAACAGATGGTGCTCATTTCTTGGGTTTTCTCTGCTTTTCTTTTGTCTGGCTGATTAAATTTCAACTTTCAAGCTCTTCCAACTGTAGGATAAATTTCATGCCTGTAATCCTTCTGCAGATTGAAGCATTTCCTAGCAATTCTTAGAGTAACTTTGAATACCATAAGGAAGGATTACCAGTAAAGCCTTTATGAGAGATTCTTGCCAGTGGCTGTTAGACCATCTGTTCACCCTGGGGGAAGGGAAAAAGAAAAGCCCAGAGAGGAAGAGGCATGGATCATGCTGCGGAGAAAGAAGGAAATGTTTGTGGCAGGGACATCCAGATTTGGTTTGTTTTTCTCACCCTTAGCTAAATCATCAAAATTCCAAATGTATCTGGACGGCGTGGATGTTTTGTCTTGATGGTGATAATGAGTTGAGAGAGTCGACAAAGGCTTTTTGAGCCTAAGATGAGCCTAATATGAGTAAGATGCTCTTAGAGGCCTCATTCTAAGTACTTTAGAAACTTTAATTTCTAAAATTTCATTAGTGATTGCAGTGACCTCAATTTCATGGTATAATTTTAGTAGAATTCAATATAAACAACTCAATCCTATCGATAATTACACTCATCTTTAATTTTGGTTTCTGAATGTTTCAAACCTGCTAGCAACCACCTGATTCCACTTAATTACATGACAGTACAGGTATGTAGATAATTAAGCTCTGTTGGGCTGTTTGTTCACATATATTAATTGAGGTAAAACATTTTTCCTAAAATTTCAGCCTTATGAGGTATATATAGTTTCTATGGCCTTCCAGCCAATAAAACTAAGTATTTATTAATATGGTAAATCTAATTTATTGGCTCAAAAGCATCTATGGACTTCTGTAGTTTGACCTATTAGGTTCATTAATAAATGAACTATTAGTAAACTAATTAGGAAGATGTAATAAGTTGTTAGACTGTACATCCCAGAACTTAATTTTGATAGTATAATTAATTTTTTTTTTTTTTTGAGACAGAGTCTCACTCCGTCGTCCAGGCTGGAGTGCAGTGGCGATTCTCCTGCCTCAGCCTGCCGAGTAGCTGGGATTACAGGCGCCTGCCACTGCACCCGGCTAATTGTTTTGCAGTTGTTTTGTTTTTGTTTTTGTTTTTTGAGACGGAGTCTTGCTCTGTTGCCAGGCTGGAGTGTAGTGGTACGATCTCAGCTCACTGCAACCCCCACCTCCTGGGTTCAAGCGATTCCCCTGCTTCAGCCTCCTGAGTAGCTGGAACTACAGGCATGCACCACCACGCCCGGCTAATTTTTTTTGTATTTTAGTAGAGACAGGGTTTCACCATGTTGTCCAGGATGGTCTCGATCTCCTGACCTCGTGATCCGCCCACCTCGGCCTCCCAAAGTGCTGGGATTATAGGCCTGAGCCACCACACCCGGCCTTTTTTGTAGTTTTTAGTAGAGACAGGGTTTCACCATCTTGGCCAGGCTGGTCTTGAACTCCTGACCTCGTGATCGATCGACTTGCATCAGCCTCCCAAAGTTCTGGGATTACAGGCGTGAGTCACTAGGCCCGGCCAATTTTTTTTTTTTTTTTTTTTTTGAGACAGAGTCTCGCTCTGTCACCTAGGCTGGAGTGCAGTGGCGCAATTTCAGCTCACCGCAACCTCTGCCTCCCAGGTTCAAGCGATTCTCCTGCCTCAGCCTCCAGAGTACCTGGGAATACAGGTATGTACCACCACGCCCAGCTAATTTTTTTTGTATTTTTAGTAGAGATGGGGTTTCACTATGTTGGTCAGGCTGTTCTTGAACTCCTAACCTCAAGTGATCTGCCTGCCTTGGCCTCCCAAAGTGCTGGGATTATAGGCATGAGCCACCATGCCCAGCCAGTAGAATTAATTTTAATGAGTTAAATATATACATCAAGGCCAGGTGTGGTGGCTCAAACCTGTAATCCCAGCACTTTGGGAGGCCAAGGCAGGCAGATCACGAGGTCAGGATTTCGAGACCAGCCTGGCCAACATGGTGAAACCCCGTCTCTATTAAAAATACAAAAATTAGCTGGGCGTGGTGGCAGGCACCTGTAATCCCAGCTACTCGGGAGGCTGAGGCAGGAAAATCGCTTGAACCCAGGAGGTGGAGATTGCAGTGAGCCGAGATCGCACCACTGCACTCCAGCCTGGGCAACAAAGCGAGACTCTGTCTCAAAAAAAACAAAAATTAGATCTATATATATTTACATATAAAATATATTTATTTACATATAAAAATATATATATACACATCAAATGCCAATTTTTTCTGAGTTGTTGCTTTTTTGTTAACTTTTGTTAGACTGTGCACAAAGTGATGAGTGATTCGGTTTCATGAAGAATTGTCTAAGATCGGCTGTCTTTCAGAGATGATGCAAATTGTATTCACCTGAATTCTGTTTCTGTAAAGTCTATTTCAAATGATACTGAAGTTTATCTTTGCCTATTGTTTCTAGCCCTCTATTTTCTGTCTTTGGTTTAAACCCCAAGGGCCCAGAGGCTTTCTCCGATGTCTAACTCTTTGTGCCTTGAGCTCCTTTATGTTTGGGTGGCATGTTCATGAAAAAGCCATACTTCTAGCAATTCTCCCAATGAGGTAAGCAGATAGCTCAGCCAGTGAGCATTTTGGCATATTTCACAATGATCCTATTTTCTATTTGCTCTGTCCCTTCTTGTCATGTTCACCAGGATAGGCAAAAACAAAGATGTATAGGAACAGATGTCCACTAGGACAGGACAGGGATGCTTAACTTGAGATTCTTGGACCCATGAAGGTATGCAAAAATGCATGTACTATTTCTGTTTCTGCGTTTTTGGAAAGAAGCACTGTAGTGATTAAGTACCATGAAAGCCGGCTTTTAGATCTGATCATTGAGGGGCAGTATGTTATAGAAAAAACCTGGGCTGGCCGGGCGCGGTAGCTCACGCCTGTAATCCCAGCACTTAGGGAGGCCGAGGCAGGCAGATCACGAGGTCAGGAGATTGAGACCATCCTGGCTAACATGGTGAAACCCCATCTCTACTAAAAATACAAAAAATTAGCCGGGCATAGTGGCACATGCCTGTAGTCCCAGCTACTCGGGAGGCTGAGGCAGGAGAATTGCTTGAACCCGGGAGGAAGAGGTTGCAGTGAGCCGAGATCACACCACTGCATTCCATTCTGGGTGACCGAGGGAGACTGTCTCAAAAATGAAAAAAAGAAAAAACTTGGGCTTTGGCGTCATCCCGTCTGAAAATAAGGTCCCATGGTTCCTTGTTAAGTGTTGTTAGTCAAAGTAAGGATTTAGTCTATTCTGGAATAATACCTGATACTGTACTACATTTCAGATTTTCCAGAACTGTTTTTGTTTTGCATTCTTTCTTTTGAGCCTCACAATAATCTTTAAGATAATTGGCCAGGCATGGTGGCTCACATCTGCAATCCCAGTACTTTCGGAGGCTGAAGCGGTGATTCACTTGATGCCAGGAGTTTGAGATCAGCCTGGCCAACATGGCAAAACCCCATCTCTACTAAAAATACAAAAATTAGCCAGGCATGGTGGTGCATGCCTGTAATCCCAGCTACTTGGGAGGCTGAGGCATGAAGATCCTTCGAACCAGGGAGGTGAAGGTTGCAGTGAGCCAAGATGGCGCCACTGCACTCCAGCCTGGGGCAATAGAGTGAGACCCTGTCTCAAAAAAAGAAAAAAAAAAAAGATAGTTAAAATAAATGGGTATTATTCCCTTTTTTTTCCTTTCTTTTTTTTTTTTTCTTTTTGGTAGAGACAGGGTCTTGCCATGTTGCCTAGGCTGGTCTCAAACTACTGGGCACAAGCAGTCTTCCTACCTCAGCCTCCCAAAGTGCTGGGATTGCAGATGTGAGCCAACAAAACAGGCTTATTCCCTGTCTTAAAATCTGAAGAATCTAGGGCTCAAAATGTTTGTGACTTGTCCAAAGTCATACAGGTCGCAAGAATTAGAGTTAGGACCTGAATCTTATGATGTTGAATCTATGATCTTTTCACTATGCCATGCTAAAAAAACCATTTTAAATGTAAGTGTCCAGTTTAGGCATAGTTGAAACCCAATAGATAGATAAATGGTAATAATAGCCTCTTTCTTGATATTTTTCTTGAATCTTGAGAAATCATTTAAGCTCTGAACATATATTAAGCAAATTTGTCAGGCCAGTATATGGCTTGTCTGGGTTCATTTAGCAGCTTGGAGTTTCCAAATTAAAAAGTAAAGCAAAAACTTTTAATGTCTTTAGTCTGAATTCACACCAAACACCAGCAGGTGAAGGGCATTGTCCAAGAGATGAGCTATAGGGTTGGAAATGAAGCTCCAAGTCCTGTTTCCCTGACTGCCACCACTAGGCAGCTCCCAATCCCACAACATTCCTGTCTTTGGAGAAGGTGATTACTCAGGGAAGCAAGATTCTTTTTTTTTTTTTTTTTTTTTTTTTTTTTTGAGACAGAGTCTCGCTCTGTTGCCCAGGCTGGAGTGCAGTGGCACGATCTCGGCTCACTGCAACCTCTGCCTCCCAGGTTCAAGCGATTCTCCTGCCTCAGCCTCCTGAGTAGCTGGGATTACAAGCACCCGCCACCATGCCCGGCTAATTTTTGTATTTTTAGCAGAGACAGGGTTTCACCATGTTGGCCAGGCTGCTCTTGAATTCCTGTCCTCAAGTGATCCTCCCACCTCGGCCTCCCAAAGTGCTGGGATTAAAGGCATGAGCCACTGTGCCCGGCCAGAAGCAAGATTATTTTACGATACCCCTGATTCAGTTTGATACATGCTATTGATTGCTTAAAATTTCCTGCTAAAAAATTAATATTCTCAACTAAATTGAACTTGTGGCAAAATCAGCATGTTCTTCTATGCCTCAGCCAGTTCTAATGTAATAGGAGATGCAATTTATTTAAGCTATTTGCAAGTGTAATAACAGTTGTTGTTTTAAGAAATTATTTTTATTTTTAGCCTTTTGTCTGTGGGAAAAGCAGGAGACGCTTCGATTTTTCTGATTCTGACCACAACAGGACATTATTCCCTCTTTCCTCTGCTCTTCACTGCACCAGGTAAACAGCGTCTTCTGAGAAAAATATATTTGACTATCACAACCTTTTCATCGAGGCCCAGAGATTAATACATCTAATTTAAACAACCCTAGAATCTCTTGGAGAGAGATCATTCATCCTCTTAAATAAAACCTCCAATTTCCTGTAATTCTCAGCATCTCTAGATGTCACAAAAATGTAAAATTAAACTTAAAAAGTATTATTAGCACTATATAGCTGTGTCAGTGTGCTTATATTACTTTCAGCATCATAAGTCTTTCTGTCATCAGCTAAATTATCTTTTTTTTCTATTCTTTTGACAGAACTTCCCATTAAAATCTTACTCATGTTACTATTCACCATATATAGTATTTCGTCACTGAAGACTTTATTCAGGTAATCAAAAAAAAGTTTAAAATTATACTTACTCTTGTGAAATGTTTACACCTAAATGGTCAAATAAGCTTTTTAAATTTTATTTTTAAGTTATAACAGTAATATGACAACATTACAAAAAAAATTGGTAAGTAGAGGGAGAAATCACTCAATCCCATCACTCAGGCGAGACAACATAGTTTGTGTCTTTAGTTTGGGGGAGTATTTGAGGGGGACTACTTAAATTAAAATCCTATATGAAAACTCAAAAACTGAATGTAAAATATGCTTTATGAATAAAACTATTAAATACAGATAGATATGGAAAAAACTAAAAGATACTATGTACAAATTTTTTTTGTTTGTTTTTTTGAGACAGAGTTTTGCTCTTGTTGCCCAGGCTGGAGGGCAATGGCGTGATCTCGGCTCACCACACCCTCCGCCTACCGGGTTCAAGCTATTCTTCTGCCTCAGCCTCCCAAGTTACTGGGATTACAGGCATGCATCACCATGCCCAGCTAATTTTTTTTTTTTTTTGGAGACGGAGTTTCACTCTTGTCGCCCAGGCTGGAGTGCAGTGGCGCAATCTCCACTCACTGCAACTTCCGCCTCCTGGGTTCAAGTGATTCTCCAGCCTCAGCCTCCTGAGTAGCTGAGATTATAGGTATGCATCACTACCACACCTGGCTAATTTTTTATATTTTTAGTAGAGATGGGGTTTCACCATGTTGGCCAGGCTGCTCTCGAGCTCCTGACGTCAGGTGATCCGCCCACCTTGGCCTCCCAAAGTGCTGGAAGTACAGGCGTGAGCTGCTGTGCCCGGCTAATTTTGTATTTTTATTAGAGACGGAGTTTCTCTATGTTGGTCAGGCTGGTCTTGAACTTCCAACCTCAGGTGATCCACCCACCTCGGCCTCCCAAAGTGCTGGGATTACAGGCGTTGAGCCACCGCACCCAACTGTGTACAAATTTTACTACAGAATTATAGATGGAAACTTTTTCTCTTCTAAACTGTATGTAATGTTAACTATAATTTTTTTTTTTTTTTTTTTTTGAGACGGAGTTTCACCCTTGTTGCCCAGGCTGGAGTGCAATGGCACGATCTCAGCTGACTAAAATCTCCGCCTCCCAGGTTCAAGCGATTCTCCTGCCTCAGCCTCCCTAGCAGCTAGGATTACAAGCATGCGCCACCACGCCCAGCTAATTTTGTATTTTTAGTAGAGATGGGTTTCTCCATGTTGGTCAGGCTGGTCTCGAACTCCTGACCTCAGGTGATCCACCCTCCTTGGCCTCCCAAATTGCTGGCATTACAGGTGTGAGCCACCATGCCCGGCCAACTGTAATTTTTTAAAGCTTGCTTATGGTTCATAACTGTGTCCATAAAAACTTATATAATTAACTATGTTAAAATGCAGTTATAGCCATGTGACCCAGCAATTCCACCCCTATACCCAAAAGAATGGAAACAGGGACTCAACAGATACTTGTACATCAGTGTTCATTGTAGCATTATTCATACTAGCTAAAAGATGGAAACAACCCAATGTCCATCAACAAATACATGATAAAGTGTGATATATACATATAGTGGATTATTCAGCCAAAGAAAAGAATGAAGTTCCAATACATGCTACATGAATGAATCTTGAAAACATGCTAAGTGAAAGAAACCAGACAGAATAGAACAAATATCATATCGTTCCACTGATAGGAAATTCTAGAATAAACAAACATAGAGACAGAAAGTAGATTAGAGGTTGAGGGAACAGGGGGATGGGGAGTTATTGTTAATGGTTCCAGAGTTTCTGTTTGGGGTCACGAAAATATTTTGAAGGTGGATAGTGGCGATGGGCGCATATTATTGATCTACTTAATACCCTCAAACTGTATACTTAAAAATGGTTAAACAAATAGCAAATTTCATGTTATATATATTTTACCAAAATAAAAAATATTTTAAAAATCTGGTGAAACCTTGTCTCTACAGAAAATACAAAAATTAGCTGGGCATGGTGGCAGGCGCCTGTAATCCCAGCTACTTGGGAGGCTGAGGCAAGAGAATCGCTTGAACCCAGGAGGTGGAGGTTGCAGTGAGCTGAGAATTGCACCACTGCACTCCAGCCTGGGTGACAGAGCAACGCTCCATCTCAAAAAGAAAATTTTTTTTAAATCTTCAATTCTATATTGTTTCTTATGTTCTTATTCCAATGTCACGGCACCCAACCCCTTTACCTCTTTCAAATGCAGAACTAATTCTCTCTGAGCAGCTTGAGCTAAATAACAGCACAGGTCGATGATGGAGTAAATTTAGATTGTTGAGATAATATAATGTATATAATTATCATTTTTTCTAAATGTGAAACTTATTTTTTATTTTTATTTATTTTTTGAGACAGAGTCTCACTCTGTCGCCCAGGCTAGAGTGCGGTGGTGCCATATCAACTCACTGCAACCCAGTTAAAGCAGTTCTCCTGCCTCAGCCTCCCAAGTAGCTGGAATTACAGGCCTGTGCCACCCTGGTCAGCTAATTTTTGTATTTTTAGTAGAGATGGGGTTTCTCCATGTTGGCCAGGTTAGTCTAGAACTCCTGACCTCAGGTGATCCACCTGCCTTGGCCTCCCAAAGTGCTGGGATTACAGGCATGAGCCTCTGCACTTGGCCCTAAATGTGAAATTTAATATACTCTTGACTCTGGCCTTGGCTATAATAATTGACAGCAAGACAGTGCAGATGGGGAAGCTTTAGCTAGGAAATGTTTGCTAAACCAGGATGACTCATCTAAAATCAGACTTTTCTCTCTTTTTTCCTTCAGAAAAGAAAAACCTCTTTTTAGTTGGATGGAAACTTTCTACCTGCTTGGCCTGGGGCCTCTGGAAGTCTGCTGTGAATTTGTATTCCCTTTCACCTCCTGGAAGGTGAAGTACCCATTCATCCCTTTGTTACTAACCTCAGTGTATTGTGCAGTAGGCATCACATATGCTTGGTTCAAACTGTATGTTTCAGTATTGATTGACTCTGCTATTGGCAAGACAAAGAAACAATGAATAAAGGAACTGCTTACATGTGTGCCAAGCAATTATTTCATGGGAAATTAACCAGAACTTGAAGAAAGTTGCCAGTGGCATCAGCCATTTGTTTCAGTAGAACTGTTCAGAGCACCATTCTTCCACACTTGGTCTTGCCCAGCCTAGCAACCGGATTGTCACCATGGTGAGAAGCCACTGGCCCTCCATAAGCACTGAAACACATCTGAAAAAAAACTCACCTTTCCCTATTAAAATTGTCTGAGATCGTTCAGACTGCTGTGCTTGCTCAAGCCAAACAGGGAGTCTGATTAACCGCATAATTATTTGTAGCCTATGCTAACCATTGTGAGGATATAAAGCATAATTAGAATCCTGTGCTAAGGAAATATAAATGAAATGCTATTTTGTATGCCCAAAAAAACTTCTGGATCGTTACCAGCTCCTACATTTTCCTCTTGGCGTGTACACAGGCAGATGGTATACTGTCCCCATTCTGTACACCTTGTTCCAGATTTTTTTTTCTTTGAAATTATACAGTGACAATACTCACAAAGCCAAGGGGAGTAGTTAAGGTACTGGTTTGGCCAGGCAGCAGAAACTACAAACCACAGCTACTTTACATTGATTTAAGGATATCTCGTGCAGCTCATTTATTCTAACAGCAAGCACTGCAGTTTTTATAAGGCAGCCACTTAAACCTTTCATCATGCGCAGGAACTGAAGTGATTTTTGCAGTCTGGTTCTTATCCTTTCCCTTCCTTAAGAGTACTTCATATATGCTTTTTATCCAGGACCCCAATTTGTGTAATATCTGCCACACATTCAGATTCAGCCAACGTTTATCTAGTCAACAGTAGGAACTTTCACACATTTTATTTTATTTCTATTTTTTTTTCAGCCCTCAGGCAGAATTCGTACATTTTATTTACCCATTATCCCCTAAGATCAGAGAGACTCCAAGGTCAATGGCATTCTGAGATGGAATCCAGTTATTCCATCTCTTCCGTCTACTCCATTTTCTAAGATTTCTTTTGGGTCTGTTATTGCAGAGACAAAGATGGGGATCTTGCCAAAGGGGGAGGGAAGCGTAGCGCCTCTACCTGTTTTCCTGCCCACAGTCTCTCCTCCACCCTGTGTTCCAGCTGGCCTAACAACTTCAAACTCCCCGTGTGCCATGCTGTCTTGTACCTCTGTTCCCTTTCATTCATGCTGCTTCCTCTCCTCTCTGCTGACTTCTACCCTGTCATCTGATTATATGAACCTCTTCAAGATTCAGCTTAACTGCTGCCATGTCTGTGAATATAAAGGCAGAATGGTGTAGTGATTAAGAGTAGGGGCCTTAAAGTCGTATGGCCTGGTTGTAAATCTTGCCTCCATCATTTTTTTTAAATCTGTAGGCAGGTTATTTAACCATCTTTTATCTGAATGTTCTCATCTCTAAAATGATTACATAAAAGATTTAGAACACTGCCTGATGCATTTTAAGTGCTCGGTCAATAGCATTGCTATTTATGTGAATCTTTTCCTATCCCTCTACCTTCCCTCCTCCTGCAGAATTGAGTTGCTCCCACTGTGCCAGGAGTCTGCTGATACCATTAACCGCTGTAATACTGTGTTATGTTTACCTCTTTTCCCCAGGAGACTAGTAGTTTGAGACCACACTTGTCTTCATAGCCCCAGTTTTTAGCACAGTTGAATGAATGAATGAATGAAGCACACCAAACCAGCCATGATTAACACCTAAATATTTTATTAGTACAAGCATTAACACAAAGGACCAGTATAGTTCCTCACGTCTTTGCTGTTGTCCAAGCCAAAAAAAAAAAAAGTAGAAGATGAATTTGGATGCATTTCAACCTGACCAAATTTACTTTGTTGGTTGTTATTATGAAAGTGATGTGATGTCAGAAGGGGAAGAGCTCATCTAGTGTAGGGATTTCCAGAATGTTCTGTAGAGCACTGGAGGTTCTTCAGTGTTACCTCAGAGGCCCTGGGCTCTGTCCATAGTAAATAGCTTTGATCTGTTTCATATATTCACATGGCTTCATATACATTTTCATTTGACTTCAAAGTCCAAATATAGCCTTAAAGCAGTTCAGCTGAGCACAGTGACCCACACTTGTAATCCCAGCACTTTGGGAGCCTGAGGCAGGCAGATCACTTGAGCCCAGGAGTTCAAGACCAGCCTGGGCAACATAGTGACACCCTTTGTCTACAAAAAATCAAAAAATTAGCCAAGCGTGGTGACATGCGCTGTAGTCCCAGCTACTCAAGAGACTGAGGTGGGAGGATCACTTGAATCCTGGAAGCCGAGGCTAAGTGAGCTGTGATCACAGCACTGTGTTCCAGCCTGGGGAAGTAAGCAAGACCCTGTCTCAAAAAAAAAAAAAAAAAAAAAAAAGTCAATGTCTTATATTACCGGGAGGGAAATGGCTCCAGACTCTGAAGAATACCTTGTTGGTGCCAACACAGACTAGAATCTAGACTTTTTGTCTAGAGCCCAAGATTCTTTTATTCTTTTCCAAGCACTATACTTTGTAATCATGTTTTAAAACTTTACAGAGATATGGGTGGTTTTCAACAACAAATTCCTAAATTTCAGTCAATAAATGAAGTGCTGGTGGCGTGTGGTGGCTCATAGCACTTTGGGACACCGAGGCAGGAGGATTACTGGAGTCCAGGAGTTCAAGACCAGCCTGGGCAACATAGTGAGACCTGTCTCTACAAAAATAAAAATTAGCCAGGCGTGATGGCCCGTGCCTGTAATCTCAGCTACTCAGGAAGCTGAAGTGGGAGAATCACTTGAGCCCAGGCAATTGAGGCTGCAATGAGCCATGATCCTGCCAATGCACTCCAGCCTGGGTGACACAGCAAGACCCCATCTTAAAAAAAAAAGAAATGCTGTTTCAAAATATTTTGAAATCTGGAATTAAGCAAAGTTTAAGAACAAGATAGTATTATCAAAATGTAAACAAATAAGATACATAATTCATTTCTTACCTACTAATTAATGTATATGCAATGTGCCACAATTTAAGAAGATAAAAGAATAGGTGGTGGGACTTCGTGTTGTTGGTCACTGTATCTTTCCCCAGGTGGAGGCATAGAGCCAGAACTGGGCGGGAACTACTAGGAAGATGTGCTGTCTTTCTAGCCCAACTCTGGTATAGTGTTTCTTGTTAAGTGTTATAGACTTGTATAGTGTTATAGACTTCCACCCTGAAACTTTGTGAAGGAAGCACTCAGTATCAGAAATGCCCCCTAGGTATAGCCCATGCGGCTTCTGTTTGCAGTTAATAGGAAAGAAAACATGCCAATAAAATAATGACCTTTGAAAAATATGTATTTTTGATTAAAATGTCAATTTTATGCACATATTTTGATTTTAATTGCATCATGAGTCATCTGTTAAAAAGAGTTTGAACATTTGTTTTTAGATATATTTCTCTTTAAGATTTTGATGAAATTACACTTATAGCATGATGTTGGTTTTTAAAAAAATCCATCTATCCCTTTGTTTTTCTCCAAAGAAATTGGCTACTGTGCTAATGGCAGTTAAGATTGGAATGATCATGTAAACCTTAAAAGCTTGAAGCAGTATAGCCATTCATTTCTCACAATGAAGTCCCATATTCAGCATCTCCATTTTATACAAAAGTCAATAAAGGTACTAATTTTTTTTTCAAACTGTGGAGTCAGAAACAAAAACAATATATGTTGGAGGCCGAGGCAGGCGGATCACAAGGTCAGGAGATCAAGACCATCCTGGCTAATACGGTGAAACCCCATCTCTACTAAAAATACAAAAAATTAGCCGGGCATGGTGGCGAGCGCCTGTAGTCCCAGCTACTTGGGAGGCTGAGGCAGGAGAATGGCGTGAACCCGGGAGGCAGAGCTTGCAGTGAGCCGAGATCGTGCCACTGCACTCCAGCCTAGGCAACAGAGTGAGACTCCATCTTAAAAAAAAAACAAAAACAATATATGTCGGGTGTGGTGGCTCACGCCTGTAACCCCAGTACTTTGGGAGGCTGAGGCAGGTGAATCACTTGAGGTCAGGAGTTTGAGACCAGCCTGGCTAACATGGTGAAACTCCATCTCTACTAAAAACACAAAAATTAGCCAGGCGGGGTAGTGGGTGCCTGTAATCCCAGCTACTCAGGAGGCCGAGGCAGGAGAATTGCTTGAACCCGGAAGGCGGAGGTTGGAGTGAACTGAGATTGCACCACTGCACTCCAGCCTGGGTGACAGAACTAGACTCTTTAAAAAAAAAACAACAAAAGTATTTGTACTGATAAAGTGACTATGAAAGGGACAAGACTCAGTATACCTCTGTACAATGCTCTGAAAAGAGACTGTTTATAAGAATTTCAGAGTCCTAGAAAGGCTTTCAGAAGTACAGTCCACATATTTTTTATTTTTATTTATTATTACTATTGTTTGAAGACGGAGTCTCGCTCTGTCGCCCGGGCAATCTTGGCTCACTGCAACCTCCGCCTCCCGGGTTCAAGCATTTCCTGCCTCAGCCTCCCGAGTAGCACGCCGCCACGCCCAGCTAATTTTTTGTATTTTAGTAAAGACGGTTTCACCGTGTTGCCCAAGCTGGTCTCGAACTCCTGAGCTCAGGCAATCCGCCTGCCTCAGCCTCCCAAAGTGCTGGTATTACAGGCATGAGTCACTGCACCCGACCAGATTTATTAATTTTTTAAGTGTTTTTCTGACAAAGATAGCTGATTAAAGCAGGATGGGAGTGTTCACCTCTCAAAGCAGCCCCTCTCATATGTGCAGCTGTTTGTTAGGGCATTTTTAATGATGAATTAGTATTTTTCCTTCTCTGACTTTCTCCTATTGGTTTCTGGAGCAGAACATACTGAAGGTCTACTCATATTTAAATAACAGCCCTTCAGGTGATACACAGAAGGAAAACCCCATACTGTTATGTGCCAAGTACGGTGCTAGACATTACATCTCTTAATCCCTACTAAAACTGCAAATGAAATCCATTATCACTTCACAAAAATATTTAATGAATTTCTATTGAGTGTTATACATTGTGCTCAGTGCTGGAGATCAAAAAGTGGACAAGAAAGCCATATTCCTGCCTACAAGGAATTTATATTCTAGTGGCTAGAGGGTCCTAAGAGCAAAGAAGAGTGGTATAAATTGAAGATAAAGAAGTAGGCAGCGCCCAAATCATGTGGGAATTTGATTTTAAGTCAAGTGGGAACAAATGGTTTTCAGATTTTCTGAGTTACTTTCATGTAGATGGAGCAAAATTCGTGAGGTCCCCAGCTACCCAGTTCCCCTACCAAGAGGCAACCATTGTTACCAATTTTTTAATGTATCATTCCAGAGATGCCAGAGATATTCTATGCATAGACAAGTATTTTTATGTACATAAATGAAAACATTATACACACTTTTGACCTCACATTTTTTATTCTTTATTTTTTGACAGGGTCCTGCTTTGTTGCCCAGGCTGGAGTACAGTGGTGCAGTCTCGGTTCACTGCAACCTCCACCTCAGCCTCCCAAGTAGCTGGGATTATAGGAGGCATGACCAGGACCAGATAATTTTTGTATTTTTTGTAGAGATGGGGTTTCACCATTTTGCCCAGGCTGGTCTTGAGCTCCTGGCTCAAGCAGTCCGCCCACCTCGGCCTCCCAAAGTGCTGGGATTACAGGTGTGAGCCACTGTGCCTGATGACCTCACTTTTGTGTGTGTGTGTGTGTGTGTGTGTGTGTGTGTGTGTATGCTTAGTATATTTTGGAGTTTATTCTGTTATCAGTACATATAGAATTGCATCATTCTTTTAAGAGCTGCATATTATCTGTATTAGTTATCTATTGCTGTGTAACAACATAGTGGCTGAAAAAAACACATTTACTGTCTCACAGTTTCTGTAAGTCAGGAGTCTAGGCACAGCTTATCTGGGTCCTCTGCTTCAGGATCTCTCACAAGGCTGCAATCAAGGTGCCACCCAGAGTTGTGGTCTCATCCCAAGGTTTGACTGAGAAAAGATCTGCTTCCACGGTTGTTGGCAGAATTCAATTATCTATGGGTTGTAGGACTGAGGGCCTCAGTTTCTTGTTGGCTTTTGGGTGGAAACCAACCCTCAATTCCTTGTCAATTGACCCTCTTCATGGGGTAGTCACAACATGGCAGCTAGCTTCATCAAAGACATCAAGGAAGGAAGTTGGCTATCAAGATAGCTGTCATGATCTTGGGCAGGCAGGGTGACTAACACCTATAATCCCAGCACTTTGGGAGACTGAGGCAGATGGATCCCTTGAGCTCATGAGTTTGAGACCAGCATGGGCAACAGGGCAAAACACTGTCACTACAAAATATACAAAAATTAGCTGGTCATGGTAGTCCCAGCTACTCAGGAGGCTGAGGTGAGAGGATGGCTTGAACCTGGGAGGGGGAGGTTACAGTGAGCCAAGATTGCACCACTGCACTCCAGCCTCAGTGATAGAGCCAGACCTTGTCTCAAAAAATAATAATATGTCATGATCTTGTGTAATGTAATCATGAAAGTGACATCCTGTCACCTTTGCCACATTCTATGTTAGAAGAACTTACATGTCCAACCCACATGTATGGGAGGGGATTACTAGCATGAGTTCCAGGAAGCAGAGATAATTGGGGCCATCTTAGAGTCTGTTCATTACAGTGTCTATTGTATAGATGGACCAGAATTTATTTAACAAGATTTCTCTTAGTGGACATTTAAGTTGTTTCCATTTTTGACAGTATGAATAACACTGCAATCAATATCAATATCAGTATTCCATTCTGCCTGTGTGCTAGGACTGCACATGTTGAATTAAATTTCTAGAACTAGAATTTCTCTTTTTTTTTCACTCTCAGAATATGCTTAATAGAACTAGAATTTCTTTCTTTTTTTTTTTTTTTTTTTTTTTTGTATTTTTAGTAGAGATGGAGTTTCTCCATGTTGGTCAGGCTGATCTCAAACTCCTGACCTTAGGTAATCCGCCCGCCTCGGCCTCCCAAAGTGCTGGGATTACAGGCATAAGCCACCACGCCCGGCCAGAACTAGAATTTCTATGTTGAAGGCTATGCTCAGTTGTAATTTCGATAGATGTTGCCAAATTGGTGATAGAAGTTGCATCAGTTTGTTTCACAGGCAATGTATAAGGATGCCTATTCACACATTTGCCAATTTACTGTGTCATCAAGCTTTGCCAGTGACATCTGTTATCTTCATTTGTATTTCTCTTATGAGAGAGGTTAGAAACTTCTTATATGTTTAAGAGCCATTTGTATTTGTTTGATTGATTGAGACGGAGTCTTGCTCCTCGCCCAGGCAGCACACTGCAACCTCCACCTCCCAGATTCAAAAGATTCTCCTGCCTTAGCCACCTGAGTAGCTGGAACTACAGGCGGGTACCATCACACCCAGCTCATTTTTGTATTTTTAGTAGGGACAGGGTTTCACCATGTTGCTTAGGCTGGTCTTGAACTCCTGACCTCCAGTGATCCACCTGCCTTGGCCTCCCAAAGTGCTGGGATTACAGGCATCAGCTACCATACCTGACCCTATTTTCATTATTTTTTAAATAGAAATGGTTTACTAGATTGCTGAGGTTGGTCTTGAACACCTGGGCTCAAGCGATCCTTTCACCTCACCTTCCAAAGTGCTGGGATTACAGGTGTGAGCCACTGTGCTCAGCGTAGCCATTTGTGTTTTCTCTTCTGAGAACTGTGTTGATATTCTTTGCCATTTTTTCTTTGAGACAGAGTCTCACTCTGTCGGCCAGGCTGGAGTGCAGTGGTGCGATCTCAGCTCACTGCAACCTCCACCTCCCAGGTTCAAGCAATTCTTCTGCCTCAGCCTCCCAAGTTGCTGGGATTACCGACACAAGTCCCCACGCCCAGCTAATTTTTGTATTTTTAGTAGAGACAGAGTTTCACCATGTTGGCCAGGTTGGTTTCAAACTCCTGACCTGAAGTGATCCACCTGCCTTGTCCTCCCAAAGTGCTGGGGTTACAAGCGTGAGCCACCAGGCCCAGCCAGAAAGAATTTTTAAAGACACACTATAAACCATAAAGAAAAAGATTGGCTGGGTGTGGTGGCTGATGCCTGTAATCCCAGCACTTTGGGAGACCAAGGCGGTTGAATTGCTTGAGCCCAGGAGTTCGAGACCAGCTGAGGCAACATGGTGAAATCCCATCTCTACAAAAAAAATTAAAACATTTTTAAAAAATGGGTAAAAGATGAACAACCAATTCATTCATGGAAGAGGAAACTATAGAAGAATCAATAAATATGAAAATATATTCAGCTTTGCTAATAATAAAGGAAAAGCAAAACCATAGTGAAATAACATTTCTACTAGAAGACTGGCAAAAATTAAACTTTGGCAATGGCAACAGACAACAGGCAAAGGTTGCCAAGGATATGGGGAAACCCAACAGAATCAAGTGGAAAACTATTGGAACTAATAGGAAAGTGTAGCAAAATTGCTGACTACAAGAGCAGCATTCTAATTAACCAATTAGAAAAGTAATAGAATATAAAGATATTTGCAACAGTAACAAAAACTATAAATACCTAGAGACATACTAGTTAAAATGTTCAAGAATTTTGTAGAGAAAATGCTAATGGTTTATTGAGGGATATAAAAGGAAATTTGAATAAATGCATAAATATATACCATGTTCATAGATCAGAAGACTCAGCATTTTAAATATATCAGTTCTTTCCATAGGAGTCTATAAATTTAATGAAATTCTAATCAATAACCTAATGAGATTTTTCAAATAACTTGACAAGGTGATTTTAAAATCATAAGGAAGTCTAAAGGTGTACAAATAGTAATAATAATAATTGCTAACATGTATTAGCTTTGAAAAAAAGTAGATGATACACCCTATCAGATATTAAGGAATGATTCAACACTATGGTTATTAGATTGTATGATATGGGTATAGTAATTGGTAAAGAGAACTGTGGAACAAAGTAGATTTCAGAAATAGACCATGGCATTTGTGAGAACGTGATGTGTATTAAAGGAGGCATTAAATACTAGTAGGGACAAGATGGACTTTAATAATAAATGATGTTGGGCCAGTTTTCACATGTAATATTCCCCACACTCAACACAAAAACAAAAATTCGAATGGATTAAACATGCAAAGCTAAAACTTGGGAAGAAAATATCTGAGCATATCTTTACGGTCTTAGAAAAAACAAGGCTTCTTAATAATATTGAAAACATAGACAACAAAGAAAAAGATTGATACATTTTACTAAACCAATAGTTTACACTTTATGACAACCACCCCAGACTCCATAAATAACATTCAAAGGCAAGCAGAATAGTTGGAAAAGATATCTGCCATATATTTAACAAAAGATTAGCATCAGAGTGTATATATAAGGCTAGCACAGTGGCTCACACCTGTAATCCCAATGCTTTGGGAGGCTGAGGTGGAAGGATTGCTTGAGCCCAGGAGCTCGACCATTCTGGACAACATAGTGAGGCTCCATCTCTACAAAAAATTTAAAAAATTAGCCAGCTGAAGGCCAGGTGTGGTAGCTCACACCTGTAATCCCAGCACTTTGGGAGGCTGAGGCAGGAGAATGGTGTAAACTTGGGAGGCAGAGCTTGCAGTGAGCGGAGATCGCGCCACTGCACTCCTTCCTGGGCAACAAAGCAAGACTCTGTCTCAAAAAAAAAAAAAAATTAGGCAGCTGGGGTGGTGTAGGCCTGTAGCCCCAGCTACTTAGGAGGCTGAGGTGGGAGGATCTCTTGAGCCCAGGAGGTTGAGGCTGCAGTGAGCCGTGATCATGCCACTGGACTCCAGCCTGCACCAAAGAGTAAGACTGACTCAAAAAAAAAAAAAGGAGGGGGGGGTGCTGGGTGTGGTGGCTCACACCTGTAATCCTAGCAATTTGGGAGGCTGAGGCGGGTGGATCACTGTAGGAGTTCTGTCAGGGTGGTGGGAAAAGTTGTAAGAAAAAGTTATAGGGAAAGACGCAAACCTTCTTGGAAGGCCGGGAGGTTTTCCAAAAGCTTCGGAAGGGAATTATGGCTGAAGGCAGTCAAATTTTCTTATCCGGAGCCTGAGAGCAAAGGGCAGATAACAAGGGAATGCAAAGAAACTTATCTAGATAAATTTGTTTACTTCTGTCTCCAGAAACCAACCTTTGATCATTCGAGCACAGGACTGCTCTCTACTTGGGGGGTCAACAATGTTTATTACCCACAAATTGTGTTTGCTTCAACCCTTTGTCATTAAATATGTACTACATAAATGCGAGCAGGGCCAGCTTATTGGGACTGCACTCTCTCAGTGGCTGCTGCACTCTCTCGTCAGTGGTGCTGAGCCATGCGGTACCCTAGCTGCGCTGTCAGGCAAAATACCTGTGTCAGTGTACTTCTTTCATCCATTGCTCAGCCAGAGTCTGCGGGACAGACTCAGCAGATCACCAGGTCAGGAGATCGAGACCATCCTCACTAACACGGTGAAACCCCACCTCTATTAAAAATACAAAAAAATTAGCTGGGTGTGGTGGCATGCACCTGTAGTCCCAGCTACTTGGGAGGCTGAGGCAGGAGAATTGCTTGAACCCGGGAGGTGGAGGTTGCGGTGAGCCGAGATCGTGCCACTGCACTCCAGCCTGGGCAACAGAGCAAGACTCCATCTCAAAAAAAAAAGAAGATATGGTACTGGCATACACACATAGATAGACCCAATGGTACAGAATAGAGAGCCTAGAAATAAACCATTGTGTATATGGCCAAGTGATCTTCATCAAGAGTGCCAAGACTATACATGGGGGAAAGGATAGTCTGTGTTGGGAAAACTGAATATCCACATGCAAAAGATGAAGTTGGAACCTTACCTTATACCACGTACAAAAATTAAAATGGTCAGGCATGGTGGCTCACACCTGTAATCCCAGCACTTTGGGAGGCCAAGGTGGGTGCATCACCTGAAGTCAGGAGTTCGTGATCAGCCTGGCCAACATGGTGAAACTCTGTCTCTATTAAAAATTCAAAAATTAACCAGGCATGGTGGCAGGCACCTGTAATCTCAGCTACTTGGGAGGCTGAGGCAGGAGAATTGCTTGAACCCGGGAAGTGGAGGTTGCAGTGAACCGAGATTGCGCCACTGCACTCCAGCCTGGGTGACAGAGTAAGACTCTGTCTCAGAGAAAAAAAAAAAAAAAAAAAACCAACTCAAGATGGATTAAAGGCCTAACTATAAGATCTAAAACTCCCAGAAGAAAATACAACTTCAGGCCAGGCGTGGCGGCTCATGCCTGTAATCCCAGCACTTTGGGGGGCCGAGGCAGGTGGATCACTTGAGACCAGGAGTTTGAGACCAGCCTGGCCAACATGGCGAAACCCTGTCTCTACTAAAAATACAAAAAAATTAACTGGTGTGATGTCTCACGCCTATAATCGCAACTACTTGGGAACCTGAGGTGGGAGAATCACTTGAACCCAGGAGGCGGATGTTGTAGTCAGCCAAGATTGTGCCATTGCACTCCAGCCTGGGCGACACTGAGACCCTGTCTCAAAAAAAAAAAAAAAAAAAAAAAAAAAGGAAAAGAAAAGAAAACAGCTTCAGAACATTGGATTTTGCAATGATTTCTTGGATATGACACCAAAAATATAGGTAACAAAAGCAACACTAGACAAATGGGACTACATCAAACTTTTTTTTTTCTTTTTGGAGATGGAGTCTTGCTCTGTCACCCAGGTTGGAGTGCAGTGGCATGATCTCGGCTCACTGCAACCTCCACCTCCTGGGTTCAAGTGATTCTCCTGCCTCAGCCTCCTGAATAGCTGGGACTACAGGCGCCCGCCACCACGCCTGGCTAATTTTTTGTATTTTAGTAGAGACGGTGTTTCACCATGTTGCCCAGGCTGGTCCCGACCTCCTGAGCTCAGGCAATCCACCTGCCTCAGCCTCCCAAAGTGCTAGGAGTGTGAGCCACTGCGCCCGGCCGGGAATACATCAAACTTTAAAACTCCTGTACATCAAAGGAAGCAGAGTGAAAACGCAGCTTACAGAATGGAAGAAAATATTTGCACATCATAGATCTGGGCCGAGCGTGGTGGCTCACACCTGTAATCCCAGCACTTTGGGAGGCCGAGGCAGGTGGATCATTTGAGTTCAGGAGTTCAAGACCAGCCTGACCAACATGGAGAAACCCCATCTCTACTAAAATACAAAAGTAGCCAGGCGTGGTGGCGCATGCCTGTAATCCCAGCTACTCGGGAGGCTGAGGCAGGAGAATCACTTGAACCCAGGAGGTAGAGATTGTGGTGAGCCGAGATCGCACCATTGCACTCCAGCATAGGTAACAAGAGTGAAACTCCGTCTCAAAAAAACAAAACAAACAGCCGGGTGCAGTGGCTCACGCCTGTAATCCTAGCACTTTGGGAGGCCAAGGTGGGCAGATCATGAGGTCAGGAGATCGAGACCATCCTGGCCAACACGGTGAAACCCCGTCTCTACTAAAAATACAAAAAATTAGCTGGGTGTGGTGGTGGGCACCTGTAGTCCCAGCTACTCGGAAGGCTGAGGCGGGAGATTGGCATGAACCCGAGGCGGAGCTTGCAGTGAGCCGATATTGTGCCACTGGACTCCAGCCTGGGTGACAGAGTAAGACTCCGTCTCAAAAAAAAAAAAAAACAACCCACAAAGCAAAACAAAAAAGGGCCAGTTGCAGTAGCTCACGCCTGTAATCCCAGCACTTTGGGAAGCCGAGGTGGGCAGATCACTTGAGGTCAGGAGTTTGAGACCAGCCTGGCCAACAGGGCGAAACCCCATCTTTACTAAAAATACAAAAATTAGCAGGACATGGTGGCACGCACCTGTAATCCCAGCTACTGGGGAGGCTGAGGCAGGAGAATTGCTTGAACCAGGGAGGCAGAAGTTGCAGTTAGCTGACATCGCGCCACTGCACTCCAACCTGGGCGACAGAGTGAACCTCTGTCTCATAAAAAAACAGGCCCAGAAGATTGTGGGGGTTATGTGTTGAGGAGCAGTGGGCTAGGCTTCTGTTATGGATCCCCTTACTCAGAGTTAGATTTTTTTTTATAGAAGCTGAGCCTTGGAATATCCATTGAATACACAAGTATTTCATCATGTTTTAAGAAAATCTGTAAACTTTATTTTAGATGCTTGCCTAGTAGTTTATCTGGTATTCAGAATTTACATATTGCTTCTGAGGAACATTTTTGGTTGTTTTTATTCTTTTAATAACATTTTAAAAGAAACACTGTGGTTAAAAAAACAAAAATTTGTGCAAAAAACGTTTTCCATGCTATACTATTTTCAGAGAATAAGATTCCTAGATGTGTAATTATTGAGTTAAAGGGTGTGAACTTTTGAAACATTTGCTGCCTTTCAGGAAAGTGCTAATATACACTCCAGAAAAATCCTAATTTGGGCTGGGCGAGTTGCCTCATGCCTGTAATCCCAGCACTTTGGGAGGCCAAGGCAGGAGGATCCCTTGAGCCCAGGAGCTCTAGACCAACCTGGGCAACATAGCAAGACCCTGTCTCTACAAAAAATTTAAAAATTAGCCAGCATGATCGCACCACTGCACTCCAGTCTGTGTGACAGAATGAGACCCTGACTTGAGAAAAAGAAAAGCAAAATTCTAACTTGAAATATTGTCAGGTAGTGTTTTTTCTATAGAGATAAAAGGTCCATGCTTTACGTAATCACTCTTAGCTGGTATTTAATTCTTCCACTCAGGAAATCACTATCTTTGATGCATATACCTTTGCATAAACCTCTGGTTTAATCAGCCTCGTTTGGATAAAATGTTTATTCTACTAATGAATGGACATGACAGGAAGACATTTTAGCTCAACATCAGGAAGGGCTTTCCAAAGGGAACTATTCAATCTGCAGTATTAGAGGTGGGTGAGCAGATGTCACGCATGTCTGTGTGAAGAGGCCACCAACAGGCTTTGTGTGAGCAACAAGCCTGTTTATTCACTTGGGTGCAAGTGGGCTGAGTCTGAAAAGAGAGTCAGCGAAGGGAGATGTGGAAGGGGTTGCCCTATAGGAGTTGGGTAGGTAATGGAAAATTACACTAAAAGGTGGTTATCTATTGTTAGCAGAGAAGGGGGGTCACAAGGTACATGGTAGGGAGATCGTAAGACTCATTGTCCAGAAGAAGAATGTCACAAGGTCAATCGATCCGTTAAGGTAGGGTAGGGACCAGTCACAATGGTGGAATGGTGGAATGTTGGTGAATCTGTTAAGGCAGGAACTGGCTCTTTTACTTCTTTTGTGGTTTTTCAGCTGCCCCAGACTTCTTGGCTCCTGCAGGCCATCTGGACACATATATGCAAGTCACAGGGGTTACAATGGCTGAGCTTCGGCGCAGAGGCCTGACATTCCTGTCTTTTTGTTTATAAAATATAAAGTTATAAAAAAAGATAAAATATAAGTTTTTACTGGGGATTATTGGGGCAGGGGCGATGTTTCTCAGGGCTGCTTCAGGCATGACTTAGGGGCGGCATGGACACCTAAAGAAAATTTAATTTTATAGTGAGTTGGTCTAGAAAGTTTTCGGGTACAATTTTGTGTGGGTAACAAGGCACCAGTTAGCATATTTTTGAGCTTGGAATTCTCCTAGTAGAATAAATTATCTAAAAATAGCAATTAAGCATAATAGCTTTAAGGTAGGTGGCAGTGAGTTTCTAGGCCAAGGTAGGAATAACGTTTTATATACCAAGGCCTTTTGTCCCCATTTTCCATCACATGAATAGGATCCCCTGGCATCGAGCCAAAAGTCTATTATGTTACTTTTTTCCCAAAGGTGTGAGTGGTGCTTTGAATGGAGGAGTTCAATAGTCCTTATTGCAGACCCTATACAGGAAAGATAGTAAGTACAATAGTCCCTGTCTCCTGGAATAAGTTGGGGCTGGCAAAGAGAGAAATGTCCTAGGCCTTCTAATAACCAATGACAGACCATGTGTCGTCCTGGATGTTGACCTGAGTACCAGATATGTGGAACTGGTCCTGTATATGCATATTGCTGGTCATTTCTATATGAGTAGGCCTGAGGACCCCATGGGCAAGGATTTGACAGCTGCCACCCCAGGCATTTTAGATTTTTAATTCAGAGGTCTTTGATTTTGGGGGTGGGGAACATTTTGGAGGACAAGGCCTGAAGGAAGTTGTTTTTATAGACAGCAGGTCCTCAGAGATTATGGTTTAGAGGAACCGGTGAAGCAGGCCTGGAAGTATGTTTGGACAGCCGTTTGGAGGGGGTGTTGCATAGAAGCTTGGTCATGTCTGGATGTTGCCAGGAGTTCATCACTGGTTTAGTCCTAAAGGTGAGAAGGAGTATAATACGACGAGGAATAGAAGTTTAGGCTGTGGGGAGATTTGGGGGCACAGGATAGTACCATGGGGTTGTTAGAAGCAGCAACTGCAGTATGGAATGATTAGTGATGGCCTGGATGCGGTTTTGTATGAATTGAGAGACTAAATGAAAGACAAAAGGCCCAAATAGAGAAGGAGAAAAACAGGTACCAGGGGACTAAGAGTAGGGAGGAGCCAAGACGCCCAGTTAGAAAGTGCCCAGGTAGGTCCAGCATAATGATTTGCCTGGCTGGCGAGTTTTGGGGCCCTAACTTTGAGCTTTTTTATGTTGTCATATAGCAGGCTGGATTGATTTAGATGAAAACAACATTCTTCATTTAAAAATATGCAGAGTTCTCCTTTTTCAGCAGTGAGTAGGTCAAGGCCTTGGTGATTTTGGAGGACAACTGCGACTAAGGAACCGACCTGGGCCCGAAGGACTGATAAAGTTTGTGATATATCTGTAATGCTAGCAGGAAAGTCATTAGAAAGACAATGGAAGGTTGTGACAGAAGTTGAAATGCCAGGTAGGTCAGAGAGATACAGTCATGGGGGTCAGGTGTGGTATCAGGAATAATGTGGGAGGCCGGATTGAAGTCTGGGCCAGGAACAATGGTAACTGTGGGAGACTCAACAAAGAGTGAGTATAGCTGAAGGAGCTGGAGGGGCAGAAAGTATATGCATCAGGTTTGAGGAAGAAAATAGATTTTGAAAGTTATGAGAACTGTAGAGAGTGAGTTGACCATAGTTTGTGATTTTAAGGGCCTCTAAAAGTATTAGAGTGGTGGCAGCTGCCACACGCAAACATGAGGGCCAGCCTAAAACAATAAGGTCAAGCTGTTCAGACAAAAAGGCTACAGGGCGCGGTCCCGGTCCTTGTGTAAGAATTCCGACCACACAGCCCTGTACTTCAGCTGTGTGTAATGAAAAGGTTGGGATGAGTCAGGGAGAGCTAGTGTGGTAGCAGTTTCTAGAGCTGTTTTCAAGGAATGGAAAGAGGAGTGGGGAAGGGATTTAGGATCTATGGGGTTGGCTAGGTTTCCCTTTGTGAGTTTATATAATGGTTTCGAGAATAAATGTTGAAGGAGCAGGAGGGTGTCTTGTTGAGAAGATTTAAAGGAGGGGCTACAAAGTAGAAGGTCATCAATATATTGAATAAGGTGAGAAGCAGAGGGGTGGAAAGAAAGTAAATCATGAGAAAGAGCTTGGCTGAAGGAATGAGGGCTGTCCCTGAAGCCTCGTGGCAGTACAGCCCAGGTAAGTTGCTGGGACTGATGGGTGTCAGGGTCAATCCAGGTAAAAGCAAAGAGGGCTGGGACGAGGGGTGCAGGGGAATAGTGAAAAAAGCATCTTTAAGATCAAGAACGGAATAGTGAGTTGTGGAGGAAGGTATTGAGGACAAAAGAGTGTACGGATTGGGCACCACAGAGTGGATAGCCAAAACAATTTGGTTGATAAGGCGCAGATCCTGAATTAACCTGTAAGACTTGTCCGGTTTTTGGACAGGTAAAATGGGGGAATTGTAAGGAGAGTTTGGAGGCTTTAAAAGCCCATACTGTAGCAGACGAGAGATAATAGGCTTTAGTCCCTTTAAAGTCTGTTGTGGGATGGGATACTGGCACTGAGGGGGGTAAGGGTGATTAGGTTTTAATGGGATAGTAATGGGTGTGTGATCGGTTGCTAGGGAGGGAGTAGAGGTATCCCATACTTGTGGGTTAAGGTGGGGGGATACAAGAGGAAGAAGTGAAGGAGGCTTTGGGTTGGGAAGAAGGGCAGCAATGAGATGTGGCTGTCGTCCAGGAATAGTCAGGGTGGCGGATAATTTTGTTAAAACATCTCAACCTAATAAGGGAACTGAGCAGGTGGGAATAACTAAAAAGGAGTGCATAAAAGAATGTTGTACAAGTTGGCACCAAAGTTGGGGAGTTTTAAGAGGTTTAGAAACCTGGCTGTCAATACCCACAATGGTTATGTGGGCAAGGGAAACAGGTCCTTGAAAATAAGGTAATGTGGAGTGGGTAGCCCCTGTATCGATTAAAAAGGGGACAGACTTACCTTCCACTGTGAAAGTTACCCGAAGCTTGGCATCCATGATGGTCCAGGGGGCTTCCAAGGTGATCGGGCAGCGTCAGTCTTCAGCCACTAAGCTGAGAAGGTCTGGTAAGGAGTCAGTCAGAGACCCTTGGGCCAGAGCTTTAGGGGCTGGGCTCTGGAAGTGGCTGCCGGGTGAGCTGGGCAGTCTGATTTCCAGTGGGTCACTGCACAGATGGAACATGGCTTGGGAGAAATCCTGGGCTGCAGGCATTCCTTGGCCCACTGGCCAGATTTCTGGCACTTGAAGCAAGATCCTGAGGGAGGAGGTCCTGTAGGAAAGCCTGACCACTGCAGCTTAGGCATTTTGAAGTTCTTGTGTGCCGGAGGTGCAGCTGGGTTTTGTCTCACAGCAGAGGCAAGTAATTGTAACTCAGAAATGTGTTTCTGCTTGGCTGCCTCTTCTCTATTATTGTACACATTGAAGGCGAGGTTGATTAATTCCTGTTGTGGGGTTTGAGGGCCAGATTCAAATTTGTGAAGCTTTTTTCTAATGTC
The DNA here is from genome assembly GCF_029281585.2 of Gorilla gorilla gorilla. Lineage (NCBI taxonomy): Eukaryota > Metazoa > Chordata > Mammalia > Primates > Hominidae > Gorilla > Gorilla gorilla. Next base: position 85,959,532 of record NC_073233.2, on the reverse strand, counting down.
AGGAGCTGACTGGGTGATAAAATGCATATCAAGAATAAGACAGCCTTCTGGCCCTTCAGGGTCTAGGGCTATAAAGCATCTAAGGGTAGCCACCAAACAGGCCATGAACTGGGCTGGGTTTTCATCTTTACCTTGGGTAGTTTCTTTAAGTTTGTCATCATTAACAGATTTGTATGCTGCCTTTTTAAGCCCTTCAACTAGGCAGGAAATCATGTAATCTCACCTAGCTATACCTGAGGAACCTGCCTGATAGTGCCACTGGGGATCTTCTCAGGGAACCATCTGTAATACCTTCCTGGAGGCCTGGCTCATAAAGCCAGTGGATGTCTGTGTGGGACTGGGCTAGAGGAAACACTCTTTCCCATTCATCTGGGGAGAGGGTAGAAATTAGGATGACATTTAAGCCACTCCAGGTTAAATTGTAAGACTGGGTTAAATACTGGAATTCATGTATATATTTGGTGGGGTCTGACGAGAAGGAGCCTAAGTGTTGATTAATTTGGGAAAGGTCTGATAGAGAAAATGGTACATGCACTCTGACGATGCCCTCATTTCTAGCCACTTCTCGAAGAGGAAATTATTGGGCAGGTGGGGGAGTATTTGCCGCAGAACGAAATTGTAAGCTGGACCGGGTGTGGGGAGGGGAGATGATAGAAGGGTTGTAGGGTGGGGAAGTGGAGGCTGAGGAAGAGTTGGAGGCTGATTCAGCCTGGTGGGGAGTAGCCTGAGGAGGAGCAGTCTAGGGAGGAGGGTAGAAGTCAGATGGGTCGGTAGAAAAGAAATATTCAAAAGACTCACCGGCACTTCAGGTTGGGACTGAAGGGACAGGCGGGAGGGAAAGAAGGAAGATTTGCGACAAGTCGCACTGGGAACAGAGATTAGGGAAGGAACGAAGTGTAAAAAATGCCTGGATGTAGGGCACCTCAGACCATTTGCCCATTTTATGACAAAAATTATCTAGATCTTGTAGGCTGGAGAAATCGAAAGTGCTCTTTTCTGGCCATTTAGAGTCATTATCAAGTTTGTATTGGGGCCAAGTGGTGTTGCAGAAGAAAATAAGACACTTAGGTTTTAGGTCAGGTGAGAGTTGAAGAGGTTTTAAGTTTTTAAGAACACAGGCTAAGAGAGGAAGAAGGAATGGAGGGCTGAAGGTTGCCCATAGTAAAAAGGTAAGTTTAGAGAAAGGAAGAGGTCGAGACATGGAGAGAGGGGGGGTGGTACTTGCCACCCAGGGGAAGTGGTACTTGCCACCAAGGTGGAAGATCAAAACAGGTGTCCCCGCAGTGATCGAACACCTCTGAAATGTGGGTGAATAATCAGGCAGGCGTCCCTGCAGTGATTAAACACAAGGGAAGACAGTCTTCCCGAGCCCATGACCAGCGCCAGAGTTTTGGGTCCACAGATAAAACGCGTCTCCTCTGTCTCTACCAGACAGGGAAAGGAACCGAAATTAAGGGAAGGGAGAGACTGAAGGGTGGTGCCGAAATTGAAAGGAGAAAGAGGTTGAGGGATAGTGAGAGAGGTTGAAGAAGAGAGTAGAAAGAGGCCACTTACCCGATTTAAAATTGGTGAGATGTTCCTTGGGCTGGTCTGAGGACCCGAGGTCGTAGGTAGATCTTCCTCACGGAGCAAAGAGCGGGAGGACAGGGGATTGATCTCCCAAGGGAGGTCCCCCGATCCAAGTCATAGCACCAAATGTCAAATGCATCCGTGTGAAGAGACCACCAACAGGCTTTGTGTGAGCAGCAAGGCTGTTTATTCACTTGGGTGCAAGTGGGCTGAGTCCGAAAAGAGAATCAGCGAAGGGAGATGGGGAAGGGGTTGCTTTATAGGATTTAGGTAGGTAATGGAAAATTACAGTAAAAGGTGGTTGTTATCTATTGTTAGCAGGGGAGGGGGTCACAAGGTACATGATGGGGAGATCATAAGACTTATTGTCCAGAAGAAGAATGTCACAAGGATGGTTGATCAGTTAAGGTAGGGCAGGGACCAGTCACAATGGTGGAATGGTGGAATGTTTGTTAATCAGTTAAGGCAGGAAGTGGCTGTTTTACTTCTTTTGTGGGTTTTTGGCTGCCCCAGACTTCTTGGCTCCTGCAGGCCATCTGGACGCATATGTGCAAGTCACAGGGGTTACAATGGTTGAGCTTCGGCTGAGAGGCCTGACAGCAGAGACTGGAAAATTGCTTAACAGAATTATAAATTCCTTCTTTCATTACTCAAACCTTTTTTTTTTTCTTTTTGAGACGAAGTTTCGCTCTTGTTGACCAGGCTGGAATGCAATGGTGCGATCTCGGCTCACTGCAACCTCCGCCTCCCAGGTTCAAGCGATTCTCCTCCCTCAGCTTCCCGAGCAGCCGATTATGCTGCCTCAGCCTTCCCAGTAGCTGGGACTACAGGCACCCGCCACCACGCCCAGCTAATTTTTTGTATTTTTCGTAGAGATGGGGTTTCACCACGTTGGCCAAGCTGGTCTTGAACTCCTGACCTTCAGATGATCCGCTCACTTCAGCCTCCCAAAGTGATGGGATTACAGGCGTGAGTGACGGCGCCTGGCCTCATTACTCAAACCTTTAGGGAACACCTCCTCACTCAGCCATGTGTAAGGACTTGAAGACCCAGAGGTGAAACATTTTAGGGTGCTGCCTCCGAATCTGAATTTCAACAATAGACTAAAACGATCCAGTCCTGGGCTTCTCTAAATTCTTTTGTTGCTGGCCAGACCTTAATTTTAGGCTTTGGAGGGTGTGTCTATGCGAATGAACGACTGAAAACTCAGAAAACGAAAACTAGCTTTTATGGAATTTCAATTAATTACGTTTCTCAAAACTATGCATCATGCCCATTTGTGGGTATTGGATGAAAAGATAAATCTTTCCAGAAGGGGCAGGGGAGGAAGAGGCAATTCTGGTTGGGGAAGTTGGGAGAAAAGAAAATCAGTATCTCCTAGTCTTCGCCCAGTTTGGCTTGTTTGGGGTACTCCTCGACCCCGCGTTACCAGGTCCGTGAATCCCACTCCCACCAGAGAATTAGCGCGGGCGGACGAGCAAAGTGAAACTTAGTAGCCCGGAACTTTGCGTGCGGGGTTCCCGCAGCAACACGCACCGGGAAGCGTTTGGGCGCTGCACCGCGCTGCGCCGTGCCCGTGAGTCCGGCGCGCAGAGGAGGAGGAGAAAGCTGACCGCTTAGGCCCGGGTAGTGATCGTCGTGGTTTTCCTTGTAGTTCGTGGTCTGAGACCAGGCCTCAAGTGGAAACGGCGTCACCATGATCGCACGGCGGAACCCAGAGCCCTTACGGTTTCTGCCGGATGAGGCCCGGAGCCTGCCCCCGCCCAAGCTGACCGACCCGCGGCTCCTCTACATCGGCTTCTTGGGCTACTGCTCCGGCCTGATTGATAACCTGATCCGGCGGAGGCCGATCGCTACGGCTGGTGAGTGCTGCGCGGCCGGGATCGGCTGGGAGGAGAGGGGGTCGTAGGGCTGCAGACTGGCCCGGCCGTAGGCCCCCCTGAGGTGCTCTGCTTTTCCGTGCCTTTTTGCCTAGCTGGCCCCATCTCGCCTTTCCGGGGAGTCCGCGCCCCATTAGCTCTTTAGAATCAAGCAGAGCCAGAGTGTCATTTGGCACTTGAAGAAACTGAGGTGCAGTGAAGCAGGAACTGAGTCTGAAGGACCCGAAACTACTCTCCTCAGTTCGTGTTGTGCTGTGTGCACAAATGAGCCATGACTCCATGCCATGCACTACTCACACTATGGGCATTACTGATAGCATTTCGGCCTTAAAACACTTTTAGGGATGTATTATTCACAACGAGGAAACCGAGCCTAACAGGTTAACAGCAGCTTGCCCAAGGTCATATGGCTATTAAGTAGCAGAGCTTGGTGTTTTTTTTTTTTTTTTTTTTTTGACCTCTGAATGGATATTGGACATCAGTGCTTCTCAAACTTAATGTGCATACGAATAGCATAGGTGTCTTGTTAAAATTCGGATTCTGGGCTGCGCGAGGTGGCTCACACCTGTAATCCCAGCGCCTTGGGAGGCCGTGGCGGGCGGATCGCCTGAGCTCAGGAATTCGATACCAGTATGGGCAACAGGGCGAAAACCCGTCTCTACAAAAAAATACAAAAGTTAGCCGGGCGTGGTGGTGCACGCCTGTGGTCCCAGGCTGAGGGAGGCTGAGGCAGGAGGGTCGTTTGAGTCTGGAAGGCAGAGGTTGCAGTAAGCCGAGATTGCACCATTGCACTCCAACCTGGGCAACAAAGTGAGACCCTGTCTCAAAAAAAAAAAAAAAAAAAACGGATTCTGATTCATGAGGTCTGGGGAGGAACTTGATGTTAACAACAAGCGCTCAAACACTGCTGCTGCTGGTCTGAGGACCACGGTTTGAATAGGAGGCTCTAAACCAGTGTGCTGTACTTCCCAGTAGTATGTCACTGGCCTCCTATCAGAGACACTGACTATTCTGATAATAACCACCACAGTAGCTTTGCTAAGCTCTATGGATTTCCAGAGGGAAAAGAGGAGAGGAACTTTGGAAGAGGGGTCTTTGAAGTTAACTTTGATTATCAGGCAGGACTGAGAGACAGACAGCTTTCTAGGCCTGTGGGGCTAGTGGGAGCCAATGGGGGCAAGGACCTCTGAATGGAGGGTGTTTGATGATTGAGTGAGTGTTCAGGTTTAGATAAAACTGCAAGGGAGATTTTAGCAGAGCATGGCAATTTATTTGCTAGGCAGTCAGGAACTTTGTAAGCTTTTGAGAGCTGCAAGGGTGCAGTGATGAGCTCTGTATTTTAAAAAGTCATCTTTGTCAGCAATGTGAGGCGTTGATTGGAGCCAAGAAGCACAATCAGGAAAAAAGCTCAGGCAATGGTTCAGGCAATTAGGAGTCACCACACTTGTACCTCTTTTGCCTTCTTACAGCTGTATGTCATGCCTGAAGGTCAGCTCCCAACCCATCAAATCCCACATTTCCAGTGCTCAAATAGTACTGAAGTCCTATCACCCTTGGACATAACTCCTCACTTCAGAAAGGAGTCATCTTTGTCCATTTATGCCTCTGAGGACTCGAGGTTTTCCCTTTTCATCACCACTTCACATTTGCCCAAGACTGTCACTTGGTGTAATGAAAAGAGCTCCACTTTGGAACTAAACAAACTTGCTCACTAGGCACAGGCACTGTGGTTCACACCTGTAATCCCAGCACTTTGGGAGACCAAGGCAGGAACATCTCTTGAGGCCAGGAGTTCAAGACCAGCCTGGGCAACATAGTGAGACCCTGTCTCTACAAAAAAATTTAAAAAATTAGCCAGGCATGGTGATGTGCACTTGTAGTCCCAGGTACTCAGGAAGCTAAGGGAGGAGAATCACTTGAGCCCATGAGGTTGAGGCTGCAGCGAGCCACGATTGCACCACTGCACTCCAGCCTGGGCAACAAAGTTGAGACCTTGTCTCCAATAAATAAATAAATAAACAGACTTGCTCTGCTGCTTTCCAGCTGTGTCACTTTGGTCAAGTTACATGGTCAGGTCGATCAGAGCCAAAGTTTCCTCATCTATAAAATAAGAATAATTAATTTTTGCATATTTGTTGTGAGAATTGAGTGAGATTCTGTAGGTAAAATGTCTGACATGCAAAAGGTGCTGGACAGAGTTCCCCTTCCTTAGCTCTTGTTTTGCAAACAGTTTACCATATATTTGTAAATTGTTCATTTACAGAACCCTTTTTTTTTTTTTTGAGGCAGGGTCTCACTCTGTCACCCAGGCTAGAGGGCAGTGGTGCAATCATGGCTCACTGCAGCCTCGACCTCCTGGGCTCAGGCGATCCTCCTATCCTAGCCTTCCAAGTAGCTGGGACTACAGGTACATACCACCAGGCCTGGCCAATTTTTAAATTTTTTGTAGAGATGGGGTCTTGCCATCTTGGCCAGGCTGGTCTCAAACTTCTGGCCTCAAGTGATCCTGCCACCTCGGCCTCCCAGAGTGCTGGGGTTATAGGTGTGAGCCACTGTGCCTGGCCTTACTTAACTGTTTCTCTGTTATGTGCCCTTTGGAGCTCCTAGTGAAATCAGGGAGACAAACAAGTAAACAGTCTGTTGCTGATCTTGGTATGATAGATACATGTTTTGATAGAGGTGGGTGAACAGAAAGCACTTTAGGAGCACAAAAGAGATACAGTTGGGAGGGAGAATGCTCTAGAGGAAGTAAAGGTTGGCTGAAATGTGACTTATGTACCACTTAATCTCATTGTTGTTAGTTTAGCCGTTTGTGCCTTTCTGGGAGACAGAAGAGTATAGCAGTTAAGAGCATATGCTTTGGGGTTTGACATCACCTCCACCCTACTAGTAATTTGATTCTGAGGAAGTTCCCTATCTCTGAGGACTGGATGAGATAATGAATATAAACTGCTTAGCCCAGGAGTAGGGATCAGACTTCCTGAGTTCCCAGAGCTTCCCTAAATTGCTTTGGAAGATTTAGGTCCTAGGACTTTGTTGAAATGGTTGTCCTCAACAGCATTTACTGAATGCATATTGTGTTTATCTAGCTCAGTGTCTAATATCTATAGTAGGTGTTCAATAAGTATTGAGTGAGGTCAGGTGTGGTGGCTCATGCCTGTAATCCCAGCATTTTGGGAGGCTGAGGCAGGTGGATCACCTGAGGTCAAGAGTTCAAGACCAGCCTGACCAACATGGTGAAACCCTGTCTTTACTAAAAATACAAAAATTAGCCAGGCGTGGTGGCACATGCCTGTAATCCCAGCTACTTGGGAGGCTGAGGCTGGAGAATTGCTTGAACCTGGGAGGTGGAGATTGCAGTGAGCCGAGATTGTGCCATTGCACTCCAGCCTGGGCGACAGACTGAGACTCTGTCTTAAAAAAAAAAATAGTAGTATTGAGTGAATAAGTATATGTAGATTACGAGGAATATAAAACATGGTCCCAATCCTCCAAAGGTTTACAGACCAGATGGCCATATCCATTAAAAAGACAAATTGTGGTACAAGATTGTGCATATAGAGTGAAGGTGTGTGTCACATAAATAATGTTTCTAAGAGAGTTGGAGGAGTGGTGAAAGAGATATGGTAGATTTTCAAACTACAGCCCTGGAGAGTACCTGGCATTCTGTGAGTAATGGGATATTCTGGCCGGACACCGTGGCTCACACCTGTAATCCCAACACTTTGGAAGGCTGAGGCGGGAGGATTGCTTGAGCCCAGGTTTCAAGACCAGCCTGGGAAACACAGGGAAACTTTGTCTCTACAAAAGAAATTTTTTTAAGCTATCTGGACGTGGTGGCATGCACCTGTGATCCCAGCTACTTGGGAGACTGAAGTAAGAGGATCACTTGAGCCTGGGTGGTTGAGGCTGCAGTGAGTGTGATCATGCCTCTGTATTCTAGCCTAAGTGACAGAGCAAGATTCTGTCTCATAATAATGAATATGTCTCATAATAATGAATTTCTATCAATGAAATAAAATTGTGTAGCTCTTTTTCAAATTAGCAGGAAATGTTAAAATAATTCTTTGAAAATAAGACTTTAAAAATAAGTTGTACGTATTTTGGGGGTACATGTGGTATTTTGATACATGCATACAATGTGTAATGTTGAAACTGGGGCAAATGGGACATCCATCACCCCAAACATTCACCCCTTCTTTATGTTGGGAGCATTCAAATTCCTCTCCTTCAGCAATTTTGAACTATACAACAAATTATTGTTAACCGTAGTCACCCTACTGTACTATCAATAAATAGAATTTTTTTATAAGTTTTTCTCTCATCATCTGTTTTTTAAAACTTAACCTTCTTGCTGGTTACCACTTAATGTGCCCGAAATTTAGAGTTAGTTGGTATTCTAAGTATAGCCCACAAAATTAAATATTTATTGATCTCTAGTTTATCAGTAATTTATGATGTTCTGCAAAGAGCACAATAGCTGCCGGGGTTAGACTCACTGAGTAAACAATGGGAAAATGATTGTAGATGGGGTGTGCAGGTAGTGAGAGGTAGACCACTAAGAGAGAATGAGGAGAGAGGTTAGGAAAATGGGGCCTTGGCAAGAGGCCAAGCCATGCCTTTAGGGCTAGGATGCTGACATCATCATCTCGAACGCTTATGGAGTCTTTCTGTGAGGAACATGGGTCAGCGTAGAGAGAGTCTGGTTCTGTGTGTCTCTGCAGTCCAGTGGCACATGGGAGAACATGCGCTCTTTGGTTTGCTATATGGCGGGTAGCCCATTATGGAAAGCAGTGGCTGTTTGGGGTAAGAGAGAGTGCTCTGTCCAGTTCTAGAACATAGGAATATTTTTCATTTTTATTGTTCTATACATTTTCGGAAATACTTTTATATGCATATGTCTTGTTTTATATGCTACTACTATGAGAAAGATAGGATAGGTCTTTTTTTGTTTTTTTTTTTTTTTTTTTTGAGACGGAGTCTCATTCTGTCGCCCAGGCTAGAGTTCAGTGGTGCGATCTTGGCTCACTGCAATGTCCACCTCCTGGCTTCAAGCGATTCTCCAGCCTCAGCCTCCTGAGTAGCTGGGACTACAGGTGTGTGCTACCACGCCCGGCTAATTTTTGTATTTTTAGTAGAGACGGGGTTTCACCATGTTGGCCAGGCTGGTCTTGAACTCCTGACCTCAGGTGATCCACCCACCTCAGCCTCCCAAAGTGCTGGGATTACAGTTGTGAGCCACCACGCCCATCCAGGATAGGTCTTGTCTATGTTTTAAAGGTAGTAAATTGAATTGCCCAAGGCTGTTCATTCATTTATTAAATAAATATTAAGTGCTATATGCTAAAATATACATTGCATGTAATATTTTAGATTTGTTCACCTTTAAAGAAGTGATAATGTGGGCCGAGTGTGGTGGCTCATTCCTGTAATCCTAACACTTTGGGAGGCTGAGGCAGGGGGATCACTTGAGCCCAGGAGTTCAAGACCAGTCTGGGAAACATAGCAAGATCCCTCTTAAAAAAAAAAAAAAAGAAAGAAAGAAAGAAAAAAGGCATGGTGGTGCACGCTTTTGGTCCCAGCTACTTGGGAAGCTGAGGTGAGAGGATTGCTTGAGCCTAGGAGGTTGAGGCTGCAGTGAGCTGTGATTGTGCCACTGCACGCCAGCCTGGGCGACAGAGCTAGACCCTGTCTCAAAAAAAAAAAAGACTATGTAGGATGTCTCAAAGTCAAGGATCAAAGTGGTTTGTTCAGAATAGCTTTTTTTTTTTTTTTTTTTGAGACAGAGCCTCACTCTGTCCCCCAGGCTGGAGTGCAATGGCGCAATCTCGGCTCACTGCAACCTCTGCCTCCCGGGTTCTAACAATTCTCCTGCCTCAGCCACCCGAGTAGTTGGGATTACAGGCGCCCACCACCACGTCTGGCTGATTTTTGTATTTTTAGTAGAGACAGGGTTTCACCATGTGAACTGGTCTTGTACTCCTGACCTCAGGTGATCCACCTGCCTCAGCCTCCCAAAGTGCTGGGATTACAGGCGTGAGCCACTGAGCCCAGTGCTTTTTTTATTTTTATTTTTTTAAGAAATGCCATAACAGGCCAGGCGCTTTGTCACCCAGGCTGGAGTGCAATGGCGCAATATCAGCTTACTGCAACCTCTGCCTCCCAGGTTCCAATGATTCGCCTGCCTCAGCCTCCCAAGTAGCTGAAACTACAGGCACCCGCCACCACCCCCAGCCAAATTTTGTATTTTTAGTAGAGACAGGGTTTCACCATGTTGGCCAGGCTGGTCTCGAACTCCTGACCTCAGGTGATCCACCTGTCTTGGCCTCCCAAAGTGCTGGGATTACAGGTGTGAGCCGCTGCGTCCAGCCAAAAATGTAACTCTTAATACACATGGACTAATTTTTGCTTTCTTTGGGATTTGTCATTTGAATTTCAGGTTTGCATCGCCAGCTTCTATATATTACGGCCTTTTTTTTTGCTGGATATTATCTTGTAAAACGTGAAGACTACCTGTATGCTGTGAGGGACCGTGAAATGTTTGGATATATGAAATTACATCCAGAGGATTTTCCTGAAGAAGGTATTTCAAGTTAATTTTAGAGAATCTGTGTTTACTGTATTATTATTTTCCCTGGTTAATCTTATCCATGTGTATGGCTTTAGATACTTTCTAAATTCTGTTGACTCCCACATCTTAGTCTATAGACCAAAATTCTCTTGAATTAATATATCCAGTTTCTGTCTGACTACCTCTGTGTCCTTTGGACAGCAAACAAAACTCATATCCCCTCTGCCTTCCCAAACCTCCTGCTCCTCTGTGTCCTGCTTCAGAGAATGGCACTACTGTCCACCTGGACACTCAAGCCAGAAGCCTGAGAATCGTCAAGTCTTTCTCTTTCACTTCCCGTTAGTCATCAGGTCTTATCAGTTCTACTTCCTAAATATTTCTTAACTTTGAACTCTCCTCTCCCACTACCACTACCCTGGTTCAGGCCTTGATAATCTCTTGCTTGGACTGTTGCACTTGCCTCTTAACTCACCACTTGCTTTGGTCTTATTTCCAATGACAGCAAATCTGATCACATCTGTTTAAATTAGTCATCCGGCCGGTCGCAGTGGCTCACGCCTGTAATCCCAGCACTTTGGGGGGCCGAGTGGGGCAGATCACTTGAGGTCAGGAGTTTGAGACCAGCCTGGCCAACATGGTGAAACCCTGTCTCTATTAGAAATACAAAAATTAGCCGGGCATGATGGCGGGTGCCTATAATCCCAGCTACTTGGGAGGCTGAGGCAGGAGAATCGCTTGAACCTGGGAGGCGGAGGTTGCAGTGAGCTGAGATCGCGCCATTGCACTCCAGCCTGGGTGTCACAGCAAGACTGTGTCTCAAAAAATAAAATAAAATAAATAAGTCATCCATTGCCTAGTGGATAAAATCCAGACTCCTTAGGATGGCTCATTTACTCCAGCTTAGCTAATTGCCTGTCCTCTGGTAGAAACACTTTACCCACATTCTTATCTACCATATGATATACACATGTGTGTGTTCTTCATGGATTGTAGCTTCGTCTTTGTTTCCCCAGCCTCTTGTATAGAGCCTACACATAGCAGGCACTTATGCATAATAGTGGATATGAACCGTATGGAACACTTCCTCATTCCTCATCACTCATCATTTGCCTGGTGAAATGCTTTGTCCCAAACCTGCCCTATATTGCTTTATACATGCTGTACCTTCTTCCTGCTATGTTATTCTTCCTCTTGCCCCTGTTTCCATCCCATCCACCTAGCAAATTTCTGCTTTTATTATCTCAGTGAAGCTTTCACCCAGCTACAGTCAGGCATTCCCTCAGGGTGCTCTATCTCTAGTCTGCTATGAATCTATTAATAGTTGTAATATAACTTTTCTCACCTGTGTTTTACACACATATACACAACACAGATGTGCACATATATGAGTCTCTGTAGGCTGGGAGTTTAACTACTACGACAGTTTTTTTTGGTCTCCCCAGGGGTTTGGCACACATAGCCTTATTAAATGTGTAAATGAATGAGTATAGAAAAAATTTGAACTTGTAAACATAAATAGATTTTCCCCAGTCTCGGCAACATAGTGAGACCTCATCTCTACAGAAAATTAAAAAATTAGCTGGGTGTGGTGGCACATGCCTATAGACCCAGTGACTTGGGAGGCTGAGGCAGGAGGATTACTTGAGCCTGGAAGGACAAGGTGCCGTGAGCCATGATCACACCACTGCATTCCAGCCTAGGTGACAGAGCGAGACCCTGTCTCAAAAAAAAAAAAAAAAAAAACACAAAAGATTCTTCTGTTAATGTAAATGCGTGATATAAAACATTTAAATTTCATTACACTGAATGATCTCTAAGGTCTTATTTAGCTCTAAAATTTTATTACTCTTTAATATTCCCACAGCCTTCAGTCACATATATGATATTTATGGTGGATCAGAAAGATACAGTTTCTTTTTTTGCCAAAGAAGAGCTTAAAGACTAGCACAAAGCCATGAATAGTGGATGTATCGGGAATGCATAGTACCCAGAACCGTTAAATGTTGGAGCTGGAAGTCATCTTGGATATATTGATTACTAGGAGTGAGGCCCAGTGGCTGAGGAGTCTTCAGTCTCAGACCTCTGGCTCTTTGCCTAGACATAGTTCCATGAGTTCCCTGTGTCTGCAGGAGTGTGTATAGCTTCAGGGCTCATTCTGTTTCTGAGCTGCAGATTACTGGCAGTTGTGCCAAGAGCCTCATGCACAGACAGTGGGAGCCCGGAGAGCTTGACCACATTGGCTGTTGGCCTCTCCTAGCTGACCTGTGCCCCTCTGTGTTTATTTCTTCCTTCACCTCTTCAGTCAGGATACTCCTGGCAGCACCTTGTCCCTCTTGGCAGCCATTTGGTTGTCATCACAGATTCCTCCAAAGTTATTCTTCAGTCAATGAAAGAAAATCCTTCAGTGATTACCAAGCCATAGTCAAGGACAAGAAAATAAGGAAATTCTTAGGGGTTTGTCTTAGTCCGTTTGGCCTACTATAACAAAATGCCTTAAACTGGGTAATTAAAAAAATTTTTTTTAACTTTGTTTTTCTTACCACCTGTATAATTGCAGAATAGACTGGGTAATATATAAATAATAGAAATTTATTGCTTGCAATTCTGGAGGCTGGGAAGTCCAAGATCAGGGTACCAGCACAGTTGGTGTCTGCTGAGGGCCCACTCTGCTTCATAGATGATGCCATCTTGCTGTGTCCTCACATGGTAGAAGAGGCAAACAAGGTCCCCTAAGCCGATCCCACTCATGAGGACAGAGCCTTTGTGACCTAATCACCTCCCAAAGTCCTAACCTCTTAATATTGTTATCTTGGGGGTTACATTTCAATTTATGAACTTTGGGGGGACATGAACATTCAGACCACAGCAGGATTTCAATCGTAAGATTAGTGAGTGTTAATTTTCCTTTAGGAAATACAATTTTTAAAACATATTTTTAAAATAAATCTTTTATGATCTTTCCTTTTATAGATAAGAAAACATATGGTGAAATTTTTGAAAAATTCCATCCAATACGTTGAAGTCTTCAAAATGCTTGCTCCAGTTTCACTGATACCTGCTGTTTCTGAATTTGATGGAACATGTTTCTTATGACAGTTGAAGCTTATGCTAATCTGTATGTTGACACCTTGTAATTAAAATACTTACCATGAGTACTCTGACTCTTTTTATTGTTGTAAGAAAAATAGTTCATCAGAGAATGGTCAGTTTCCATTCACCCATCTGAAAGATTTTAAGATGAGGTTGAATTCTAGTTTAGAGTTAGCAGACTACCCAAATCTGGCCCACTGCCAATAAAGTCTCATTGGAACACAGCCATGCTCATTTGTTTACATGTTGTTTATGGCGACTGCCATGCTGCAAGAGCAGAATTGAGTACTTGTGATAGAGACCTATGGCCTGCAAAGCCTAATTAACATGTAGCCCTTTCAGAAAAGGTTTGCCTGCCCCTGTCCTAGTGCACAGTGAATTTAGAGTGAGCCAGATTATGGAGGATTCTGTGACTCTTGCCAAATAATTTTGACTTCATCCTGTAGGTATTAAGTCATTAAGGCGTTTTAAATCATACAGTCAGGTTTGTATTTCTGAGCTGTCTATAATGAATGATATAGAAGGTGGTTTCGAAGGAGGAGACTCCAGACAAGGAAAACAGAAATCTTATGTTGCCAAGTTGTCTTTGCTCTTAGGTGGGTTATCCTGGAGAAAGTGGACTCAGGAGCTAATACTGTCTACAGTGGAGCTTGGTGCAATTAGAAGCAAAAGACTGTACCTAACTGGAATGAGGTTACTTTTTATGGCTTATCAAATGCTTGTCCTGGCCCGATGCAGTGG